>NC_056743.1:1116420063-1116726938 GCF_019279795.1 Protopterus annectens
GCAGAAGGGGACTCTGCTTTTCATTCATCTGACAACAAAGCTTATAAACAGACATTGCCAACTAAACATTTTCCAGTATTCCAAAGGGAAATGCTTAAGAGACAGGAAAAAAAAAAAAAAAAAAAACAGGAGCTGACCAGACGAATTAGGAGTCCTTTGGACTTGAAACAAAGTCTGGTGATCTGAGATGGAGATAACCTAAAATAAGACCAGAAACAGTGAAATTAGTGAATAAATGCAAAACGATAAAGCATCAATCACATTTGTGAAATACTGCTTTGCGGAAAAAGTGTTAATGAAACACTGGAATTTTGTTGACTTTAAACTTGTAGGTGGACTATATAGCATATACCCCCACTTTATATCACTGATGTTTAGAAGGATACTAAATGGAAAACTAAGTAAAACAATGTTGTTCTTATAAATATCTGTATAAAACATTTCATGATGTAAATTGCATATTATGTAGTAAAGCAGATTTTATAGTGTGCAGTCAGGAATATTTTAAATGTTGGAGGAGAGTACTTTCAGTAACTGTTGTATATGTTAAAGTAAACAAGCACCTTTTCTTAGTTATAAGATATATGGGCTTTAGACTGTATCAAGATCAAGAAGGTTGAAGAAAAGTAAGTTTAAGTTAATATAATAAGGTCTTGGGCTGCTGGGGTGGGGTAGGGTATAAAATGTACTGATTCTATTATATGTAGAGTCAGGATAATAACTTCCTTTGTTTTTACAAGGGTGATGGTTTGGATTAATGTCCATAGCTTGAGCTATGGTGGTATGGATTTTTTAAACAAATGCATAGAATAGAACAGTGCACAATTTAATTTTCTTTAGAGGTAGCCAGTGCACTTTTTCTTAGGACTAAAAGTTAATGGCATCTGAAAGCATACAAACTGTTTTTCACATCTGACAAGAGAACAGAGATAAGAAAAGTACAGAAAGCAATGAGTGTGAGAGGCACCTTAATTTTAGATTAAGTAAATACCTGTGGGTGCAGCTATCGATTTGGAGGAATTGCCCTTGTCTGGAGGGTTAAACTTAATTGGATTAAAATGGACATAGTTTCCTGTGTTTGCTTTAGTTAGCAGGTGCTGTGAGTTGAAAACATGTTTTAAGGGTTTGGTTTGCATTTTTTTTTCATTATAGCAAAAAGTAGACCAGTCATCAGTGGCATACCTCAAGGATCTGTACTGGACCCATTACTGTTTGGAATCTATTTTTCAGAAGTTCATTGCAAAGCAGATGGCCTATGTCTTACCAAGTTTGTTGGTGATTGCAAATCAGGTGTAATCATCGAGACCCCCCCAACGATGTTAACATATTACAGAAGAGACTAACAAAGACAAATGATGGGTACCAAGGCCACGGACAAAAACAAAAATAAAAGTGCCTTATTATCCCCTTTGCAAAGAGGAATACCCTGCTAATTACAGTTTTGGCAGCAACCCCCTAAGCTCAAATCCAGTGGTGCGATATGTGGTAACTCAGGTTGACAGATATCTAAACTTCAATCACTATGTCTTCACAGCGGTAATGAAAGCCTTCTGCATTGCACATCTCATAAGAAAGGGCATCGCATTCAGGTCTAAGGATGTTATAACTCCACTGTACTCAACCTTCATTAGGCCACTAATTGAGAACAATGCTCCCTTTTGTATGTACCTCACCAGACAGCTGCAGAAGCTGGAGAGAGCACAAAGGTTTCTCACACGGAAAATTCAGAGTCTCCAAACCATGTATTATCTGGAAAGACTGAAAGTCCTGTCATTGTAATCTGTACTTTATAGGGTGCTGGGAGGCGACTTGAGCCTAGTCTACAGGGAGGGCAGTCTCCGACCCTGTCCTAATGGAAAGACTGCACATCCACAAATGAAATGCAATAAGAGTCACTCACTGCAGGGGATCTTAATCTAGCCTGTGACATCAACAGGATATGCTGGAGAGACAGATATGTTTCCCAGAGATTGATGCTCCTTTTGGAACAGACTCCCAATTAATGTTAAGCAGAGTTCCTCACTGGCCATATTCAAGTGTAACTTGGAACAATTGGATGGGAGACCACAAATTCACCCCAGGGATAGCATCCATGTCCCTTATATGCAGAGATAGTCAGTGCTGACCTTAGACTTGCCCTGATAATAACACCCACCAATCCAAGGTAATCTGGGGTAAGTCAGGTATAATATAGCTAAGACTGTACGGGTAACTCGGGTATAACACAGCTAGGCTAGGCTTATAAGGGCTCTAGTGCCGTTCGCCTAGTAACCCTCCTATGAACCTATCAGGAGGACCTACAAAAAATATAACAAAAGAGGGTAGATTTCTTAAGAAATTTATGAAAATAGCATGAAAGAGGTGAATTCACATATTATTCCCCAAGGTACAATAACTGGGTTAGACTGGATAAAACTGATATTTCATAGGAGCATGACAATTTAATTGAACGCATCAGTACTCATCCAATAATTATTCCAGAACATTCACCAATAAAAACTGAGATAAAAATACACAGCAATGAAGTAAAAATGAGATACTAACACTTTCATATTACCCTTTTGTACTTTCCTAATACCCTTACGTATTAAAAATGGAATTTAAGGAATGGGTAGTAGAAATTAAGAGTCATTAGGGAAGATTGAACCTTTTACCAGAAAGAATAGCTACTGGGTGGGATAAAATGAAAATGGAGTTAAAAATGGAGTAGAAATAAAAATAGAAAGATATTATTAAGAACAGTAACTACTTAGAGGAGCTGACAAAGGTTAAATCATTGAAGAATAAGGGGAATCTCACAGAACAAGAATGGGGCAGTTACAGAGTGTTAAAGGGAAAATAAGGGAGTATTTAGATAATATGCATTTCAGAAAGATTGCTGTTAAGCAACTATTTTGCTAACAACTCCATAGCACAAAAACTTTTATCTCAATGAGCTAGACAACAAAAAGTAGAAAGGGTTGTCACCAAAATTAGGATGCCTATAACAAGAAAAATAACCAGACACCATACATAGAGATATTTCTAAAACTTTATGAAAATGTGTATAATGCAAAGGAATGTGGAATCCAAGAAAAAGTACAAATGGAAATATTTATGGAAAAAATAATTATGCCAAGATTCGAGAAAGGTGATGCTCAACAGCTAATAGTTAAGATAATAGAAGAAATAAAAACTGTGATGTATGATACAAGGAAGAATCCATGTGCAGATGGTATTCCTGTGGAAGTTAGGAGAGAGGAAAGTGATAAAGATCTGGAAAGGTTTAACAGTATTTTAAATAGATGAGAAAGACCATTCTATTGAAAGAAAGCTGTGGTGGCTGTATTACCTAAAGAGTATGAAGACTCATTAGAACCAGTTTTATATAGACCCATTTCAATTTTAAACCAGGATTATAAACAGTTTGTCTATACTAGCTAAAAGAATGGCAAAGATGTTGCCAAAATAGATCGATATTGTTCATTGTGGTTCTGTGAAGGGGAGCAATACATATGGCAGCATTAACAGAACAATGATGATTCAGAGGGAAGCAGAATATATGAACATACTGCTGTTGTTGGTGGGTCTTGATGCAGAGAAAACATTTGACAGAGTAATCCGGAAGTTTACAAGTAAGAAATTGGAAGAATTTGCATTCCTTGATACAATACTAGGGTTAATTTGGAGGATACATGAAGGATTACAGGCAAAAACTAAGGTGTGGCGGTTCCTTTCTAATACACTGTGTTTGAATAGGGAAACCAGGCAGGGGTGTCCTCTGATCTCTATTTGTTTTGTATTTATACACATTTCAAAGAAAATAGACTCTGAAATTCAAATATATAATTAGTATGGTAAGCAAGAAAAGCAGACTTTCTTTGTGGATATTATATTGTATGTCATAAATTCAGAAAGGGACAGCTTCACATCTTTTCAGGATATAAACTTAATGAAGATAAAGACAATATGGTAAATTATGTACCCACACAGGAATTAGTTCAGTGATACCTATATTTATGGGGACATGATAAAATTAAGTATTTAGGTATATCGATTAAAAATAATTCTGTTATAGCAGCTAAGGATATGAAGGGAAGAGACTAAATACAAGACAATACAAAAACTGAGAAACTGGAAGCTCTTGTTTATGGATATGGATAATAAGATACATGCAGTATAAATGTTTTTATTCCATTTAGCTTTGTACACAAGTCAGGCATATTTTTTATCAACAAGAAAAGTTGGTGACTATAAATAATAAAGAGTTGAAGGAATTTATATTGGTGGGGAAGAGGGTGACAATTAAGTGGGATAAGTTGGTCTTCCCCATAGAGCAAGGTAATTTAGGATTACCCAATTTGTATGGATATTTTAGAGCTATGCAGTTAAGGCTCAAATACAAAGCAAATGCAGAAGGCTATAACTCAATGTGGAAAGGGGTGATGATGAAGTGGAAGGAGTCCCAGAAATAAGGAAAAAGTAGGATTTTGGATGCCGATCCTTAAGGAGGATAATGATAACCATACAGCATATTATATTCACAAGGTTGCAGAAAGTATTCTAAGAACCTACT
This sequence comes from Protopterus annectens, assembly GCF_019279795.1. Classification (NCBI taxonomy): domain Eukaryota; kingdom Metazoa; phylum Chordata; order Ceratodontiformes; family Protopteridae; genus Protopterus; species Protopterus annectens. Next base: position 1,116,424,619 of record NC_056743.1, read on the forward strand.
CAACACGGGAATGGAGAAAGGATACTTTGCCAATAGGGATTACTGTAAGTAGGGGCACAGAAAATAGGCAAGATAGGGCCAGAATTTACTGGAGAAAACTGGCAAAAGAACCAAGATATTGGGAGCAAATAACTAGAGAGGGGAAAGGTAACAGAGTGGGATGAAACCAAGCTGAAGTTTGCATTGCAGGTTTGAGACCGCCTTCTCTAGCAGGGATTGATATCAGTCTACAGGCGAACAGAAAGGGATAGTAATAAGAATCAATCAGTGTAGGTTAGAAAAGATTGAGAACAGTAACTGGAAAAGCAATTTACAAAAAAAACAATGGAAGGACATATGTATGGCTCCCAAGTATGCAACAAAGCCCAGAAGGTTGAGGATTTTTGCTCGGAAGTTTTTGCATAGGTATTTTATACCCTGAGGAGACTTTAAAGAATTTCTCCTTAGGTAGTTAGCAAATGCTGGAGGTATGATGGTTAAGAGAGAGGTAACTGTGAATATATATTCTGGGGAATGTAATGAGCTGTCAGATGTTAAAATTACACTGCAGAGTACTCTTATCAGAAATACTGCAGGAACAATTTGCAGTAACTAACAAAATTATACTTTTAAGCTTGGACACAGGATCTGAACTGCACAGACATAGTAACGCCTTATTAAATATAATGCTATTGCTGTCAAAAAGCAATTACTAGAAAATGGAAAAATGGAAATCAAAATCTAAACCAAGTGTAACTGAAGTACTGAATACTGTTAAAGATATAAAAGAACTGGAAGTGAGATATTTAGAAAAGGGAGGAGCAAACTGCATAGAAATAAATGGAAGCTGGGAACAATACATGTAAGAATAATGTTCAAGAGGAGTGAGGTTTAAGTGAAGTCAGGAACTGCACAACATATGTAATGCTGGACTGTGTGACAGTTGTTATAAAGAAAGCATACATACAATGTATAATGCATGAAAAAAGTACTATTTTGGTTTGCTTACTTTTCTGTTAATGTCTGTATGCCTGTGTCATAAGAGATAATTTAATAAAGGTATTAAAAAATAAAAAGAACCTAGAGAAGAAACCAGACTCTCTCTGTTCTGATGGGAATTCCTGGGTGGCTTTCTTTTTTGAAACAGACTGCAGATTTCTTGCAATGTTATTTGCTTCTGATGGGAAGAGACTTCAAGATGGATGCACCACAACCATGCAGATCCATCAGTGTGGCTGGGGAGGGGAGAGGAACGGGATTGTACAACTGCTAAATATTATGTCCGACAAACAACCGCTTCATGTCATGCCCCCTCCCCAAGTCACATGCCCCCTCCCCATGCTGGCAAGTGACAAGACTGAGACCCCAGCTGCCTCAAATGCAGAGCAGTCAAGCAAGACTTCAGGGCAGCTGACATTACTACCCAACACTTGAATGGGGGCTCCAAAAACTCTGAATAGAATGAGCAATTCTACCATTTTATTAAGAAAACCACCACTGAGACCACATGGTCCTTCACTGGCTGTTCTGTGCAAAAATCAGTTTTGGCACCAGCTCTGCTGTACCCTACAGAGGAAACAAGGAGGAACTGTAAACTTTATGCCAAGAACTGTGAAGGATTTTCCCGTCATTAGCACTATCCCCCATGTCTTAATCATAGGTTTATCATCACTACTAACAGTTTATATATTGGTATGTTTGCTGTAGCCAGGTAAGCTTACCAGGGGAAAAAAAGATTCACAAATCACCCCCCTAAAATATAAAATCTGAACTGACTAGGACTATTACATTTGTACAAGGTTCAAAAGTAAACAAGAAATGGCACCTCCACAAACAAAAGACACCTCTCCTTTAACTCATTACAGCCAAGTGATGTCGCCAATTCCATCTGCAGTTACATCCTACTGATGCCTCGAGGCATCAAGTATTGATTATTCATATTTGCACCAATAATTCCCAAACCATCCGACATACAAAGTATTAAAAGATTTTATCTTAAAGCTTACACAATGCAAACTCAACTGACCTGATAGCTAGCCTCTGCCTAGTGAAGGTAAAGAGATATTTATATAATATTTATATTGTCATTAATTTCATGTTTTTCTAAATGTCTCAACAACCAAGTAATACAAGCAGAACTGATTAACATCATAGAAAACTCACTGCTGGATGAACAAGATGCTGCTGACAGTATGTGTGTAACTTAAGTGGTTACTGGGATATTGTAAGTTGTTGACATGCTTGACAAGCCACGCTGCTTCGCAAGGGACGGCTTGCACCTGTCACCCCTGGGATTCCGGATATTGGCTAAGGCTCTTGCCACCCCAATAGTGCCTTTTTTAGGCAAGGCTCAAATTCTAAACCTACCACCCTAGAAAACAAAAATGGGAAGAAACTAAGGGTAATGCTGCTCAATGCCAGAAGTCTAAATCTCAAAATGCACGCACTCGAGGCCCTTCTCAGTATGGAGAACATCGATGTCTGTGCTGTGACTGAAACCTGGTTAAAGGCTCCTGAGAGCACCCCGGCACTATCAGGTTTTACCTCATATCATGCGTCCCAGCCCCAAAACCTGGACCACACCACAAAAGGAGGGGGTGTATCCATATTCATCAAGGATACCCACACCTCCAGGTTGGTGACAACGCACGAAGCATCGGAAACCATCCAGGTGCAATTAACCATAGGCAAAACTGCTCTACAATTTGTAGCATGCTACAGGCCACCCTCGCAAACTCAGGAACCCCACACAGCCTTCCTGAAGACACTGGAGGGTATAAATGTATCTCCAAACACCATTATATTGGGTGACTTCAACTACCCGAATATAGACTGGGAACATTACTCAAGCCCCAACTTTCTAGCCCAAAGGTTCCTGGAGTTCATAAATTCAAATGCCATGGAACTAGTCACCGTTTCCACAAGAGGAGAAAATATACTAGATCTCATCATCACAAACATGGGGACAAAATGCTCCACACTGGAAGTATATCCCTCATTGGTGAGATCAGATCACAAACTAATCTCACTGGAAATCCACATCCCGCCCCCACCCCAAACAAAAAAGACCACAGTGAAGAACTTCTCTAAAGCAAACTTCACACTACTCAAGACTGGTGTGGTATCCTTCAAGGCCCCCGAGCCAGTGGAAACCACAACCCAAGCTGCGGAAGCCCTTACAAATGCCTTCTACGAACACCTCCAGGACTGCATGGATCAGGCAATCCCTAATAAAACCAAGACTCTTTCCACCAAGGGCAAACGTCCAGTCTGGTGGACCCCAGCCATAAACAAACTTTACAATAAGAGAAGAAAGCTGTTACATGATAGAGCAAAATCCATAAAAGAGAAGACACTCTTGATCATTATTAGTAAAAAAATACGAGCACTCATAAAATCATCCAAGGCCAACTTTGAGAGAAAAATTGCCATAGATTCAAAAGACAATCATAAGGCCTTCTTCAGCTATGTTAGAAACCTGGTTGGAAACTCCCAGATATGCTCAGAATTAGTCCAAAATGATACAAAAATCACTGAACCCACAGACATTGCCAACATACTGGCAGACAGGTTCAGTGCAAACTTCACCCCCCTCTCCCCCCCAAAAGGAGAGATAACTATCCCAGCGGAGTGTAGCCTCCCAGACATCTCAAATGCGCAGGTGAAAGCTGCTCTCTCTAAAGCTAAAAACACAGCATCAATGGGACTGGATAGTGTCCCTGGCTGTGTGCTACACGAACTAAATGAGGAACTAAACCCGCACATAAGGTAGCTGTTTAATCTTAGCCTTACCACAGGATACGTGCCCAAGGAGTGGCGTACGGCAACTGTTTTCCCACTCCACAAAGGCGGTGCCTCTATGGACCCTGGTAATTACCGCCCCATAAGCTTAACAAGCCTGGTCTGCAAAGCTATGGAGAGGATCATAATGGAACTCATAAACAAAGACATAGGGGACTTGCAGACATTGGACCCGACCCAGTTTGGCTTTGTCAAGGGCAGATCATGCCTTTTGAACTTGGTCGACTTCTTCGAAACAGTCACCAAGGCCACTGATGAGGGAAAGGCAGTCCATACAGCCTACCTTGACCTTGCAAAAGCTCTCGACACAATACCCCACTCGGGTATTATAGAGAAACTTACCAGCTTAAATGTAAACCCATATGTCACAAGATGGGTTGCAAACTGGCTAAAGGACAGAACCCACAGGGTTAGAGTTGCTGGCACCATGTCAGACTCCAAGCCGATCACAAGTGGTGTCCCACAGGGCTCAGGCCTTGGCCCCCTGTTGTTCGGCATCTACTTCTCAGAAGTACAGGCAAACATAGGAGGACTATGGCTGACAAAGTTTGCAGATGACTGCAAACTGGGCGCCATAGTGGAAAGTACATCGGACACAGATATCCTTCAGAGGGGTCTCATGGAAACTGATAGCTGGTGCCAGAGCCATGGCCTGAAGTTAAATGCCAAAAAATGTATAGTCATACCCTTCGGGAAAAACAAGGTAACCCCAAGCTACCATATAGGTGGCAATCCACTAAGCACAGAAGAGGTTATCAGGGACCTGGGGACCCAGGTTGACAGTGGCCTTTCTTTTGACACTCACATTGCTAAAGTGGTTAGAAAGACCTTCTACATTGCCCACCTGATCATGAAGGGATTCACATCCAGATCAAGTGAGGTCATTGTTCCCCTGTACTCTTCACTTATCAGACCAATGATCGAGTACAATGCCCCATTCGGGATGTATCTCACCCAACACCTGCAGCAATTGGAGAGACCCCAAAAGTTCCTCACCAAAAGGATAAAGGGACTCCAAAATCTGTCATATGCTGCCAGACTGAAGAAACTCCAGCTCTATTCAGTCGCATACCATCTGCTCAGAGGTGACCTGTGCCTGACATACAAGGCCATGTCCAACCCGAATTAATGGACATGCTCCACCTCAAAAATCCAAATCTACCAGATCCACTAGAGCAAGCGACTTAAACCTTAGCACGGATATAAATAGGACATGCTGGAGGGATAGATTTGTCACCCAGAGACTCCCTATGCTGTGGAATAAAATCCCGGTCCATGTGAGGCAGAGCACCTCGCTGGCTCTGTTCAAGAGAAATCTTGACCGGTGGATGGGAGATCGTAGGTTTACCCCGGGAATCATCTCTGTGTCACTGCTGGACAGAGGCACAACAAACTAATGGGCACAGTATTTTTTAACATAAGGGGTGGCGTAAGCCACAAAACTTTGGGCTAGGCTTATAAATGCCTTAGGGCAGATAGCCTAGTATAAACCTACGAACCTAAATGTTACAAACTTAATAGTTACCATCTTAACTGTGACTTGTAATCAATTTAAAGACCTAGAACCTAAAGAATACTACCACTGTAAAAATAGTTTAGGCTGAACAGTTTGCCATTAACACTTCTGCAGTAACCAGAGCTCAATGAACATTTGTTTGAAATATGAAGACAATTTGATTCAGTACAAACTTCCAGGGCTCCATTGGAGGGAATGATTTAATTAACTGTGCTGATTATGCTAACAAATTTTGATTACTTTTTCTGAAAAATAATCCACCTACCATCATCATCAACAACATGCATTTTTCCCATTTTTCTACATGGTGTCAAGATGCTGTGTCAACTGTCACCATCTCTCTCTATTCAATGCCACTCTCCTGCCCTCTTCAACACTCATGCCTGACTGTCGCAAATCTTCAATTACACAGTCCATCCACCTCTTTGCTGGATACCCTCATTTTTTCTTGCCTTCTTCCTGTCTTTCCCAAATCTTCCTTATCAGATTGTCTTCTGCTTTTCTGCACATGTGCCCAAACCACCATAATCTGTTCTCTTTGACCTTTTCTGCAACTGGAGCTACTCTGGCTTCTCTTCTTATATCCTCATTTCTTCATCTGTCACACATTCTAAATACTACCACCCATCTCAGGCGCTTCAGCTCCATCATTTCTTGCTTCAACTGCTCTACCTTTACTGCCCAGGTTTTTGTACCATACAGTAGGACTTGTCACACCACTGTTTTCTACACCTTACTTTTAAGCTTATTTGGCATGCTTTTATCATATAAAACAGCTGACACACTGTGCCAGTTGACTGCAGCCCCTTTCATTCTAGCACTGACCTCCTCATTCAGACTTCCCTTCTTCACAACCACCCCTCCCATACCTGAGGCTGTAACTCTGTTCCACTATTTTCCCTTCTATCTCAATTTACAGCTTCTTCTGGTTTCATCCATTTGCTGCCATTACAACTGTATTACTTGTACTTAGTTTCATCCCACGTGCCTTCATTTTGTGCTTTCCATTCCCCTGTCCTTTGCTGAAGTTCTTCCTCAGTGTCTGCCTGTAGTGCCACATTGTCTGAATACAGCAATGTTGTTGATTGGTTCCCCTGCGACCTGTTTGCTAATGTAGTCCCTCACCAGTATAAACAGCAATGGGCTCAGAGCTGAACCCTGATGCACACTCACCTCCACTGGGAACCCTTCTATAAGAATGAACAATGTTTGTACTTTTGTCAAAGGATCCTCGTACATAGCCTTCAGTAATTCTATCAATGTTTCTAGTACTCTGAACCACTGCAGGGCTGCCCAAATTAGTTTTCTTGGGGCCTTATTATATGCTTTCTTCAGTCTAGGAATGCCCAGTTGGATTCTATCCTCATCTCTAGCTTATGCCCAACTATCTGCATCACTGCAAACATTAGGTCAGCTGTGCTGCATCCTGATCTGAATCAGAACTACTCATCTCCCATCTTACTTTATACTGCTCTGCATATTCATTTATCAATCAGCCTCTTTGGAACCTTCATGCAATGTGACAGGAGTTTGATACCTCTGTACTGCCCACAATTGTGAATTTCCCCTGTTCATGTACACAGGCACTAGTATGGTTATTCTCCAATCATGTGGGATACACCTCTCTCTCTCCATACTGCTGCAAATACACTCAGGAGCCAGTTCTCCCCTATCTCACTCTACATCTTTATCATATCTGCTGTGAGGCTGTTGCTTTCCATGACTTCATTTTCCTTAGTGCTGTTCTTACTGTTTCTACGGTGGGCTCCTCCTCTTTTCTCATTGTAGGTTGTGTCTGGGGCAGTACAGCTTCTGAGGGGTTTTCTTCATTCAGACCTCTGAAAGTACTCCTTCCACCTCCATTTGGTATCCTGTGGTCTGGTGAGCAGGTTGTTGTTGACATCCCTTTTGAAGGGTGTCTGATGCCTATCTTCTTTATCTTTCTGTCTTTGCTTTGTAATCGGATAAGAGTTTCTTTGTGCCATCTACTGACTCACTTTCCAGAAGTTGGTAGAGTGCCTCTGTTCTTTGCTATTACAACTCCTTTCTTAGCCTATTTGTTAGCCAACCAGTATTCCTTCCTAGCCTGGTTTGTCTTTTCTATCTCCCACTTTTTCCTGCACTCCTTTCTTTTGATGATTTTAAACCAAGAAGAAATTCCGCAGTGCGGTAAGTTTGAAGTTCACTCCTTAAATTATGTTATACACCTAGTTCACTAATAAAAATCAAACGAGTAAGTCAAGCAAGAGGCAAAAAAAAGGCAGAAGTTGGAAGAAGGGAGGGAGGGATGCAATACTGCAACAGTGATCAGTAGGACATCTACTACTGTACTAAGTCCTTCCTTGGATAACTGTTGCAGCATTCTAATACTGATGGAATATTTTCAAAGCTAAGGGTTTTTGAGGGTGGCTAGGTTGGAGATAGGAGAGCGGTCTACCAATCCTGGCAGAACAGATCAGGCAAAAGAGATCCTAGATCTGGAGAATGCATCCACTCTGTAGTGTCCCGTATAAGTGTGAACTGAAGACCTGGTGACCATCTCTAGGACAGATCTGGAGTCAATGCCTTTGAAGAAGGCACCAGAAGAGGAGACTGCTTTGGATGAATGGGTCTTCCCTGGTAAAGACAGGGACTTGCCATGGAAGACATAGCATCAGGAAATAGATTGAGAGATCCAGGTGGAGAAAATCTGTTTGGTGACAAGGCTACCCAGCTTACCCTCATGGAAGGAGACAACGAGTTAGTCAGATTTCCTGAAATCTTTTGTTTTGTCTAGGGAGAATCTTAGCCGTCTCTGTGCATCCAGAAAATGGAAGTCTCTCTCAACTATGTTCTGTAGATTAGTAAAGAAGGCAGGCAAAAAGATGGCCTAGTTCAGTGACAGTTAATTTACCATCTTGTATAAAAGAAGGGTTAGCCCTTAAGAAGACTCTATCCTTATAGAAGACAAGGAAAGAGGGATGGCCACTGGGGCTTCTAGTTCAGAAACTTTTCTGGCAGAGGTAAAAGCAACCAGCAGAATCATTTCCCAGGTACAGAATTTTAATGAGGCAGTGACTGCTGGTTGAAAAAGTTGTAAGGTAGGATTTTCAAGTTCAGATCCCAGAGAGGTGGGATAGCCTTCCTAGGGGAATTCACTTGAAGAACTCCTTTTAGGAATTGTTTGACCTATATTATACAAGTGTGCCTTGATGGAAATAAATAGGCTAATCTACTTCTGAGTAACTCACACAAATAAGATAGAATAATGTGAAGAACCACCTGGAGGAGGTCCTCATTCTTCTTGAGACACCAGACTGAAAAATCTTTTCCACTTGGAGATGTAAGATCTTGTAGTGATATATATATTTTTTGCCTACTGAAGCACTTGGATCACATTCTCTGAAAACTGGTGTCTGAAAGGAATTATAACTCTTTCATCCAAAGAGTCAGGTCAAGAGCCTGCAGGATAGGATGCATTACAGAGTCATTTTATTCTGAGTATGTCCACTTTTGGGGGTAACTTGTAGTGATAGCCCATGGCTAGGTGGAAAAGAAGTGGAAACCAATGATGCCTGGATCAAAAGAGTGTCACTAAAGGAACCTACTACATGACTGTGGTGCTGTCTGTGAAAATGCTCAGGGGGCCTGGACTCCGGATGGCGGAGAACACCTGAACTCAGGTATTGTTGACAAACTCAAGAGGTTAGGTACAAACCCATATGTCACCCAGTGGATAGCCAACTGGCTCACAGACAGGACCCAGGAAGTTAGAATTGAGGACTCCACCTCTACAAAGAGGCCAGTCACAAGTGGAGTCCCTCAGGGATCAGTCCTTGGACCACTCCTTTTTGGCATTTACTTCTCAGAAGTCAAAGCCAATGTCAGTGGTCTCTGGCTGATAGAATTTGCAGATGACTGCAAATTAGGAGCTGTCATTGAATCTCACACTGACATAAATGTTCTCCAGGAGTGGCTGACACAGACAAACAACTGATGTCAGAGCCATGGACTCAAACTAAATGCCAAGAAATGCATACTAGTATCCTTTGGGAAGTCATCCATCCCTGGTAACTATCATATTGACAACACGCCCATTAGAGTTGACCCAGTAGTCAGGGATTTAGGGACCCACAAATATAGTAATCTAGCCTTTGATCATCAAGTGTCCACAGTGGTGAGGAAATCAATCTATGTTGCACCACTTATAAACAAAGGTATGGCATCTAAGTCCAAGGAAGTCATTGTTCCATTGTATTCAGCATTCATCAGACCTATCACTGAGTACAATGCCCCCTTTGGTATGTACCTAACCAGGCATATCCAACAAATGGAACATCCACAGAGGTTCTTCACTAAAAGAATACAGGGCATAAGTAACATGTCCTATGCACACCCTTCCAAGGCCCTATCTCTGTATTCTGTCTCCTACAGGCTTTTGAAGGGAGATCTATGCCTGGCATACAGAGCATTGTCAGACCCCACTCTGATGGACCTCCTGCATATCCATAAAATAAACAGCACCAGAATTACCCATTCTAAAGACTTAAATCTTGCCTGTGATATAAATAGGACCTGCTGGAGAGAGAGGAATGTATCCCAGAGACTATCCCGTCTATGGAACAGGCTCCCCATCCATGTGAAGCAGAGTTCCTACCTAATCCAATTCAATTGCAACTTGGACTACCGGATGGGAAACCGGAAATTCATCCCTGGTTTGGAACCTATGTCTCTAATGGACAGAGGTAACCTATAAATGGTTCATCTCCCAGTCCCATGCTTACACTTATCAAGGGTATCAGAACTTGTCAGAGATTTGGGATGCATGGCTAACCTTAAAAAGGCTCTTGTGGTCATTAGCCTGGTAAACACCTATGAACGTATGAAGGGCTTAAATAAGGACCTTCCTTTACTTCACACAATGTGCCTCCTTATCTCTTTGGGAAACTTCTGGCCTTGAACTCATGTGAGGTCCACCCATGCCCTCCAAGTTAGATGTGATGCATTTGTATGAAGGCTGTGGTTGGGTGTGAGGAATTGTCTGCACTGAGTTGAACTTGAGATACCCACAACTGCAATGCTGTCTACAGAAAGAGAAACACTTGTATCTAGAAGTCCAGTGAGTGATAGTGCTGGGACCAAAGAGAGTGCAAGTACCACTGGATCTTTTTCATATGTAATCTGGTGAATGACACCATGGGTACTGTGACTGCAATGTATCCTCTAGTGCTCTTAGGATTTCTATTTCTTAGGTCAAATCCAGAGGAAGCAAGAATTGAAAATAACTAGACAGGGACAGAACTTTCTTGAGGTAGGGAAGGTTGTCATCAAAGGGTATTTAATATGCAATCTAAGAAGACTAGATCCTGGGGGTGGAGTCGGAGAAAACTTCTTGAGGTTGAGAGTGAAGTTAATTCTTTTCAGAAATTATTTAATAAAGTTGTGATGAAGCCAAAAAGTGTCCTGGGAAAAGGCCTGAATAAGGTCATTCAGGAAAAGAAATATTTGCACCCCCAGGATCTCTGTAAAAGTTGATGGCTTGTGCAAGGGACTTTGTGAAGACACTATCACCAGAAGATAGACCAAAGGGTAAAGCAGTGAACTTAAAGTGTAATGAAAAGACAGAAAACCCTAAGGACTTTCCTGCAGTTGTGGTGTATAGGAATGAGCAGGTATGCATCTTTCAAGTCTAGGAATAATAGTAAAGCCTGTGGAAGGATAAAAGGAAGTACAGTCTGCAAAGACAGCATCTTGAAAGAAGGCAATTCCAGAAAAGTGTTGAGGTGGGACTAGTCCACTATGGATCTCCAAGTACCCTCCTTCAAAGAAGAGTCTTGAATAAAAACCTTTTCCTACCCATAGGGGTGGGACTAGTTCTACAGAAAGTACTAGGTAGGATGAGATAATCCTGTTTTGGAGGAGAATGAAGAGTTCCCCAGGAAGAAGGGAATCCCCTACAAGGCATTTTGTACCTATGTTGGATGATGGGCAAGGCTCATTTGTCTGTAGGACTTTCCAAGATAGCTGCACACTGATCAACAGCTTAATTTCAGCTCTCTCACTGTAAAAAAAATAAACTGAAAGAAAACAGCCAGGAACCATTGTCACTTTTAGTAAATTAATTTACTGGCTAGTAAGTACACTGGTTGTATGTCAGCAAATAAGAAACTTAGATAGCCTGAAAGAAAATCAACTAGAAAAGGTGAAGCGAAAACAGTGGATGTGCAAAATGCTGCTGTTAGGTAAAAAAAAAGTTCAAGCTCAAGCTTTAGTGCAATACTTGGCTTCCAGTAATCTAGAAGAAATTAAATAGTCAAATGTGGTCAGAGATGATTAAAATAAACACAGCACTGAAGGAATATATCAACTCAAATAAAAATCTGGAAAAAATGGAATAAGCTTTAAAGAGACAGTCAGATGAGCTGATAAAACTGCAAAAATCAGAGGTCAAAATTAAGAAAAGGCTGGCTGGGTATGAGACTGTTAAAGAAGAGATGTGTCAAAAAATGGTACAATTAGAGGGCAAAGCATGTAGGGAAAACCAGAGAAACTAGAAGGAACAGACTGTTAATTTTATGAAGACACAAATAAGCACCTGGACTTGTGTTCCACAGCAAGATCTGTTAACTGAAAGGGCACATCATATGTATGGTCCAAACCTGGCCATGATAAAGCGGCTAAGGCCTGTATTAGTAAAGATGCAATCTTATCAGCAGAAAGAGTTCATCCTGTCAAAACTGTGTCAGAAGGGCAAAGTATTAAAAGTTGGAGACAGTAGAGTGCTTACGGAAAATGATTAATTATTGTACAACAGGCAGAAGAGGAACACATTTACTCCAGCAATGAGGGAATGTTGAGAGGTAGGTGTGAGATTCAAGTTGCTGTAACTAGCTGTCTTCAGAATATTTTTCTCGGAGGATCAAAGTCATTTTTTGATGCAGAACAGACTATGAAGGAAATATAAACGTTTGTCCAACAAAAAGTGAGCCATCAGGCATAAGAGGACTCTGCTTCTCATTCTTCTGATACTAAATCACACGGAGAGACTTTGCCAGTGAAATATGTCTCAGTGTTCCAAAGGAAAATGTTTGAGAGAAAGAGAAAAGCACAGGAGTTAATGAGAAGAATCAGGAGTACCTTGGAACTGAAACCGGAGTCTGATGCTGGGAGACAAAGATGAACAGGAAAAAGACCAGCAACACAGAAATTAATGAATACATATGGACTTACAAAGCATCAATCACTTTTGTGAAATATGGCTGTACAAGAAAAATGGGAAAGAATGGACCTTTGTTCACTTTGTTAAACTTATGGGGAAATGAAAGTCATTTGCCTTATTTCATGTCATTAAGAAAGGAAGCTAAGGGGAAGGGAAGAAGGAAAACGGTAACTAAATAAAACAATTTCTGTTCTTGAAAAGTATTTTTGTAAAACTTTTCATGATATAAATTGCATGTCAAATTGTAAAAGCATTTTTGGATACTGGTGCATGTGATTAAAATACTAAAATAAACAGACGCCTTTTAACTTTCATTCTTTTTTAGTATTAAGAAATATAGACATTACAGTGCAAAAAGAAAAAAAAAGGCTACACAAAAGCATGTTTAAGTTAATATGCTGTAATCTTGGGTTGCTGAGGTTGGGGATGGGATGACAAGTACACAGATCACAACATATGTAGAACTGATATGTTTTCTCTTACTTTTGCATAGGTGAATGTCTGGATTAAGACCCCCTGGCTTAAGTTAATAAAAAGTTTTAGGTTGAAACAAATATATAAGAAAACACTGAATATAATGAAAAGTGTTCCTTTAGCAATAAATGTTTCTTTACAATGTGACTTTAGAAATCTTCAGTTGAAGGCCACATTTTTTTCTTATGTTTTCATGGAGACAAGTTGATTACAGGGTAAAACCCCAAAAAACTAGTAACTCCACAAATAAAATAATAAAAGTTGGGTGTTGCAGAAAGGAAAAAACACATAGGACTCCCAAATAAGAATGGGTGCTTTTGTTCCTTTATTCATGACACAGAACTTCATCAAATAACTAATCCATTTAGCAACACAGTTTACATAAAACAATTTAGCCAATCAAAACTCTGTATCAATTAAACAGATCTCTCAGTGAAAAAAAAAAGGACTACAGAAGTAAACAGGCATATCCACTTCTTAAGAACATGATGAATACTAGAATGCCATTGGTAGAAATGAGAAATCCTGCACATTCATTAGATATGTGAGAACAGAATTTGTTCATCCCTCAGAGGGATCATCAGGGCTGCAGAACAATGCTGCAGTTCGGACATTACAACCCAGTCCAGACTTTCAACAAGTGAATTATCTACCTCAACAGAATGGCAGAACGAGGGGGAGAGGGACAGCGAGGAAGAATTCTTGCTTATCAATGTTAAATATCATGCCCCACGAAAACAACATTTTTGAATATGAAGGACTTAAGACATATAACTACAGTAATATAAGGTTACGTGAGACTCATGGTGAACTATTTTCGAAAGGTTTTAATTTTATTCCAAGTCATACATTCAATCTGGTTGATAGTATTGCTGATGTCAAACTTGTTGCTAGAAAAATTAATTTAAGATTACTTTGTGAAATTAATTCTTTGTCCAACAATGTTCCTAAGCTACATAGATCTAGTACTTTTAACCCCTCACTACTACCCCCAGTCGCATTATTTGAAAAGCTATGTGAACTTGATCCTCAATCAGCACATAAACGATGTATAACACCGAATTATTACAAATTGAGTAAAGATGAACACAACTTATTACTAGAGCTTTCAAACAACAAAGAAATAAGGGTTATGAAACCCAATAAGGGTGAGGCATGGTTATTATGGATCACATAACATATGCAGCCAAAATGTTGACCCTTTTACATGATGGTGCATTTTTCTGTCAGCTTCTTTGAATAAGATTAATACAGCTAACTACAGGCTGGACTACTTGTTAGAGGAACTATTTTTGGTCTATCAATTTGACCCTGAGGAAATGGATTATCAGAGTAAAACAAATTAACCCCTTCTTTGTTCAGGATTCCCAAAGCACACAAGTTAATTGCTGATCCCCCATTGAGACCAACAGTTGCTGCTTTGGGCTCTAAAACAAACCCCCTATCAAAATTTATTGACATGAACTTAAAGGATTTTTTTAGTGATAAGGAACACATCCTCAAAGATTCCTGGCATCTGCTTCAATTCTTAGCAAAAACTGAATTTAAAAATGATGTTGTATTTCTTAGTACTGATGTCAAAGATATATTTTGTCTATTCCTCACAATGAAGGTATGGAATATTTTAGGGATGCTCTGTTGTTGGGATCCAAAATAACTCATGACTCAATCTCAGTTCTTTCCACACTATTGGAAATGGTTTTGGAGAGCAATTATGTCTTCCTTGAGGAAGAATACTTCAAGCAGACCAAAGGAGCGATAATGAGGACTTCTGCTGCCCCTGTTTTTGCTAATATGGTATTGTGGTCTTGGGAGACAAATTTTGTCTTTAAAAGTTCCTACATGAATTCCATCTATAGATATTATAAATATCTGGACGATATATTGACTTTATGGGAAAATGACCCACTGAAAATCTCCCCCTAGTGGAATATATTAACATATTAATAATACCTCCACCTTCCAATCTTCCACACACCAGACTGATACAGACAGCTTTAACTATCTAGATGCACATCTATATAAGATAAACAAGCTGGACAGTTTGAGTCATCCATTTACAGGAAACCAACTTTTTCTAACAGTTTTCTCCACTTCAATAGTAATCATTCCCATTGGCAGAAAAGAAACATAGTGAATGGACAAATAATAAGATTATCCAGACTAGTAATGGAAGACAAATGTTTTTATGATGAACTATTTAAACTTAAAGAAATGTTAAAGCAAAGAAATTATCCAACATTAATGTTGGACAAACAGGAGGCTAATATTCTGAAGGATAGATATATCCATTTTAAGTCCTGTTAAGGAATCCGGAGTTTCAGCTTAGGCCGGTTAAATCCGATTTTGACCCAGATATCTCTTGTATACCGACCTTTGATCAGAGTTCATGTTCTACTACTAGAGCTGTTTTAGAGAAAATTTGGAGTGGAGTTTTTGTTGCCTTTGGGTTGACCAACAAATTAGGTCCAGCTCCTATGACAGTGTTCAGAAAAGGAAAAAACATGAAAAATATGTTTGAAAGGAAAGGTAACCTAGGAAGGGGTCAATGCCAGTTAGGAAGAATGAGAAAATGTGGAGTCTGCAAAGAATGCAGGTTTATTTATGAAACCACTAACATGACATTTGAAGGAATTAATAAAGTATTTTCTGTACTAGGTATTTGTGACTAATACTAAAGGTGTTGTTTATGCAGTAAATTGCTTGTCTTGCCCTGCGTTTTATATAGGCAAGATGGAAAACCGCCTTAAAAAGAGAATATATCAACATATATATGCTATCAAGAAAAATGACAACACCAATGTGCTTTACAGGCACACAATCACTTGCAAACATTTCAAAAAATGCACCTTCTGCATTTTAGAAAAAGTGGATATAAATGGTAGAGGGGAGAGTTGGTCCCCATATTTTGAGTATACAGAAACATTTTGGTAAATTTTGTTATATGCCGCACAATCTTCAAGCATCAATGATATGATTTCCATTAGAAGTGTTTTGGCTTTCAAAGCAGACAAGAGATAGCCTTTCTAGATATCAAGTTATAAAAGTTGACTGCTTTAATCATAGTAATGGGTAGTTTAGCTGGTTCCAGATAATTTATGTATACACATTTATTTTAATTTGTACTACATATTTTATGTTTCAATTTTCATTGTGATGAAAGGTTTTTAACAAAGAAAAAAAACCTTTGAATACTCTTACATTTAGTTTACTTCTTTAACTGAGAGATATGTTTAATTGATGCAGAGTTTTGATTGGTTCAGTTGTTTTATTTAAATTGTGTTGTTAAATAGATTAGTTAGCTGATGAAGTTCCATGTTACTGAATAAGGGAACAAAAGCACTCATTCTTATTGGGAGTCCTATGTGTTGTTCCTCTCTGCAACAGCAGTTTTTTTATTATCTGATTACAGGGCAAGAAAAAGCCAAATACTGGTTTCTTCAAGGCTAAAAGTTAATATTTTCTGACAGCATGCAAGTTGTTTTTCACATCTGGGAATGAACTAAAGATACAGAAAGAAGACACACCATTTAGATCAGATAGGTGCACAAACAATAACGTGAGTCTTAGCATAGTAACCTCAACTTTAGGTTAGACAAGGTCTGCATTTGCAGCTGTCTATTGTTCCTATGAAGAGGGTTAAACTTCATTATTTGAAGCTGTACAATGTTTTCTGTGTTTGTATTAAGCTAAAAGGTTATAGTATGTTCTCTGGGAATTTTCTTTAGGGTTTTTCATTAAAACAAAAGTTTTGTAAATGTGACATAGTTTCAAATATATACACACAAGCAAATATTTCAAGCATGGGTATTAATGCCCTTCTAGCCTGCCAGTATATACTAAAACAGTTCCCATAAGTGTCCAGGCTGTTCTTAAAAATATCTGCACTAGTGTTTGCTTTAATGTCATTTGGTAGTCTGTTCCATGTATTAGCTGCTCTCCCAGGGAACCAGTTATTACACTTCTCATTTCTATAGAATATTCTACATAGGTTGTCTGATAATTCCCTACTAGTTTTTGATAACTCCAAACATTTCCAGAGATAATTGCCTCTAAGTACCCTATATACTTTAATAAGATCTCCTTTTAAATATCAATAAGATGTACAAGTTCATACAGTTTAGTCTTTCATAATAACAAAGTTTCATATCCATGGATGCCCTTTGTATATTTCTGCTGTACTCTTTCCAGATTACTCATGCTTGCTTTCTTATAAGGTTTCCATATTCTTATTTCATAAGTAGGTTTGGGTATAATGTAATTAACAAACAATGACTATCATTTCTGATTTCCTACACATTATACATCTTTTTATACATATATATTTTTATACAGTTCTTTAACCATCATTAACCAATTGTTTGATATGATTAGAAAAACTCAAAGCTGGATCTACCATATGCCCACGTCCTTAAATGAATCCAGTTTAAATCACTGTGTGCTGTATTAAATATTCACCCTTCAATTTATGACTCTGAAATCTCATATGCTTAGTTTTTGATGTATTTATCTGCATATTATTCTCCTGTGCCCAAATGGTTAATTTAGTCAAGTTCTTTTGCAGGCCTGCCTTATCTGTAATACATGTAATCAGTTTACCCAATTTCAAGTCATCTGCACACAGACTGTAGAACACCTCTAATGAAAAGGATAGGTCTGAAACATACAATCTAAACAAGTGTGTACCTAGGACAAAGCCCCGAGGGATACCATGACTGTAACCAAGAATTTTACCTGTCCAATTGCTGTATGATACTTGTCATGTCCTATTTGTAAGCAATACAGCCACCCATCTTATCAAGAATAGATCAATACCTAGTTGCTCTAATTTATTGATTAGTGTTTTGTGTACAACCCTGTCTCCTGCTGAAGTTAAATCTATATAAAATTACATCACAGCACAATTTTTCATTCATAGCTGTTATGTTGTTATATTGAACAGCAAGTTACAGGTAATAATAAATCTATTTTCAACATCTGCATGCTGATATATGGTTTCAAGTCCCAACCTTTCCAATTCTGAAGACAACTTATCCAGTATTACCTTCTTCATTATTTTTCCACAGCATGAAAGCAGAATAAATATTCTGTTTGACTTTGGGTTTGTCCTACTCCCCTTTCCCTTAAAGACAGGTTTAATAGGCGCATGTCTCCAATCTTGAGTAAACTCCCCATATTTATAAAACCTAGTAAATAACAAATATAATGGCTAAAGTGTTCTCAGGTCATTATTGCTAATTCTGTCTCCTCCAGGTGCTTTGTTTGGATCCAGTTTTCATAGTTCTTTTCATAGGATCATAGGAAGTTACTAGCCTATTGAACCCAAGGCCCTTACAAGTCTACCTAAGAATTTAGCCCATGTTCCAACAAGTCAGCATCCTATGCCACTGTCCAGCAAGGACAAAGGTGGAATCCTAGGGGTGCATTTTCTGTTCCCCATCCAGTTTGCGCTTAAAAAGGTTTAATGAGGTACTCAGCTTTACATGGAGAGGGCTTCAATTCCACAAAAGGGGGAGTCTCTGGAAGACAAATCTGTCCCAAGTCCTATTGATGTCACAGACTAGGTTGAGGTCTTGCATGCGGGTTACTTGAGTGGAGCTTGACTTGCGGATATGCAGCAGTCCCATCAGGGCAGGGTCTGAGATTGCTTAGTATGCCAGACAGAGGTCACCTCTGAGGAATCTGTAGGAGACTGAGTAGAGGGACAGGGATTTTAGCCTATCTGTGTAGGGTAGATGTTTGAGACCCTGGATTCTCCAGGTGAGGAATCTCTGTGGTCTCTCTAGCTGCTGCATGTGCGTTGCGAGGTACACGCCGAAAGAGGCACTGTATTCAATAATTGGTCTTATAAGGGGAAAATACAGGAATATTATGACTACCCTGTCCCTGGATGAGATACCCTTACTAATGAGGTGGGCCATGTAGAAAGCTTTCTGTACAATGGAGGCAATGGTGGTCAAAAGTCAGTTTGCTATCAACCTGGGATCCCAAGTCCCTCACAACTGATTGCGTGCTTAGTGCCTTATTATCAATGCGATAATCTGTTTGGACCTCATTCTCCCAAAAGGGATGATGATGCATTTTTTGGCATTCAGTTTGAGGCCATGTTTCTGGCACCAGTCATTTCTTCAGGTGAGACCTTCTTGGGGATGTCCACATCATTAGGGGAATTGATGACAGCATCCAGCTTGCAGTCATCTGGAAACGTGGTCAGCCATAGCCTACATGATTTGGCCTGCACCTCTGAGAAGTATATCCCAAACGGCAAAGGCCCCAAGACCAATCCCTGGGGTACACTGCTTGTTACAGGTCTACTACTTGAGGTGGCTTCCCCTATTTTGACTAGGTGGGTTCTATTAGTAAGCCAGTTTGCTATCCATCTGGTAACATATGGATTGAAGCCTAGTTGAGAGAGTTTATCCATTATACCTGAGCGGGGAATAGTATCGAAGGCCTTGGCCAGGTCAAGGTAGGCAGTGCGCACTATCTTCCCCTCAGCTATGGCCTTGGTGACCGTCTCAAAGTCATTGACCAAATTTAACAGGCATGTCCTCCCCTTGACAAAACCAAACTGTGTCAGATCAAGTGTCTGGAGGTTGCCAATATCCTTGTTAATGTAAGTGTCTGGAGGTTGCTAATGTCCTTGTTAATGAGGTCCATGATAATCTGCTCCATGGGCTTGCAGATGAGGTTAGTTAGGCTGATGGGTCTATAATTTCCTAAATTGGTGGATGCTCCATCTTTGTGTAAAGGGATGACAGTAGCTGTCCTCCACTTGTCTGGGACAAGGCCGGTACTCAGGCTTTAGTTGAATAGGGTGCCTAATGGTGCTGTAAGTTCCTGCCTGAGTTCATGTAGGAAGCAACCTGTGATGTTATCGGGTCCCATGGAGACTGTATTTTTTGCCTTTGAGAGATCTGGGTGCCTCCCTTGAGATTGTGGACATATGTGAAGAAAGCCTTGTGATTGTCTTTAGTAGATGTGGCCAGTTTGGACTCAAAGTTTGCTTTGGAGGATTTCACTAGTGCTCTTATTTGCTTGTTCAGGCTAAGGAGAGATTGCTTCTGATTAAACACCTGCTCTGTCTTGGTCCTGGACAGCAATTTTTTCCTTTTATTATAGAGTTTATTTATTGTAGATGTCCACCAGACAGGTTTACTCTTCCTTGAGGTGGAGGATTTCATCCTGTCTGGTATTCCTGATTTCATGCAGCTATATAAATGCTCATATAGTACTTTGGTGTAAGTTTGGACATACATAGCAGTTTCTGTGGAAGGGGAGGGGGCTGTGATGCTGTTTATACCTTCCCTCAGGAGGCTGTAATCAGCTTTGGAGAAGATTTTTTTGTTTGACCCTAGCTCAATGGGAGAGTCAGGGGAGATGGTGACTTTGAAAGTGACTGCTTTCTGGTCGGATCTTACCAGGGATGATGACACTGTAGGGATGCTGCAGTAGTTACTCATGTTGGTTAATACCAAGTCCAAGATATTTTCACCTCTTGTGGGGGTGTCAACTAACTGGTCCAAGGCATTTGCATTGACAAAATCAAGGAATCCCTTGGCATTTGGGTTTTGGCATGAGTATTTCTTCCAATCTATGGTTGTATAGTTAAATTCGCCCAGGATCAAGGTAAAGGGTTGAATTGTGATAGATTTGAAGAGGTCCAGATATGTGGAGTGGGCATCTTGAGTCAGAGTTGGAGGTCTGTAGCTGGCTATGATTTGAATAGGGGTCTGGTCAGTTTTTAACTGCACATGGAGTATTTCCTGTGCATCATACTGTTTGACCAGCCCACAGGTGTGTATGTCTTTTATATATATTGCAACTCCACCTCCTTTTGTTTTGCTGCCCATGGTTTGGGGTCTGAATGAATGATAAGCTGAATAATCTGGTATGGCTGGGGTGCTCTCAGAAGCTTTGAACCAGGTTTCTGTGACTGCACAAATGCCAGCTTCTTCCAGGGTTATGAATGCTTGCAATGAGTGCAATTTCATGTTTTGACTCCTAGTGTTTAGCAGCATGACCTTTAATTTAGGTTTTCCAATATAATCTATTTTGATTCCAGTATCTGAGGTTACCTGGATATCACTAAAATAACCATTCAAGAGTCCAACTGTTCTGCATATGATTTTGTAAATATATCTATAATTTGTTGTGCAAGAATAAATTTTAGAATCTATACACAGTCTATCAATTTGCAAGTATTTACTCCTTCCACATCTTATGTATCTATAAAATAGCTTCTATTATGTTCAATATCTTTGTATACATTTTTGTCAATTTTTTTCTTGATCTTGTCTCACACTATGCTTAATTTATTCATCCAGCTTGTTTATTTCAGTTTTCAAAGGTGCAGTTCGACTCTTTTCCTTTCTTATATATTTTTTTTGTCTCTCATCTTAATCGGGTAACTTGGTCTTATGAAAATATATCCCTGATGATGTACATCTAGATTCTGATGTTAAACATTTTTTTAAATTTTTTGCGCTAAATTTCTCTTTCAAAACTTTATACATTCCTTTTGCAGTTTTTCCTCATTCACTCCAATCGAGCTCAGGAAGTTTACACTGTAACTTCCAATGGGTGGAGCCTAAGCCTTTTGATAGAATCAAATTATGTCCTCACATTTCAAACAAATGTTCATATCTCTGGAGCCATAGCAGTTATGAAAGAAGTATAAATGGCAAACTCTTCAGCCGAAACTGTTTTTGTAGTAGTAGTAATATTTAGATTCTAGGTCTTAAGCCAAATTTTATAAGTGACAGTAAATACAGTAACTATTACATTTGTAATAGTTTGTAAACAACTTACAATATTTCAGCAACCACTCAAGTTACACACATACTGTCAGCAACATTTTATTTACTTAGCTGAAAGCTTTCATATGAGGCTAAGAAGTTCTGTCTGTGTTACTTGGTTGTTGAGATATTTAAAATATGAAGATTATATCTATATAAATTAATATCATAAAAACAACAGTTAATATCTATTTACCTGCACTAGACATAGGTCAAATATTAATGCAGTTGTGTTTGCCATTGTGTAAGCTTTAAGATGAAATATTTTAAAACTTTGTACATAGCATGGTTTAGGAATTATTGATGCAAATAGTAACAAGCAGTATTTGACACCTAGAGGCATCACTAGGAGTTAACTACAGATGCACCTGGAGAAGTCATTAGGATGTAATGAGTTAATGAATCACTCCAATTAGTTTTGCACAGTGACTGTTTTGCTTTCATATAATCTGCAATTAGTCTCCTGTGCACTGGTTTAGATTTCAGTTTGGCAGAATTATCTAGCAAAAAATTAACCTTTATAACCCCATGATCATTATATATCAACAGTGGTAAAACTTGACATGAAGTAATAGTAATTCTTTAGGAAGAAAAACAATGTTGACTATGTTCCTTTCCCTGGTAGTTTTTTTTTTCACAATCATAAGCAATTGTTGCTCCTGTAACATATGTTGTGAATAATTTCCTTACTAATGTTACTGCATCAATATTACTCCAGTCTGATTCTGGTAAATGAAAGTTCCCAACCACCATTATTCTTCACTCCTGTGTTTCATGCAAGAACTATATGAATTCCTCTTGGTCATCAGCACTTGACTTTGGTAATCTATATACTCCAATAACTGAAATATGTTCCAGGGTTGTCTTGACTATTACACTTACACAATCTATAGTATTGGTATTATCACTGAACATGTAATAATCACAGGTCTCATACCTATCTTTAATCACTAGCATAACACCTCCATCTGATTGTTTATCAGAATGTCTGTTACTGTAAAACATTTATACCCTGACAGAACTGGTTTCTAGTTGTTGCTCTTTAATCATGTTTCACAAACAACATCAATCTTGTGGGAACATAGCAAAATTTCCAATAAAAAACCTTTATTATTAATGCTCCTAACAGTAACAACAATCAGAGATGCATCAAATGTTGCTATCTGAATTTATGACCTAGCAAAACTCCTGCCTTATGTTTGTCAAATATTGCTAAATATCTCCTGCAAAAATTCTCTTCCCTGATCTTGACAAATGCATGCCATCCTGTCTGAGCATGTGTACCCAAAATTATACCTGGATGCTCTACACATTTCCATTTTTTTAAAAATGACACATTTTTTTCATGTGGGTGTTTACCCAAAAGATCTTTTCATTCATGGTGACCTAACTCTCCTCTTTGTGATTTGTGGAAAATCACGTCCTAACAGTAGTGCAAGTTATACTATCTAAGAGGGCTGTAAGTTCCCTACTAACAGTCACGGAGTCCTTGCGGATGACGTCATTTGTACAGAAATGAATAAAAACAGATCCATACTTTCCTACATTAAGGTATTCTAAGGCTGGTCTCACATCCTCTATTTTGATCCTAGCAAGCATAACGGTATCCAGTGTCCATTATCTTCTCTGCAAATGCAAGAATCAGTTATTCTAATAATTCCAATTCCAATTACATGAATATCTTTTCTGACCAAATATAAAGAATCTTCAACTTCTAATTCAGTAATATCTGCTCTTTCAATTAAGAGGGAATGATCTTCATAACCATTAGTCTCATTAATCCCACTGTTTTTATTGTGTATTACATTTGCAAGCATACAATTCTCATCCAGCTGGCTTTGTACATCCACAGCTTAAGCCATGTCAACGTCCGTCTTTCTCCTCTTTTTTTCTTACAGTGATGTTCTTCAATCCTTTCACATTCAATTTTGATTTCTCCCTTTTCACTTGTCCCTTGTCTCTTGTCTTTTGGAAACGCTGTGCTTTTTTCTGTAGACTGAAGATTTTCTGACAGAAAAATGTTATCATTCCCTGTAATCTGTGTGTTACATAACAAATCAGTCTCCTCTGTAATATGTATTCTCTTTGCAGATATTAAGCAGTTTATTTTTCTTCATTATTTATGAACTTCCTCCTTTAGTTTTTTTCTGTTTTCATTTCCATCTAAGCATTCTGTATCTTCATATTGCTGAATAATTGTATCCAGAATTCCAAACTTGTCAGGGGCATTGTCTTGTCTCACAAGGGATCAGTTATCGTTACAGACAATAGACACAGCATTTCCTAATGTCCTCTATTTGGCCCTTGTCTAACATTAATCATCTCACCAGTCCAGTCATTAATATATGTAATAACAGTGCTTCAAGATGTGTCAGTTGCACAAGTGCAATCATTATCAGTAAGTCTAGATTTGCTACTAATGGTAAGCAAATCATCCAGCGATTGGCATGAGGAATATAGATCACCAGTGTTATGAGGTGTTACCTTTAAATATACATAGCATTTATTACACTGTACAAGATACGTGAGCTTTAGTAAATTATTAATGGCATACTCATTTAAGGAGTCCATATTCAGCTTCAAATGAATGAAAACTTAGAAAATAATGATCTGTAGCTCCCACTGTATTTCACTGTAGAGGTAATAGACAAGCCCTACAGGAGTGGGATATCCCTGAATCTCAGAAGAAGCAGCAGATAGCTAAAAGTCTAAAGAGATCAGCTGCGGATGCCACATGCAACCTAAGGATGGGTAAGCAAAATTGCACGGCCAAGGACTATTTAGGAGTACTGCAGGATGTGTTTTGGAAGGACCGAGAGGGCTGCTGACCTACTGTATCAGTTTGAACATACGTACCAAGAAGTGGGTGAGAAACTATCTGATTACATTAAGCGATTAAATAAAATGCTCCACTAGATCATCCTAAAGAAGAGGGTGGATCTGAAAGTAGCTGACCAAGTATGGATCAGACAAATTTTACAGGGAGCTCAAGCAATGAACCCCATTGTGTGGAAAATGAGGATGAGAAATACGGAAGATAATCTAACTTATTTTCAGTTGGTTAAAGACATGAGGGAAGAGGAAGCCCTGTTGGAAGCCAAATCTCAGTGTTCAATAGCAACTAAAATAGTGAGTGAACACCAGCAAAAGCCTATAGCCATGCTCACTACTCAAACAGGAGTCATGGCCCAGAGTGTCTGCAGTGTAGAGGTGTCACAGTTGCAGATGCAGGTGTCTTCCCTGACCGACGCCATAACTCAACTCACCAAGACAGTTGCAGAATTGCAGAAAGCCGTGGTAACTTTAGCTGAAGGGAGAAATACATCAGCTAGAACCTCCATGAAAGGACTCAGGGAAGAACCAAATCAGCCAATGTTCAGACTTCCTACTGGGTTTTGTTTTCACTGTGGGGATGCAGGGCATATAAAGCGACAGTGTCCTAATGCAGAAAACTTGAAAAAAGTGAATGAACTATTATTGGCTAATACAATGCAGGGAAACTTCAAAGGGCCTCAGTGAAGGAGCCAGCTGAGTGCCCAGTTACAAAGAGCTCCATAAATCCTGGATCCCTTTTCCACACAAACCCTTGTAGTAGGGGAGAGAAACTACCTACTATGCACACTTCTAGCTCATCTGAGGTGAACAACCAAAGTGGAACGCCATCTCAGCCAAAATGTCAGCATCTGAGACCGTAAAGCATTACTAAGCAAGAGTCTTATCCGTTAAAATGGCAAGGTCAACCGGTAGTACCTCAACCACATGCTGACTGCCGTACAGCTGAACAGCACCAGAAACAGAAACTACCCGATGGCCTATTGGGACCGTCCCCTGTTGTGTCAGTAAAAATAGAAAGAGTGTATAGTAAAGTACTGTTGGATACTGGCGCACAAATCACCATTCTGTACACAGACTTCTACCAAAAATACTTAAAGCATTTACCACTTAAAAAGTTAGAGGATTTGGAGATCCGGGGGCTAAGTGACATGAAGTTCCCTTATGATGGTTATGTCTCACTCAAGTTAGAATTTTCTAATTCAGTTGATGGGTCAACAGAAGTTTTTAAAACACTCGCTGTTGTGTGCCTCAGGCCAAAAGGAAAGGATTCAGCATCTATTTTAGTGGGGACAAATACTGACCTCATCAGAAGAAAGATAATGCCTCAGTTGACCCAGGAACTCCCAACACTCCTGAGATCAGTTTTCTGTGCCCTTCAAAGGGAGAAGGATAGTAAGAAAGATGGAATTGGTCATGTGTGGACCCTGTCTGGGAAAGAGCAAATAATTCATCCTGGTCAGGTCACCTTCTTGCCAGCCAATGTGAGGATCTGTGGACAAGCAGTTTCTTCTCATCTCATGATGGAAACGGATCCAGAAAGTGACTTGCCATTGGGGCTGGAACTAGTCCCAGAAGTTTGGCCTGCGGACAAGTTAAAGTATCCTTATGACATTTTGCCTGTGGGGTTAAAGAATCAAGGAAGTACTCCCATTGTCCTGTGTTCACAAGTGCGTTTGGGAAATGTTTTTGCTGCCACTCCCTTACCTACTTCTGTGTTGACAAGGAATGAGAGCAGGGCCAACAAGCTGAAGCTGGAAGATATTGATATAGGAGGTGGTCTATTGCCCCGTGGGTGGTTAAACAGAGTTAAAGAGCTATTAATGAAAAAGAAAAATTGTTTTTCTACTAGTGAACTAGATGTGGGCTGTGCAAAAAGTGCAGATCACCGAATAAGAGTAAAAGAGGACTGGCCTTTTAGGGAACATTTCAGAAGAGTAGATCCAGGAGACCTGGAGGACTTAAGAAAACATTTGGAAGAACTAAAAGCCGCAGGGATAATTTGATAATCAAGAAGTCCATATGGCTCTCCCATTGTCGTTGTCAGGAAAAAGAATGGGTCCATTTGCATGTGTGTTGACTATCGTACTCTAAAAATCAGTGAACCATTCCAGACCAGTACACAACCCCCCGGATTGAAGATGCTCTAAACTGCCTGGTGGGCAGTAAGTGGTACAGTGTGCTAGACCTAAGGAGTGGATACTATCAAATCCCTATGCACCCAGAAGATAAAGGGAAGACTGCCTTCCATCACCCCTTTGGGACTTTTTGAGTTTGATCATCTACCTCAAGGTATATCAAATGCACTGGCAACTTTCCAGAGAATCATGGAAAGGACAGTTGGAGACATGCATCTCCTGGAAGGCTTAGTCTACCTGGACGACGACATTGTTTCTGGGAGGAGCACGAAGAAAGACTGATGAAGGTATTGGACAGGATTGAGAAGGAAGGCCTGAAGCTTTCAATGGACAAATGCAAATTCTTCCAACCTTCAGTGACATATGTGGGACATGTAGTGTCTGGAAATGGAATGTCCACAGATCCCAGCAAAGCTGAAGTGGTGACATCTTGGCCCAGACCCAAAACTATCACAGGATCTTTCCCTGGGGTTTTGCACTTACTATAGAAGGTTTATGGAAGGATTTTCAGAGATAGCAAGACCCCCTCAACCATTTGCTCTAAAAATGATGAGAAAGCAGATGAAACAGATGAAGATATCCTTGTAAATAAAAACCTAAGGGACCAAGAGGTTCTATAGAACTCATCAAGAGTTGCTGGGCTCCTGAGTGCGAACAGTCATTTGAACAGCTTAAGTGTTGCCTCACACATGCCCCTGTGCTGGCATATGCTGACTCAACAAAACCATGCACTTTACATGTGGATGCTAGCAGGGATGGCTTAGGAGGAGTCCTTTACCGGGAGTATGACAAGAAGCTGAGACCTGTGGCTTTTATCAGTCAGAGTTTATCCCACACAGAAAGAAACTTCCCTGCACACAAGTTGGAATTCCTTGCCTTAAAGTGGGCGGTAGTGGACAAGCTGCATGACTATCCCTATGGGGCTGAATTTGAAGTGCAAACTGACAACAACCCTCTGACATACATCCAGACCACTGCAAAGCTAGATGCTACTGGCCACAGATGGATGGCAGCTCTATGCAAATATAATTTCAGTTTGAAATATCGCCCAGGATACGAAAATTGAGATGCTGATGCTCTGTCCAGAAGACCTCAAGGAGATTTACACCCCAACGATGAGTGGGTGGAAATTCAGCGCCAGAGCTGAAAACCATGTGTTAGATTGCAACCTGCTATCAACACACTGAATGTTGGGCCCAGAAGTTGGGTCTGTCTGCGGCAAGCATACCCCAAGCTTCCTGTAATCTGGTCACTTTACAGGCTTCATCGCTACCAGCTTTGAGTAAAAGTGACCTCAGAAGAGATCAAAGAGAAGACCCCTTAGGTCAGCTGGTGGTAGCTGCTTTAGAGAAGTTAACATGCTTCACAAGGATATTCATCCTTTGGCAAAACATTTGGCCAAAGAATGGGACAGACTCCAGATACAGAATGGACTAGTGTACAGGAGATCTCCAAGTGCACTCAACAGTGAAAAATTGCAATTGTTCCTTCTCCAGAAGTATAAAGTAGTAGTACTCTGGTCACTGCACAATGAACATGGTCATCTTGGTTATGACAGAACTATGGGTCTGGTACGAGACAGGTTCTACTGGCCATGCATGAATCAAGATGTTGAGGATTGCTGTGGTACGTCTTCGTTGCATTCTGAGAAAGACTCTGCCGACCAGAGCTGCCTCATTGGGTCAAATTGAAAGTAGTGGGCCCATGGAACTGGTCTGTATATATTTTCTGTGCATTGAACCGGATGAAGGTGGGATCAGTAATGTGCTGGTGGTGACAGGCCTTTACACCAGATATGCTCAAGCATTTCCCACTTGCGATCAGAAAGCTATTACAGTGGCAAAATGACTAGTTGATAAGTTCTTTATACACTATGTCCTGCCAAAAAGGATACTCTGATCAAGGACATGATTTTGAGAGCAAGCTTGTCCATGAACTACTCACTCTGTTGGGAGTCCAAAAAAGCCACACAACTCCTTATCATCCTCAAGGGGATCCTCAGCCTGAATGTTTCAACAGAACTTTACTAGACATGTTGGGGACACTATCTGCTGAGAAGAAGAAGAGTTAATGGAGGAGACATGTAGCCACAGCAGTGCATGCTTACAACAGTATTAAAAATGATGTTACAGGATTCTTGCCTTACTTCCTAATGTTTTGAAGAGAGGCTCATCTTCCTGTTGACATCACCTTTGGAGTCACAACTGATGATACACCAGTGAGATCTCATGGCAGTTATGTGGAGAGACTCAAGAAGAACTTCAGACAGACTTATGAGCTTGCTGAAAACTCAACAGGACAAAGACATAAGCGAAACAAGGCTCACTATGACAAAAAAGTAAAGATGCATGACTTGCAGCCAGGGGGCAGAGTTCTTTTGAGAAATTTGGGACTACAAGGAAAGCATAGACTCGCTGACTGCTGGGGATCTGAGATTTACATAATTTGTTCTCAGCTACCTAATATCCCTGTCTACCAAGTTTGCCCGGAGGGGAAAGAAGGACCCATTAAAACCTGGCACTGCAACACCTTAATGCCTTTGGCAAAATCAGTGATACTCATGAATCCGGAACCCAGAATGGGTCAGCGGAAGCCTAATTCAAGGCGATCCAGAAGGCTAAGGCAGAGAGGAATTATTCCCTCAAATGTTCAAGAGCCTATGCTCCCTCCTGCTGAAGGAGGAGGAGGACAGTGATGATGACTGAGGTTTCAGTGAGTTTTTTTATGAGGATGTTCAAGACCCCATGGGCTGTAATCTCAGTGTAAATGCACTGGAATTCATTCCTTGTCATTTTGAGCAGCCCAGACCTAACAATAGACTAAGTAATGTTTCTGTGCCTCTTACAGAACCTGATACTGATGGAGGCCCTGCTATACAAACTTCAGAAAATAGTGCTGAGGACAGTCATGCCGTGATGGAAAATGAAAGTGAAGTTATGCAAGAGGAGATCTTAGAAGTAGACAATATGCCTACTGAAGAACTGGACAATGAATGTGATGTGGGTGACAAACCATCCGAGCAAAATTCCTTAGCTGTCTCTTCCGAACCAAAACTGTAGAGACTGATTCGGCCCCCACACAGACTCACAAATAACAGTTTGGGACATAGTACACAGGAACCTGTGACCACAGCTCATTGTAGAGTCTGTACCTATGATCCCTATGCCTCCTACTCCAGTGGTGACACCCCTTCCCAAGTTACGGATAAGGCTGATTACCCTTGGTGGAATGTACCTTATGAATGCAAAAATATTGTTCAGTTGATGGTGCATTAGTTGTTCTATCTTTCGGCTTTTCCCGGTTAGGGGTCGCCACAGCGGAACTCCAGTCCGCTAATGATTGGCAGTAGATTTTTACGTACCGAGTTGCCAGCCCTGATGCACAACCTTCAACGAAGGTATGCCCATTCACGCATGTCTCCACACAGAAGACACTTTAGCTGAGAATCGAACAGGACAACGTCTTACTGTGAGGCGACCATGCTACCGCAGCACCACCACCGCAGTTGATGGTGCATTAGTGCTTGTAATTATTTTGCTGCTAATCTACCTTTGACTTGGGGGGACCCAAGATTTTCAAGTGGGGGGAGAGTGTAGCTCCCACTGTATTTCACTGTAGAGGTAAAAGACTGTAGTTTTTCATTACACCACTAGGTGGAGCTTTTTTCAGGAATATAAAAGACAATTTCGAAAGTGAAAGAGGAGACTGGAACACTAGCTGAAGGAGGGAAGACTGAAACAGGGAGCTGAAGGGAAAAAGGGCCTTGCAGGATGACTGGATTTTCTTTCTAGTGCTTTGGGGACAGGGAAGTGAAGTGGCAGATTGTGTCCGTCTTTTGCTGAAATCCTGGATGATGGTATTTTGAGGAATCAGGAGAGAAGTCTGAAACCAGTAGTTCCATGCCTGCATATGATTCAACAAGAAAGGAGTTCCTTTGGGCCTAGTACAGAGAAGCCATAGATGATTACCAGAGTTCTGGCAGGTGATTTTTCTACTTTTCACATCAGAGGAACCATGGTGCCTGGTCACTAGGATATTCTGGATGGAGTGGTGAGAGGGTCTGGCCGTCATTTTATATTTTTATAAGATTGTGGAGTCCCCCCTAAATGCTTTGTGGATTACAAATAACTGGGATCCATATGAGCTACAACTTGGGCCCCATCATGCCGGCAGCAAGACTGTAAGTAGTCACTGGCCAGTGAACAGGGTAGAATAGAGTGTTTCATAGTTGGTCTTTTTAGAATTGATCAAGGCAGTGAAGGGTGTTAGTACTGCTCAATGACATTGCATTTTCTCATATTTGTTGTTGTTGTGTCTTTTGGCTTTTCCTGGTTAGGGGTCGCCACAGCGGACCTACGGTATGCTAATGATTGGCAGTAGATTTTTACGTGCCGATTTGCCGGCCCTGACGCACAACCATCAACGATGGTACGCCCATTCACACATGTCTCCACACAGAAGACACTCTAGCTGAGAATCGAACAGGACAATGTCTTACTGTGAGGCAATGCTACCGCAGCACCACTACCGCAGTGTATTTTCTAATATTTGCATTGTTGTATTATAAATCTTAATTGTTCAATGACGTTTCATTTTGCTCGTGTTAGTACTGTTGCCTTCAAGAATTTTGCAGTGGTACAGCGGTAGCATTGTTGCCTCACAGCAAGAGGTTCTCCTGTTCGATTCTTGGCTGAAGTGCCTTCTGTGTGGAGTCTGCATGTCCTCCCCGGGGTCGAGTGGCCACCTAAAGACATGTGTGAATGGGCGTGCCTTCGCTGAAGGTTGGGCATTGGGCTGGCAACTTGGCACCATAGAAAAATCAACTGCCAATCATTAGCGGACCAGATTTCCGTTGTGGCGACCCCTAACCGGGAAAAGCTGAAAAGACAAACAATGACACTGCACTTTCTCATATCTGTATTGCTGTATTATAACTCTGCTATTGCCTAATGTCACTGCATTTTTTTTCTCCTGTGTTTGTATTGCTGCATTATAAAGCTTTATTTCTCAGTGATATTGCCTTCTTTGTGCATGTTTGAATGTCAAGACCTTTTCTGTTGAGTTCTGGGGAAGAGGGTGGATGTATGGTTTCACTATACACATATTTCACCTTGCCTTATTGTTAACTGGCGCACTGTTGAAATAATTTGTTTGTGGATGTGCTATTGCTTTTTTAAACTAGATATATCACCTAGGAAAAAAAATCTGTCATTTTTGCCACCTTGGTGTGTTGGGCCTAATAGGGGTGTCACCAGAGTCAGGTAGGAAGGAGCCCATATCTCTTCAGCAGCACCTGCGGGTAAGCTACAAATCAAAATCAGTTACCACAGAATTCAAAGAAAACTTAAAGCAACTTTCTATGAGATAAATCAAACAAAATATACAACTAAATGCTAAAGCAAGTACAGTAAAGTTGCTCTAACCGTACAAGTTCTGAAAGTCAGACAAAAGCTGAAATTTCTTTACATCACAGAAGTTTCTACTCACTATCTCACACAGTTGCACCTCTTTTTAACAGTGAAGATCAATAAAATCACACATCAAGACAGGGCTGTTTAGATAAGCTCCAGATTGTCCTCTCTGCAGTCTGTGTGACTTTATAGCTGACTCAGTCCCTTAGGATGCCTAGAGTTTGCCTATCTGCTGCTATCAACATACAGTGAAAATTAAAGGTAAAAAGAACAAAATATAAATCAAAGTAAATTCTGTCTATAAGCTACCCCTTCCTTCCTATAAACAGTGAAAAACAGTGGTAAGAAATAAAATATAAATTCAAATAAAAATGAACTCCACAGTAAATCACAAACCAAGACAGGACTGTTTAGATAAGCTATGGATTGTCCTCTCTGCAGTCTGTGTGACTTTATTGTTGACTAGGTCCCCTAGGATGCCTAGAGTTTGCCTGTCTAAAACCTATCCCTTTCTAAGACCAAACAATGAAAATTAAAGATAAAACAACAACATATAAATCAAAGTAAATCTTATCTACAAGCCATCTACAATTATATTTAGATATGTTACCAATACATATAACTCCATATGAATTGCAGGAGTCGTCATTACTGGGCACATTGCAGGTGCTGGGAAGAGCACGTCTGGCTAACGTCAAAGATTGAAACAATACTAATATCATGAACTGTAATCATACTTTGACTTAGGAATGGGGTCCATTCCCGTCACGGTATTAGCAACCCAAAAGACTTGGAGAAATTAAAAAATGTATATTATATTCATAAAGTAGCAGAAAATATTCTAAGAAATAAGCCAGCATGGGAATAGAGAAAGGAGATTCTGCCAATAGGGATGATCGTAATTAGGGATACATAAAATAGGCAAGAGGGGGCTGGAATTTACTGGATGAAGCTGGAAAAGGTACAAAGGTATTGGGAACAAATAACTACAGAGGGAAAGAGAATGAGAAGAGACAAAGAAGATATTTGGACTGCAGGTTACAAATTGTCTTCCCTATCAGGGACTGATTTCAGAGCACAGACAAAGAGAAAGGGATAGGAGAATCCTAAGCGAATGACCTGCACTGGTGGAGTTTTCAGTTGAATAGAGAACAGAAGCTATTAAAAAAGGGATAATTAGTAGGGTATATAAAATATTGCAAAATAATTACAGGAATCAATCAGAGGAGTTCAGAAAAATTGGGAAGCGAGATTAGATAAGCAAGTCACAAAGAAACAATGGGAAAACATATCTATAGATCCCAAATTCCCAAATATGCAACCAAGTCTACAAGATTTAGGATTTTTTCTTGGAAGTATTTGCAAAGGTTTTTCTACACCCTAAGCAGACTCCAAAGAATGTTTCCTCAGGTAGACAATAAATGTTGTAGGTGTGATGGGAAAGGAAGAGGTAGCTGGGAACATGCTTTAAAATTTCACTACAGAGTATTCTGTTAGGAATACTGGGTGAGCAAATCAGAATAACTAAGAAAATTATTTTTTTTACTTGGGATACAGGATCTGAATAGCCTAGACATAGTAAGGTCTTGTTAAGCTTAATTCTGGTGGCTGCCAAAAGAGCAATTACTAGTAAATGGAAATCAAACCCTAAACCAACCATACTTGAAGTAGTGAAAAAGATAAAAAGAATATGAAATTAGATCTTTAGAAAAGGGTAGGAGTAAGCTACATAGAAAAATGGAAACTGGGGGAACAATGCATGCAGAAAAATGTTTTGAAGGAGGAATGAGTTTTAAGGAAGGCAGAAATTGAATAAGGTATGTAAAGTTGGATTGATTATATTGCATAGAAGAATATATGTGTATAATGTTTGTAAATGTGAACTTCTTAATACAGTTTACATTTACATAAATGTAAGTTTGCCTATGTCACAAGTGATAATTCAATAAACTGTTTTTTTTAATAAATACAAATTACTCATTTGTCTGTAGTGATGAATTCCCAAACTGATAGGAACAGAGCTAGTCTTTTGCACAAGTGGGTTTGTAGACCCAAAAGGGAGGGAGGAAGCAGTAGATAGACAAAGGCATATTTACCTGGGAAACATTTATTTTCCAGAGTCTGATTTCTTGGGTTGTTTTCTGTCATTCAGGGGAGGGGGGTTGTTCCCTATGGACAAAGAAAGTGGTCTTGGAAAGGTTATTTCTTTATCTAGACTGATTTGGGAAAAATCTGTTAGAACTCCTGCATTATTTTTCCTTTCTCCTGCAAATTTTTGAGAAGGCCAGCCACAGTAGGACCAAACTAAGGTACCTATGAAGGGGGAATCCATTAGCATGGCTTTGATATCTTCAGGGTGAGATTGAAGGATAAGCCAGTCAAATCTGTGATTAACAGAACCAGAGACTGCAGCCCCAGAGGAAGCATCTGCAGTATCATAACTGCAATTAATGGACTGTCTAACTACTTGGATAACTTGGCTGAGCATAAATATGGCCTGTGTCATGTGCTAGGAATCCTCTAAATCAGCCAAAGATTTATTAAAATTCCCTAATACAGATAAAAGGTATTTTGTCATCTCTGTTTTACAACTGAGCCATAAAAGCAAGGTAGCAGAGGTGTAGAACGTTTTGCCATACCTGTCCATGGCCCAGCTGTTTCTGTCTGATGGCAACACATTAGCTGCAAGCAGAAATTTCATAGGCTTACCAGTAGAAATTGAAAAGACTGACTGGCCTGCTTTAGGGTTTTTGTAATAAAAAGTTTATATCCTTGGGGACTTTATAAGAAAAATCAAGTTTTTAGGTGCTGGAGCCTGTAAATCTGACAGACAGAGATAGATGCAAAGGCATCCCTGAAGGCTTCCAAGACTGGGGGAACAAGTGTGGGTTTTGGAGCACCTACTTCTAGCAAATCATAGTATCTTTTCCGTACATCAGTGACTTGCCTGAATTCCCATTCAAAATGTTGCATATTCCTAGTGATAGTCTCCCCAAAGGAAATTTTCCCAAATGGGGAAAGTCAAGGGGACAAGCTATCTTCATCATCTGAAACAAGCTGCCTAGGGAAAGGAATCTGGGAGGACTATGCAAAAGATTCCTCATCTGAATCAGATTCTTCCTCCTCCCTCTCCTCAAGAGAAGATTCACGCTGCCTCTTTGGGGGGGGGGGGCTTGTGTAGGAGTGGAGAGTAATGGAGGAGGCTTCAAAGACAAAAATGGCCTTGTTATAGGCATTGTGAAAAATCTGCCATTCCTTCTCCTGAGACATCACAGTGGGACAAACATGTTTTTTTTTTCTAGCAGGACATCAGCCCTAGCAAAGAGCAATGGTTCAGAATACTAATGGACCTCAACTAAACTGCCCAGTACGTTTCCATACCTAGAATTAGAGGTATGCCATTTGGCTGTTTTGAGATGATTGCACTAGGGTCCTCCTCCTTCCCTACCATCGCTGTAGTCTCAGTCTTGTTGGAAGTGCAGGTAGCAAACATCATACCAGCCTACAGTAGGGTCACAGAACCAGCAGCCTGAGAAGGAACTAAACATACCACTAATCCCTGGTGCATCTCAGTGGGAACAACTGAATCAGACTGGGCAGCTTACGATTCAGGTTTTAGCTTCTTAACTTCTTTTTGGGTAAAGTGGAATGTCTGAGGTCAAGGGTTCCTTCATCTTGCTTTGTGTGAAGCAGTTCAGATATTGGGTCTCCAAATAAGTAGTTAGGGAGCAAAATTTTGTTCTATGGGTTTCTGAGATGAACTGGCAGATTTTAGAGTTTTTGTGATTATGTTCAGCCCCTAAAGAAAATGGACACGAAGTGGAGATCTTTATAATGGCTCTGCCTACCATGGATATACTTCCAACTTTTAACTGTCATGAATAAATCTTATGTTAAAAGGCAAGAAAAACAAAGGTTCCCTAACAGGCTACTTTTCTGAAAAGTCTAGGCAATGGTAGCAGCAATGACAATGCTGTGTTGAGACTAATGGGAGTGACGATCCTGCTTTTGGCCAGTAGGCAAGATAGTTTGAGGTACTTAAGCCCAAACATCCCCTTATTTAGCCCTACATCCATTAGATGAGGTCATTGCCAGACATATGGTGCATCAGGAAGGTTTTGCCTTTGGTACATCAGCTGGATGTAAGATTAACGCAATAGTGATCCAAGGAAGACCCTCAGTGTGTGATATCAACAAACAACTTTCAACCTCTACACATTAAAAATCATATAGAGGGTCAGAAGGAAGGGCACTTGCATATTTTTCACTATAAAAGGTCTTTATATACTAGACCCCATACAGGTAGTGGAAGGTAATCTTTATACTGGCTTAGTTTGTTTATTTAATAAGGTATGTACCCTTAAACAAGTCTGACTTTATGAGGAACATTATTAAATCTAGAATTAGCAAGGGTAAATCTGAGGGCCAAATTCATAACAGCTGCAAGGTATGCAACATCTCCTGAATAATGGTTCTACATGACTTTAAATAGTAAGATTTGTTACCAAGCTGTGAATGTTTAAAGTGTGTGGGATCCAGAGAAGCTAAAGGCAAAAAACTAACAAAAGAGAGCAAAGTGGTGTGCTACTAAACGAAAGGTGTCTTCTCCAATTAAGATTGTCAAAAATTATATACAATACATATCTTATTTTGAAGAAAGATGGCAAAACATAGATTAAAGGAGAGTTTGTTCAATATGCATAAACTATTTGTCAAGAAACATGGAGAAATACACAAAATGGATGCTGAAATTACTGCAACCTCAGAAGCAGTAGCAGAGAATGTGGTTGCAAAAGTCATTGTTGAAAACCAGGAGAGAAAAGTTCAAGGGTAATTGCTTTGAAATCCTGGAGACTTTGTTGGATACAAATTTATAAAAGTTTCAAAAGTTTTTGACTAAACAGAGTGATCTTATGTGAAAGCTGAATCATGAAAATGGGGATGTTGGTATGGCTGCCCACACAGCAATGAAGTGATGAAGAAGCCATTTCTGGAGTTCAGTGCAAAGTTGTTGACAAATGGATACAAGCTTGTTGAATTAGAAAATAAGGTAAGCATGGTAATGACATAGTGGGATAAAGCTCTTGCTATGGTCCAAGTGACCTAAGTTTGAATAGCAGCTTGGGTGCTTGACGGTGAAGTCAGGGAGGATGGGCATGCCCCATTTAGGGAGACTAGCACACTCAGGGAGACTGAAGCTTCCTTGTGAAAGTGAGGAGCTATACAGAGCTGATGCCCATTGAATGGACTTGGATCATTAAACCAGGGGCGTTATTTCCACCTGGTTTAAATTATGTATTTTAATTGGGGATGGTATATTGGAGGGGGTGGCTGATTGAGGCTTTATATTATTAATAAGAATAGGTGATTTTGTATTGTGTTCCAGCACTGAAAGCGGCTTGTGCCTAAACCAGTATGCTGGCTCGTTACTTACTGCAAAATTTCAATAAATATTTTGATTCATTGTTGGCTGTTTTTTTTATATTTTGACCTTAGATTTTTTTATCTGTGCACCTCTGCCATACTTGCATACTTTGCTGTCTTTTTGATTGCACGTTTAACCCATGGGCTGTTACAGAGCAGGTGCATGGGAGTAGGGCTAAAAGAAAAAACAGTCCCACACAACTCCTGATGACTGCCTAAATAATGGTCCTTCCTGACTAACCCATGTCTCAGGTGATGGCAAAAGAATTGGAATAACTGGCCAAGAGGTAGCTGACAGCTAACAAGTAGTGTGGGGGGGGGGCAAAGCACAGCATAAAATATATGATTTGGAGAAAGAACTTGCAAGGAACAGAGGCCACATAAAAGAAAGAAAGGTTGAATTATTGAATGCATGAAGGATAAACATGTAACTTGGATTTTTTTTTTTTTAGTGAAAAGCATTAGTATCAAGAAAGCTTATAATTTTCTCTTTTTGGTAGAAGACATGGTGGCTGAGTGACCAAACATTACCAAAGGATGAGGTTTCTATAAAAAAAATTTGCTTTGGAAACTAGGCAAAATGTGCATGACAGATGGTAGAGTCTTTTTCAACAATGATTTTTTTATCAGAACAAATGATCCAACAGTAAGTTTTTTTTGTTTAATTATATAACAATATGTCTAGAAACTTAAAAGATTTTAAGTATAGTTGCGCAAGTTGCATTTACCCATAACAATAGATGTTCAAATTCCTCACTGTTGCAGAAGCTCTTAGGCTACATAGATTGTTTCCTGCCTAGGAAATAACTGGCCAGCTTCAAAAAGCTCCCCTGTCTCCATACACTCTGACTGCTGACTGGCTAATCTCAAGGAGGGAAATCAGCAGTAAGAGTGAAGCTTTTTTCAGGACTTTCTTACCCATAAAATGAGAGAAGACCTTAACAATCCTGAACTAACTAAACCAAAATGACAACAACATATAAGGTAGAAATAAACATAAATGTTATATCCAAACTACAACTATTCACAAGAGTAGGGGGAAGGAGGGTGGGTGCAACTACTGCAGAAGTGAGGAAATCAAACATCTACTATTATGGGTAATTGCAACTTATACAAGTGTACTATGTTTATTATTCCAACTGCTGCACTAGCCTTGTGTTAATTACCAAAGCCTATCCATCCTGGGAGGAAGAAAGGTATGGATCCAGCACTCCTGAAGAATGGTCCTAGCAAAGTTCGACACAGACCTAGAAAAGGAATCCAGTTTGTAACATTTTGCAAAAGTATGTACAGAGGACCATGTAGTTGTCTCTAGAATGGTTCTAGAGTCCACACCTTTCCAGAACTAACTCCCAAATCATCAAGAAGACAAGGATCTAGTAGAATGTGCCTCAATAATGCCCAGAAGAAATATGCCATGGTGGGAACAACAAAAACAATAGCAGAGGACAATCAGCTGGAAATTGTCTGTTTAGACACAATGTGTTCCATTTTTGCCCCTTGATAAAAAATAAATAGCTGGTATTTTTTTTCTAATGGGCTTAGTTCTACTAAAATAGTACCTGAGCTGTCTATGCCTGTCCAGAGTATCTAGAAGTCTTTCTCCCTGTTGCTTTCTTCTTTTTTTGTTCTGAGTAGAAAACTGGGAGATTGATATCAACAAAGTACAGTCTAAAACCACTTTGGGCATGGATGAGGGGTTTGTTCTTATAGAGACCCTATCCCTGTGGTTCATAAGTTGGTCCTAGGTTATCGGCCCTAGGGCCTATACAAGCCTAGCCATAACAATTCCCTGGATATTTCTTCCCACAGTATTTAAATGAAAAATGAGAATAATAAATAAATACATTAATAATATATTATTATAATATTAATTAACAATATATACATATATTAATTAATTAATATATAAATAAATAAATAATAATAATAAATAAATGAGAAAAATGAGATAGGGCTCACCCACCATGGAAGCTTGCAACTCAAATATTTTTCCTACAGATGAGATATCAAAGCAATGCTGAGTACAGTTTTTCCTAGTCAAGAACCTAATTGACCTGAGTAGGAGTAAAAGGTGACACAGTCAATTTCATCAGCACATAGTTGACAGTCACTTTCTCCAGCACATAGTTGAGATCCCAAGTAGAAGCAACCTGTTTACAAGGTTGCCTCAGGTGTGAAACTCATTTGAGAAACTGTTTCATAATAAACAGAGAAGAAAGATGATGATCCATGGGCAGATAAAATGGTCACATGATCAACCTCTACAGAGGAAAAAGAGAGCCACGAGGAAGGTAACTCGCACAAATACTTAAGTACCAGTGGTACAAAATCTTTGATGGGCACCTGGTTATTGGTTAGGCACCAACAAGAAAACTGCTTCCATTTCCCAATATAAAATGTTATAATAGCAGGTTTTCTTGCCTCCTTTAGTACCTGCTGCATATTGTCATGAAACATGTACCTAAAATGTATTAAAATTGAATCATCCAGGCAAGTCAATTGAAGTTGACTGATACTGAGGTGTATCAAACTCCCACTGTCTTGTGTGATTAGATCTGGTCTGTGAGGAAACTTGTGATAACTGCCCTCAGCCAATTCCTACAAAAGGGAAAACCAATGTTAGCTGGGCCAAATGGGTATCACCACAGTGATTTTTGGGGTATTGCTCTGAATCTTCAGAATTACCCTGTATATCAGTGGATAGGGTAGGAACATTACCTTCCAGTGGAATGAAAATTAAGCTGTATTCTAGGCTTGCATGCAAGGAGCCCTAGAACAAAATGTGTTTAGCTGTCTGTTTCAGAAGGAGGCAAACAGATCTGTTTGAGGTTTAAGAATGAGATCAGTTAATGTAAGATTTTCAGATCTTAATGGAAGTTGATCCACACACTGAATGCTCACAACATTGAGAAGACTCTCAAAAACATACTTTTTGTTTTAAATGTGGACAGATACAATGGTAAGAGTCACTGACGATTGAGAACTGATGGTAAAATTGGCTTCTGTGACTGTTTAATTAATTCTGAGTATCAAAGTGTATTTTTTATTTACCTTCCATTTTACAATCTGCTCTATTCAAAATGAATGTGGGGTACTGGATAACAGCGGCAAGTATACAGATGTACAATAGAGACATTTTATTACTAAAGCTCTGGAAATCATGTCTTGTAAACCACCTGAAAGCAGGCTATATTCAGTAGCATTTGATATATTTGTTATATGTGTGATTGCTAACTGTTCATTACCAAGATTTTGATGATATTTAACAAAAAAAAGCTTTGCAGTTATTACAGGTTAAATGCATGAATAAATCAAAGACAAAAAAAAACTACTAACAAAAGAAGCAAAAGTAGTCCAAAAGCAACGACAACGGATCCAGTATCAGTGGTTTATTGCACACAATAAAAAAAAAAAAAAAAAAAAAAAAAAGGGACTTGTGTGCAATAAACCACTGATAATAAATCAAAGACAGTCTGAAGCTTTGATTGGTTTGACTGTAAGTAGAGGGGGGGGCAATGAACTGAACTACACTGATTATTCTATAACTGTCTAAAATCCAGAGGTGTTCAATAGGTAGCCCACAGACTACAATTCAGCCCACCAAAGCATGTCACAGTAAATTGACTGGACTGCGCATATGAATGTGGGACATGGAAATGTGGCCACTAAACCTTGACAAATATGTTGTTAACAAAAAGGCTGGACACCCTGGTCTAAACCAATCACAGACTGTTGGTGTGTGTTTTGGCAGAACAGGAAAAAAGTCAAATGCGTGTTATGAATAAGGGATGGCTCTCTTGAAGTCCAAAAATACAGGAAAACAGTGAACGCTGAGTATCACTGTCCTCCTTTAATGTTTCCCAGATGCCACTCTGCACCCCTAAATGTGAGGGGCAAGTACTCTCCACCCCCTAACTTATACAACTCCAAGATCACCAGAAAAAGGAATATTCTGAGAAATGACATAATTTTTCACCCATTTAGTCTAGGTATACCAGCTATGTTTGCATAGACTAAAGAAAATTGCTTTCATGTAATTTTTACTGCTTCATACAAATCAGGACATTTAGTTGCGTCTTTTAATGGCACCAAAGATGTAATTTCTTCAGTGGCATCATATTCGTTATCAATACCTTTAATAAAAGTAGCAAATTGAGCCATATCTGTAGCATCAGTACTTTCATCTATCACCAAAGCATAAAATTTGAAATTAGCAGCTTTATGGTTAGCATTTTTGGTTAGCATTGCTGCCTCACAGCAAGAGGTTCTCCAGTTCAAATCTCAGCTGGGGTGCCTTCTGTGCGGAGTCTGCATGTCCTCCCTGTGGTCACGTGGGTTTCCTCCAGGTGCTCCGGTTTCCTCCCACATCCCAAAGACATGCTGTAGGTGGATTGGACACTCTAAATTGGTCCTAGGTGTGAGTGTGTGTGTCTTCTGTGGAAGGTTGGGGGCTGGGCTGGCAACTCGACACCGTAAAACTCCACTGCCAATCATGAGTGGACAGATGATCTGCTGTGGCGACCCCTAACCGGGAAAAGCCGAAAGAAGACTCTCCAAAAAGTTTTCAATAGATTTTCCTATTTCTTCAATTCAACTGGTTACAGTCTGGTGGGACAAAATGGTTTTAGAAAAAATATCCATTTTTTATCAGGATTAATAATATTTGCCATGTTTTCCATACATTGCTTAATAAACTCACCATCAGAAATGGTTTTGATTTTTTTGCAATCAGATTTGCTACCACATAGCTAGTTTTTATAATAGAATCTGTATCAGTTGCAAGTTTTTTTAAATTATTTTGTTGAGATGAAAGACTATTTTTTATTTCCTCTATTTTGTTTTTATGAAACATTCCTTGAAATACATTGAATATAGCAGCATGTTTTTGCATATAATGTATTTTTAAATTGTAATCGTACCTTCGTTGAAGGTTGTGCATCAGGCCTGGCAAGCCGGTACGTAAAAATCAACTGCCAATCATTAGCGGACCGGAGTTCCGCTGTGGCAACCCTTAACCGGGAAAAGCCGA
Organism: Protopterus annectens; assembly: GCF_019279795.1. Classification (NCBI taxonomy): domain Eukaryota; kingdom Metazoa; phylum Chordata; order Ceratodontiformes; family Protopteridae; genus Protopterus; species Protopterus annectens. Next base: position 1,116,467,222 of record NC_056743.1, read on the forward strand.
AAGACACAAACAAATCTTTGAAAACTGACAATTTCCCTACATATTAAGCGCAGTGCCTTGTCTCAACACAATAGTACTCATCTGCCCAGTTTTCATTGAACACACTTCCTTCATCCATGATTTTTTTCTTTTTTAGGCTCTATTTTCTTTTTAGACGATGTTGAAGACATGCTGAATAAAAAATTTATAAATTAGCAACCATTTATATTTCTAGTATTAGCGATGTTGTATATGTAATTATAACAATATCATAAGCAAAAAACTATTTGATACAGTTTCATAATGCCTGTACCACAGCTGCTAAAAAATATTTTAACATATTTTAACTTACTTAACCTTAAGTCAGAAAATGTACATGTCTGCTTAATGACACCAAATGCTTGCCTTCAAAGGCACACATGTAGGTAGGTTGAACATTAACGGTAATTGCTGCATTTTCTTTGTCCAAGCACATATGCGCATTTAATGTCTGATACACACGGACTTCAATTGAATTGACTAAGTGTGGTGGGCTCAGAAGGCAAAGTTAGCACTCACTGCACTGCACCCTCTCTTACACAGCGTTCTGTTGTTGACTACTCAGTCTGCACTCGAACACTGTGCAATCAGGTCACGAAAATTATCACTACAAATCACACAGCAATGTTAAAAGTTTTCAATCTTGTGTTGCTGCATTACTAGCTGTCCAGGGTGGCATGCGGCCCACAGGTTGGACAAGTCTACTACAAGACATTCTCTGATCCAACCCTGATGGATCTTCTACACATTCACAAAACAAACAGAACTAGAATTACCCAATCTAAGAATCTAAACCTCATCTGTGACATAAACAAAACATGTCTGGGGGGAGGACAGATATTGTGTCTCAGAGATTATCCCTTCTCTGAAACAGACACCCCATTCACATGAAGCACAGCTCTTTCCCAAGCCTATTCAAATGCAATTTGGGAGAATGGATGGTAAATCACTAATTCATCCCAGGCTTGTCACCTCTGGCCCTTATGGACAGTATACACATATAACAAAGCCATTTTAGCACAGAAAACTGAAGCACAAATGGTTAGGCTTTAAAAGGCTCCAGGGCCATTAACCTAGTAACCTTCTATGATCCTATGAACATAAGTAGATACCTTCAATCCAAGAGTGGCCAACATGCTAGCAGTATTTACACATCTTTACACTAGAATAAGATCTCTATGGATCAACCTATACTTTATAGAATAAAGGGACAACCATACTAATTCTTATATTTTAATTTATTAACTCTACTTATCTTTTTTGTAAAACACTTCTGCATTTTTCCAACTGAATTATCTGAGAATGGTTATAAATACAAGCAGCACTACAACATTCAATACTAGGTTTGTTACATATGTTGTGATATAGCACCACTCAATGGATCAGACTAATAAAGCTGCAGTACACTCGGTGAAAGTTACTGCATAGCCTGCAAGGGGATGCTGCTAAGTTGTAATAGAGTTGCTCTAACAGATTATTAATATATGGGCCCAAAAAATAAGAGTCTGGTCCTTTTTGGTAGATAAATACTTAATTGGTTGCTGAGAGGTATTGCGGGGCAACACTGAACATAAATAGGGCAAGGAGTGGTTATATCAATGGAAAGGTGCTATATCAATGGAAAGGTCAATCAGAATGTGTCTGTGGCAGCCGTGAAAACCAATTCTGGAGGTATTTTTCTAATGAGATGGCTTTGTGTCTTCAGGGCTTTTAAAAATGGGTGAACTGTTAGAATAATAAGTTTTACTGTTATCACTTAAAAGTTCTATTGAACAGTTATCACATATTTTATTATTGTTGAAAATATAAGCCTAAAAAAGGATTAAAATATTATTAAGCTTTCACAAACTCACAGTTATTAAAAAATCTTGTAGTTAATTGCCAGGTAGTAGGTTTGAACACTAGATGATAGTTAAGAAGGTGATGCCATGTGCCCAACATTTTAGTTACCACAGGATAACAGTACAAGCAAAGATGTGCCTTTAAGCTGGGTACTGGTAGTTTATGATAGATGACATGTCATGTAAATTACATATTTTAATCTCCTGTCTAAAGCTATGTCAATATGTTTGAGACTGGTTTGATATACTGCAGATCTTACTGTTCACGTGTTGCAATTTGCATAATTACCCCCTGTTCCATCTACAGCCAAAGAATAACTAGCAAATAATATATATTTTTGTATTACCTATTAAACTGTTGTTTCGGTAGTGATGATATCATAGAGGATATGAATAACTACATGACTGCAGTCGAACTGAGAATTAATAGTTTGTAAAACTGTTACTATTCTTTAAACTCATGCCCTGGGATTCATTAACACCTACACTAAGTGTACACTGTTCTGAGTGAACAGACAACGCAAGCACAAATCACATCTCCTTCCTCCTAATTTTATTTTTCTTAATGATTTTCTTGCAGCTGTAAATATTGATGGGAATCATAAAGGTTACCACAAAGTGTACATGAACACTTAGTGTAATCTGAGTGACTAGAAAACACAAAAAATGTAGCAGGGATGTTTCTTGAATACAGATCATGTACACTTAGTGTAGGCATTAATGAATCTGGCCATTGAACTAACATAAGTTAGGATGCGTTTATGTATAGCACCACTGTTTAGAAGTTGATTTATTATACTGTTGAATTTAACAAAAGAATGGCAAAGCAGTTTCTCAATTAATCCGGAAGTGTACCGGTCATGATGGCTGTTTGCTTTACCTTTTCAGATGAATGTACAACTAGAATGAATGCACGTGTATTTTTACCATGCAATATTGAAATGAAGAGGTGATTAAAGAAACAAAAAAATCAGTGCATCTCAGAATATTGCATTATCAAAACGAGAGCAGCTGGAATGTATTCAGTGGTTTCAAATGATTTATTGTCACTGTTAAGCTAGTGAGGCTTCAAATGATTTCCTGTAAACCAGTGTAGCCTAAAATCAAACTCAACATGCATTATTTAAAAGGCTAAAAGCTCGCAAATTCAAAAGTAATTTATTGCCATCTAGTGGGCAATCTGGCATTTAACACACAGTGTTTAAGTAACATATAAACAGTTCTTTTGAGAAAGGAAAGTGAATGAGCTAATTTACAGAAAACACAGCAAAATTTACAGTTCAGCCTAACTTTAACCAGTTATACTTCTTTCAGACATTTGGATTTTCTGAGTTCAGTACTCCATTTATTATATTAGTGCCAAAAAATATCCGCATAGCTGTAGATAAATGACAATTCTTGCATCGTACTGAAGTGGTTTCCTGCGACAGGAGCCAAGAGACTTAAATCATAACATTCCTGGCGATCCATGGAAAAAAAGGATTAGCTGCAATCTTACGTCCCTAAACTTTGTGATTATCTGCAAAATCAGAAGGAAAAGTGAGAAAGCAGAAAAGAGAATGAGAATGTGCCCATTGCTACCTCCATTTTGCCCGCCGCACTAAACAGGAAACAGAAGAAACTGCATTCTTCTCAAATGCAAACAGGCTTCTCTCCAAGGTGCCTCACTCCTGGAAGTTCATTCCCAGATAAGAAACCAAATTCCTTATTGACATGAGAAGAGTGAACCAGCAGTTCAAAGAGTCTGACAGTTCCATTCACATATTTAAAAAAAAAACTAGAGAATGAAATCTAAACTTAATTTTATTTGTATTTGTTTCCCAGGGGAGAGCACTGGTCACTGTGGACCTTTTTCGGACTCAGCTCAGGAGTGCTGTCTGGTTAAGTGACTTGCTCCGAGTCACACAGGCAATGGAGGCTAAGGGCATCATACCCTGTAACACTGGACCACAGGCAACAGTTTATTAACATCACTTAACCTTCTGTGCCATCTGCCAGACTTAGTGCCAGAAATGCATCACCTCTCTGCAGAGGGGGCTATTAATGTCTGCATCTTGCCTTTTCAAATGCCACAAAAAAACAGGAGACTGGTAAGCACTGTACATGCTTTCAGAGTAGTGACTGAAGTTAAGATGATTTATAACTACATAATTACTCAGAAGTCACTGATATCTAACAGTCTGTTACAGTAAAATAGAAAGGCAGCAGGTAGAATATGGATGCCATTAAAACAAAGAAAACCTAGAAGGGATAGAGTCTGGACCCTCAGTTGAATGGAAGTTTTGTCATACAGTTTGAACATGTTTCCATTGCTCTACAAAGATGACCTAGTCTCAGAAAGAACAGGACAGAGCTCTGGAATGTAACCAGCCATGATTGCACTGTTAATCCATTGTTTGAGTGTGACTGTTATCCAGCCCAGGGCAAATTGTTTCCTCAAGGACAGTCCTACTCAGACAGGCCTGAGACTGCTAGAAGACAGATCGCGAAGCTGGAGAAGTAAAACTTTAAGTTTTGATGCCCCCAACTGGCAAGGGTGTTTCTGTCCGACTGAGGTTGAGCTGACCTGCAAGAAAATACAGAGGCTGGAGGAGATGTCACAGAGGCCCCTCTGCTGTGGCAAGCCTCTGCTTATTTCTTTGAGGATCCTCAACCATGCTGCCAATGTCTGATGGTCTCAGCCAGCCTAATGTCACAAATGAAAGGCTTTGCTTATGCTGCTAGTGACCCAGAACTGATCAACTGACAGCAGGTAAGGGGATAGGCTTGAGTGGCCAATGACCAGCCTGTTTACCATAAGAGAGGTTTTATCTCATTGCAGTATTACTTTCTGGTGATACAAGAGGGGTACAGCACTATGCAGTGATGTCTTTGAGAGGTACCTGACTAAAAAATGTGTCTGGAAACTTGGATATGTGCATAAATTACATCACTGCATGCCAGCCTCCAGAGAACTGTAACAACATGGAGCTTAATGGGGGAGTCATAGCCAGCTGCAGTATGACAAGCCATAATGCATTCACTCTACTCTGTGGCACATGGGTGACCAAAACCAGACAGTTTAGAGGTTTTCTTCCCTGAAGAGGTAAAACCTGCCAGAGAAGGATCATACAGAATAATGACTCCCAAGTAAGCACAGACCTACAGGAATAACCCAGAAGGGAACTAAAGTTTAATGGCATTTTATTCTCAGTTTGTGGATAACTACTACTCCGTTTTCTGGTAACCACTTATCACAAAATTGACTATTAGTTATCCACAAACTGAGAATAAAATGTTTATAAGGGCACATGCATCACATATGGGATGACTGACTTCTTCCCTCTGCCCCACACCCAAAAAAGACAAGTAATTTATAGGGTAACATATGGTGTTAAACTGGGACAAAAGTGAAAGAACAAATGAACACAGTCATATATTTCAAGTTGCTGCTGTCATTCATCTACAAAACATGGGTCCTCATCCTCCTCAGGCCTAACCACTCAAAAGAGATGCCTCTGCATACCACTAAGAAGGCGAATTAGGATGAATGTGAAAGCATGAATAGGGCACAACATATTTCAGCATATTGCTCTCACCTGTACATATGCAGCATGCCTCCTTTCCATACCCCCAGAAGATATCCACATGTATATATATATCTGATTTAAATTTTGAAGCAAGTGAAAAAAATAGCACTTGCAGTCATTCAATCCAACCTGTTGTTCCTATACAGTACAGTGACCTAACAAGCTGTAGTGACATTCTGTGCTCACCTATGAGGTGTGATTTTGAGGAAGGTAAAGGAAATACTGACCACATAGTCACCACCCAACACATAATGACCACATTGTCACCACCCAACACATAACCTACAGGGACCTTCTGCACATATTTTTGAAGTCTGACTGCGAAGAAAATGAAAGTAGTAATTACCACAATATCCCAATGGCCCACCCAAACTATAGCAATTTTTGTGCCCACCTCTGAGTGGGGTTATTTTTTAAACTAGGCAGAGCCCACCACAGAGAACCATACTAAGCCACTTATACAGCCAAGAATGATGGCCACTAGAAGCTGTGAGGTTCTAGATGTTCTGTGATACATTTTATGCCTTATTTTTTCACTACCCAAGAGATCTATGTAAGCCCTTAACAATATTTTTACACACGGAGACACACACACACACACACACACACACACACACACACATATATATATATATATATATATATATATATATAGATATACACACACACACATATATTTATGTATTTGTGTGTGTGTGTGTATGTATATATATATATATATATATATATATATATATATATATATATATATTATACACATATAGGTTTACTATCAAAAAGCTAATTGAACTTCACCGTTTATTCACATTGAACTTATTATGCAAAATTCTTAATGCCGAATTGCTCAAATGCCAAAAAAAAAAAAAGTCGACATTTCCGACTACTCCACACCTAAAAACAACTGCTAACACGAGTCAAGAAGGTGACAAGATTTTAAGGTTCGGAATATCGGTGTTCGACTTTTTCAGCATTTGGAGTTCAGACTTCACTTAAGTGGATTCGACAATGTGTTGTTCAACATTTTGTTGGAAAACCATATATATACTGGCACTGCCTCAAAAGGCCAAATCTATCACAAGATAGACACGCACACACACAAGCATGCACATCCTATCACACACACCATGCTTTCTACAGGCAAACAAGAAGAACATCAATTCACCTATGGCATGTCTTTGGGGTGCTGGAGAAAACAAGAGCATCTGAATAAACCTACTTGGAGGCAGGGAGGATATACAAACTCCACAAAGATGAAGCCATAGCCAATAATTCAGACAGGGAGGCAAGAACTGTGAGACGGTAACACTGCTCACTGTGCCATTGTACAGATGACATACTCCTTTCCCACACATCTTACCCAAAGACCAGCAAAAATAGCCACTTAGTGTGTGCAGTGCTGATGCGTGACAATTACAGAAAGTGGAGGAAGTTACTGCCACCTTACTGCTTTTATAATTATATATATATATATATATATATATATATATATATATATATATATACTTCAACACCACCACCTCCCATACAAACACATGTAAGCATAAGTCACAACAATGATTGTTTTTGTATCACATTTCAATGCGGATAGGAAATCCAAGTGAAACAGTAAACATTTTGGGAAACATACTTCAGAACTACTCTCAAAATGATTCAGAATACATTGCAAGTACTCAGCATAACTGTATTTCCTGACAGAGACCCCGATTCCTGGATTTCCTCACAGAGACCTCAATTTCCTGCAGGTACAGTAAGTTAAGCAGCACAGTATGCCATGCAGATGTTGACAGCTGCCACCAGCTACACAGAAAATGAAGATCATCTTCTGAACATGGCTGTACAATGATCAACGGGATGATCAACGCTCTTCAGGTGTGAAAACTACAACTGTGAAAAGAAAAAGACCCACTAAAGATATAAAAGGGCAGTAAGGGGGAGAAATTAAATGCCATTATGGAAGTATTGAATAGAAAAAAACTATAAAGCAATTACGACAAGAAGTGTCACTGTTAAAAGAGTATAGAAAAGGGAACAGATCAACAAAAGTACTAAGAAAAATAGACATGATAAACCCAACACACAACAGATCAGGATCTATCATACAGTACTGCAAATAATAAATTAAAGATATCAGTACACACAGAAAAACTTAAAAAATATTCATATAAATTTAAAGGAAAAGTACAAAATAAGCAATTTTCTGATGACCCAAAAAAATATAGAGAATTGGAAAACAAGGCAAAAGAAAGTGAAACACCACAAAAAAAAAAGAAGAAACAGACGCATTTTGGAGAAATATCTATGAAGATCCTGTGGAACATAACAAAGATGCTATAATGGATAGAAGAAGTAAAAGAAAGAAGTTTGAATGTACAGAATATGAAATGGGATGAAGCAATGGCCAGATGTGAGAATGTATATATATATATATATATATATATATATATATATATATACATACACACACACACACACACATATAGTAAATTATGTATATGCTACGAAGAGCACTTCTGGCTAACAATATTAGTTTCGTGAACTTTAATCATGCTTTGACTTAGGAATGGGGTCCATTCCTGTTGTGGCATTAGAAGCCCAAAAGAGTTGGAGAAATTAAACTGTGGAAAATAAGTCATTTACAGGTGCAGGCAATTAACTATCTGCAATTCTGCATAGTTTTAGCTATTTTCCCATTACTAACTACTTTTAATTGGAGACAGTCTGCTGGTACAAACAATTAATCATGAGAAGTCTGAACACTATGAGCAGAGAGAATGTATGAGGTACAGTGTAATTAACATTTAAAGGTACCCATGCAATCAGTTCAATGAAAAATAAATGAATTTTGAAATTGTAGGAAGTGAACAGGATATACACATTGCCACCATGGCAGCCTTTATACTTTAATGCAGTTAATATAACAGTGCACATTTTTTTTTTGTTTTTCAAAGACAGTCTGTAACCTTTTCTTATGGCTAAAAAAATGTTTCTTGAAAGCATGCAAGTTGTTTCTCACATCTGCTAGGGGAATAGAGATAAGAAAAGAACAAATAGCAAGTAGGGACAGACAGTAATATGTGCTTTACCATGCATAACTTTAACTTTAGAATAAGTAATGCCTGCAGGTCAATTTTGAGGCAACTTCTTCTATCTGGAGATGTAATTTTCATTTTATGAAAATGTACACAGTTTTGAGAGTTTCTTGTAAGTTAAAAAATAATGGGGGTGGTTCTGAAAATCAGTTATGACACTGCTGCACCCTTCTTCAATGTTTGTGCTGGAAGAAAGTAACTGGATGAAAAGTGGAAACATCTGATCCAGATTTTTGACTTTTTCCTTACTGCAACTCATTTAGCTTAAAAGCTTAACAGCATATGCATTCATTCTGAGGAAACACATTTAACCCAACTAAGGGTTACAGAAGAGCCAAAGTCAACTGCCTGCCGCTGGGAACAAGGCAGAGGAGGCAATACAGCCCTGAAATGTCTTCAAAGAGTTTGCCATCAGTAAAGCTACAATCAAAAGCCCTCCTCCCTACTCAAATACCCAAACTGTGTTTAAATTGAGACATCTCCTTCCTCCTGACTGTAATAGGTAACATACTCCACCTCCTACCAACACTGCACAAAAAATTGTAACAAATTCCTTTCCCTTTAACATTTATTCCTTTAATGGAATTTCTAAAACAATCCAAATTTTGAATATATTTATATATTTTTTTCAACAAAATCCTATTAGCACTGTAATTTAACTAGTCCAGAATTAAAAGTAGTACAAATCAACTCTTCACAAAGTAATGCAACATTTCCCTAGCCACTTTTGTTAACACATCATTAAATGTTAACTCTGGAATCACATTACAGGAAGTAAAAAAAATCCTTTTTGCTTTGATCAATAATGGACTGAACATAACCATTAGACAAATGGGAATTTGTCTTTTCAACAGTGTTAAACCTTAACACTATGATCACATGATCACTATTCTTCTTCTCTGCTTACTGAGTTTGCACAATGATCTCCATATATCCATAATAATACATACAGATAAGGAAGAGATGGCAATACAATTTTTATTTTTGCTTGGCAATATATTTAGCACACCCTTAATCATATACTCGCCAGTTACTAACATTTGCCTGCTACCCAATGCCATGTCACCATCTTCAGTAATCTCTATCTGAATATGTCATGTCTGCCCTTTCAGTCCCTTCTTTTTCTTACAACTTTAAAATCACCCAGTTCATCAATGTCACTATACTTCAGTTCCAGACCTCTTTTTAAACTAACTCCTTATTACATCTATTTTAACTGCACTTAGTTTTTTTGGCTACACACTCAAGTGCGCTAGCCTGCAATGTGTTTAAAGTGAATTTATTGCTGCTTTAAGTGTATTTATTGCTGTTTAATCAAAAAACAAAATGAAACAAAAAATTCTACCTTGTTTGCTTGTTTTCCTGCCATTTTCTAGATTTGCTGTATTTGGGATTGTACTAGAGTTTCTGAGGTGCCCAGACCTTTCTGTGATAGAGGGACGTCTTTCTGCTTATCAGTGGGAGTGGTAAGCACTGAGCAAGGAGTGGTTTCCAGCTCTGAAATTGCAACTTATTGGCTGTTTTGGGCTGCATTCTATCCCTTTTAACTTTCTGCCTTAAAAGCCTGTGTTTGCGTGACGCACAGCACCTTTAAGCTAGGGTAAACTATTACTGATGTCAAAGTCTACTCTTCAAATCTTCCTTTAGATCTTGCTAGTTCTCTCCTTTTCTGCACTTAAACTAGCTTATTAAGGCTAGCACTTATTCAGCTTTCTCATAGCAATTACTGTAGCTCACAAACTGTTACCAGCACTAAACTTTCCATAAAAGAAACTACTTCAGTACTTAATAAATTAAACACCCCTCCAGGCATGTCCAAAGGTCAGTTCCCTCTAATTTCTCCTATTAACCTACTAAACCTGGGCATCCTGAGGCAATGTAGTAACTGCCTCATATACACTGACAACCCTCTCCTGTTACCCCCTCACCCAACACACAACCTTGCGAGGGATGCATCTATATATCCAGACTGGAAGCCATGCACTCTCCAGCCAAGACTGGAATAGCCAGTCAAGAGGAGACGGTCAACACCAGCACTATACCACAAGGAACACACAGCCACACACTATAACAGCTACAACATGACACAAAATACACACCCACCTTCACAGAGGCTCAAAATAAAATTCTATCCAAACAGCAGAGAACTCCAAGGCAGAAATGCACGCAACCACTGCACCACAACAAAACCACATGACACACAGCTAACACAATCAGTGTGCCACACAACCAAAGCCCCTAAGGCAAAACAGCTTGTCCAATACACTTGTCATAGGTGTCAATAGTAAGGCACACTGATGTCCCACTCACTAGGTTGAATAAGGGAAAGGTAACAGTCAGCTGCCTGTTGGGTGCCAGAATATACCACATAACACACGCACTCAGATCACTCCACAACAGGTACAATTATGATTCGGTCATTGTCCATGTTGGTGTGAATGACTGGAGCTGCACCTCCATGTACTACATGAAAAGAGACATGGAAGAGCTCTTGGATCATGTAGCCTGGGCAGGCATGACCCTAGCCCTGAGTAGCGTATTGCCATCAACCAAAATGATACCACAGTACAAACAAAAAATGACTGACTTCAATAATTGGCTACGTTTCTTGCATCTTTCTAAGGGGATCCAGTATCTGTCTACCTGGGATGACATGATCAACGGACCCCGATGCTTTGCCAGAGATGGCCTGCATCTGCTGCCCCTGAGATTCCAGATACTGGCCATGGCCCTTGACACCCCTATAGTGCCTTTTTTAGGCAATGTACAGAAGACCAAATTAGCAAAGTAAAACCTACAAGCAAACGTAATCTGAGGGTTATGCTGCTCAATGCTAGAAGTCTAAATCTCAAGATGCACTTGTTCAAAGTGCTCCTTAAAATGGAGAACATCGACATTTGCGCAGTAACTGAGACCTGGTTCAAGGCTCCTGAAAGCACTGCTGTGCTACCAGGCTATAATTCATACCACACCTTTAGGCCCCAAAATGTGGACCAAAGCCCTAAAGGTGGTGGTGTCTCCATATTCATAAAGGATATGCACATCTCCAGGCTAGTAGCTCAACACAATGCATCAGGGATACTCCAGGTACAGCTATCACTGGATAAGACTGCAATCCAGGTTATTGCCTGCTATAGATCCCCCATTATGTCCCAAGACTCCCACTCCACATTCCTAAGCACCCTGGAAAAATTTAAGGTCCAACTCTACACACTCATACTGGGTGAGTATCCATCCATTAACTGGGAAAACTACTCAAGCACCAATATACTTGCTCAGTGTTTTCTGGGCTTCATTAATTCCAATGCCCTGGACCAGTTCATTCTTACCCCCACCACTAGGGGTAGCAACATCCCAGATCTGGTCATTACAAACATGGGAGACTGTTGCTCTACACCAACTGTCAACTCCTCCCTGGTCAGATCTGACCACAAGCTAGTCACTGTGGATATCCACATCCCACCCACACACATACACCCCCCCCCCAGCAAAGGTAACCACCATAAAAAAATTTTCCAAAGCTAACTCTGGGCTTCTAAAAACTGATGTGGCTAATGTTACGATGCCCATGCAAATGGATAATAAATGCAAGACTGCTGAATCATACTCCAATGCACTGTAAGAACACATACACAAATGCATAGAAGGGGCCATACCCAATAGAACCAAGATGCTCTCCTCCCAAAAAAAGGAAACCAATGTGGTGGACCCCTGCCATAAATAAACTCTACAACAGAAGGAAGAAAATGTTGCAGAAAAAGGTGAAGTCCGAAGACTTGCAAAGCTCCCTTGTTAGCTTCAACAAAAAGCTGGGATCCCTCATCAAATCCTCTAAAGCTAGCTACAAAATCAAAATTGCAGCAGATACTAAAGATAACCACAAGGCCTTCTATAGTTATGTCAAAAATCTACAGGGCAAAGCCCAGATCTGCTCTGAACTACTACATAATGGTAACTCCTATAGTGAGCCAACAGACATTGCTAGTACACTGGCCGACAGATTCAGTGCCAGCTTTACTCCCCTCTCAGCCCCTAAAGGGCCAACAGCAATACCATCTGAATGCCTAGTTCCCAATATTACAATTGCACAGGTTAAAATTGCACTGTCCAAGGCCAAGAATACAGTATCCATGGGACCTGACAATATCCCTGGCTGTGTTGTATATAAATTACAAAATGAACTGGCACCACACCTGTGTGCCCTGTTCAATCACAGCCTCACTTTAGGCTTTGTTCCCACTGAATGGCACACTACCACAGTCATCCCACTCCACAAAGGGGGTGCAACTATGGACCCTGGGAACTACTGCCCCATTAGCCTAATGAGTCTGGTATGTAAGGCTATAGAGCACATCATCATGGACCTAACAAATAAGGACATAGGGAATTCTCCAGACTCTAGACCCCATGCAGTTTGGATTTGTGAAGGGTAGTCCATGTCTGCTCAATCTGGGAGACTACTTCGAGTCTGTCACCAGAGCTGTGGACGAAGGCAAGGTAATTCACACAGTCTACCTCGATCTGTTCAAGGCATTCGATACAATGCCTCACTCAGGGATCATCGATAAACTCACTAAACTAAGCATTGACACCCATGTCACAAGGTGGGTTGCACACTGGCTCACTAACAGAACCCACACTGTGAAAGTAGCAGACTACACATCAGACTACTGACCAGTCATGAGTGGAGTCCCACGGGGATCGATCCTGGGCCCTCTCCTATTTGGCATCTACTACACTACAGGCCAAAACCAAAGGACTCTGGCTGACCAAGTTCACAGACAACTGCAAACTGGGTGCCATTATTAGCTCTTCAATGTTGACATTTTACAGGAAGAGCTCATGGAGACCAATGACTGGTATCAGAACCATGGCATTAAGCTCAATGCCAAAATATGCACAGTCATTCCCTTTGAGAAAAACACGGTACCCATGAATTACCACATCAATGGTAGCCCACTGAACACCGAAGGAGCTATGAGAGATCTGAGAACACAAGTTGATAGCAACCTCTCCTTTGACAATCACACTGTCACTGTGGTCAGAAAATCCTTCAGTGTGGCTCATCTTATTTCAAATGGTTTTGCATCCAAGAACAAAGAGGTCATTGTGTCTCTCTCTACTCTTCCCTCAAACCAGTTAATGAGTACAATGCCCCATTTGGTATGTACCTCACTAGACATGTGCAACAACTTGAAAGACCACAAAAATACCTCACTAAGAGGGTCCTAGGTCTTAAACACCTGCCCTATGCGGATAGACAAAAAAAATTCCAGCTTTTCTCGGTATCATATCGTCTACTTAGAGGCGATCTCTGCTTGACCTACAAAGTCATGTCAGACCCAGGACTGTTACATATGCTACATCTATAGAAATCCCAATACCTTTGGGCCACATGCTCCAGAGACCTCAACCTCATTACCACAATCAACAGAACTTGCTGGAGAGACAGGTTCTTATCCCAGAGACTGCCCATGCTCTGGAATAGACTTCCCCTACACGTCAAGCAGAGCACCTCACTAGCCCTCTTCAAAAGAAATCTTGACGAGTGGATGGGAAATAGAAAATTCCCCCCAGGGATATTTCAGTAGCCCTGCTTGACAGAGGCACTGGGAAATAACATCAGGCATCACAATGCCAGGGAATCCTATGGGCTAGGCTTATAAGGCCTCCAGGACCATTAGCCTAGTACACACCTATGAACCTAATTCCTTTACAGACATTATCAGTACTGCTGTTCTTACCAAGAGTATTTGCATGTACTGAATTATTACAATCTTACTCAATACTATACACAGTAATCGTTTCCTTCCTTACAACTCTTATCACCACTCATGTTTATTTATTTAACATTTGTTAACCAGGAAAGTCCGACTTGGAACAAAATCAATTTTCAGCAGTGGCCCGGGGAGAAACGCTCCAGATGCATGTCTTTGTAACGTGGGAGGAAACTGGAGGACCTGGAGGAAACCCACACGAATGCAGGGAGGACATGTAGACTCCACACAGAAGGAACTCCAGCCGAGAATCGAACCAGAGAACCTCTTGCTGTGAGGCGACAAGGTTACCGCTGCACCACTGTGCCGTCCATGACATCCGATCCTCTGCTGCTGACTTCCTCTAATGAGTTTAATAAAATAATTTCCTCAATAAGTTGTGCACTGTCAGTGGTAACACTGTAAATTTCCATAACTGCTATAAAGTGGCATAAATAAGCCAAAAGACAGCTCTGTCTGTATCTCCCTGTATTTAATTATCTTTACATCAGCATATACATGCCCATTTTGACTTTCAAATTCCACTTGAGTTCCGATCTCGTTTACAGCAGTTTTATTAATATTTCCTAAAATTGCCCAATCAAAATAAACACATTTACAGCAAATACTGTTATCCAACTCCCAACCAACAGTCTCTGTGTTGTATGTTAAGGACTGACAACATTCAAATAAATATCCATGAGCCAGCAAATCCAAACAATACCTATCCATTTCTACCATTCGTAATACCAATACTCACACATTCCAGGACTCCCAACATGCCTAATACCCGTCAGCTGAAACAGACCACCTTAAGTAAAGCCAAAACTCTCCTTTGATTGGTTGCACAAGCACCCCCACGCAAGCCTACAACAAATGAAAAAATAAAGCTTATTAAAAAAACTCCCAAGGCCCTTAAAAGGCCTTGAGAGGAAAATGTTCACACAAGTCCCCCAGTCCTTAAAAGGATTCAAGAGGAACAATCAACTCAAAGCAGGCCTCACTGAAATCACAACACATCAGTAAATCTACTCAAACGCAGCATCTAAATTAAAGCCAAACCTCCCCTCTGATTGGTCACACAAGCACTCCCACACAGCCCTGAAAAAACAAAAGAAATAAAGATTATTAATAAATTCCCCCAGCCCTTAAAAGGACTCACACAGCACACACACCTATAGGCAATTTAGAATCATGCATGTTCACCGGTAGCATATATGTAGAGTATGGGTGGAAACCAGAACACACTGTGACTGCCCATGCAGGAAAAGGAGGAGGATAAGTATCCTCTAACAGAAGACACTAGCTGAAAAATGAACTGTGAGCATTACATCTGTGAGGCAGGTTTGCTATCCTCTGTGACAAGTGCTGTCTAAAGTCTACTATATTTCTGCAAACTGCTAGTGGAGAAGCCATAAAACAACTTAATTATACCATGACCCCCCCCAAAACGTGCACGCTGATTGGCCAGCGTGCCCGTTGTAAATCGAGTTATACTAATGGAAAAAGGTCCGGTCGCCCGGACTTTTTTCCATTAGTATAACTCGTTTTTTTAAAACACTGTCTCGCTGTGTTAAATGGGAGATCTCCGTTGCTTATTTTAAAGCTGTCTCGCTATGTTAAACCCATTTAACATAGCGAGACAGTGTTTTAAAAAAAAGCAACGGAGAAAGCAAGATCTCCGTTGCTTTTTTTTAGTGTTTCGCTATGTTAAATGAGTTTAACATAGCGAAACAGTTTTAAAATAAGCAATGGACATCTCCGTTGCTTATTTTACAACTGTCTCGCTATGTTAAACTCATTTAACATAGCGAAACACTAAAAAAAAAGCAACGGAGATCTTGCTTTCTCCGTTGCTTTTGCCCACAGCTCTGATGTACTGCGCAGGCACGCAGTACATCAGAACTGCCGCGGATGCCAGACATCTGCGGAAGGGCAGTAAACAGGCATTATACTATGCCATTATTTAAGAAAAGTAATAGTTTCTTTTCTTAAATAATGTCATGGTATAATAGCAATAACCCACTTCTGGGTGTGGGTAATGCTAAATTTACCCACGGTTGGCTTTGTTTGGTCCTCGGCTTCACCCTCGGGACCAAACCACGCCAACCGTGGGTAAATTTAGCATTACCCACACACAGGCGTGGGTTATTGCTATATTATTTTTCTTGATGAAAACAGACAAAACAAAACCACCTACAGAAAATTCTATTGCTGTCAGCTCAGAAAGAATCTGCCATTTTTAGACATCTTTTCTTTATAAGAGCACAACAACCTATAGAGGCTATAGATGATTAAGTTGCTAAACTGAAGAATAACGCCAAACACTGTGACTTTAAATAAGTTGCATGATTCTCTAATAATGCACAGTGAAATATGTGGTATAAGAAATTATGAAAAGGATGGCTTTTTACAAGAAAGCAGCCTGACCTTAGCAAAAGCTGTGCATGTGTACAGAGCAAGAAAATTGCTACAGCACAGTTGAAAGAGTTAGAGAAAATGTGTGTGTGTTCAGCATAACTCAAATATGGCAAGAACAGGAATAAAGGAAGGATGTGTTGCAAAAGTAAAGGATATGTAAAAGAAAACCAGTAGGCAATACAGTGTGACCAAAAAAGAATTAAAGAAAAAGGTGCTCATATAATATCAATTTAAGTTCACAGCAGCTATCGCTAGAAAAATTACAAGAACTGTCCAGCACTTAATTGCTCCTTCACAGTACATACTACAAAAAGATATTTTGCAAAGATGTGTAAAAGCAAAATAAGTATGTTCAAAGGAATCTGCATGTTCCTGGCATGAAGTACGAAAATGGACCATTTGCTGAGTATTACAAAGAAATACTGAGAATTAATGAACTGAATGCAAAGTTTGAACTTGCCACAGGTGCAAGATGTAACTGTCTTGTTAGAAAATTCTTTTAAAGTGTTGGGCCTAGAAAGTATTCAAAACAGTGTCTGTACACTTAACCCATTTTTACCACTACAAGGTGATGTGTCAGAAAATGAAAGCTGCTAGGACAAAAAAATCCAGCCTTCTTTTCCAAGTCAAGTGTATTTAAAGAAGTGAATTTTCCTAATGTTTTAAGGTGCATAGCTCGTCTGTCAATGCTGATTTACTCACAGATTTAGGAAGCTACACAGAGGAATATCACATACAGACAAAACTTCATGTTATATCAGTGATACATGCACCCAGATAAGCACCCATGGAACTAAGTAGTAAAGTAGATCATCTGCAGAAGAAAATGGAAAACCAGCAGAACATAAAGAAATAGAATCATGAGAATGGGTGAATACCACAAGGGAGACAAAAAAATAAAGTTATGTACTCACCATAATGTTCCATGTGAGTTGTTCATCTCGCCTATATTCTTGCAGATGGGTTCGGAGCCGATCCTCGGCTCCCAGTCAGCCTACTACAAAGCTCGAGGTCTTCAGAGAGCTCGAGGCCAAGTCCCTATCCCATGATGTACCTTGAGTTACCTCAGATCTTGTTTGCTGCCTCTAATAATACCATATGCCATTCTATCACTTTTTTAAGTAAAACCAGAGAAAGACAGAGCAACCATGATAAAACTACTATCTCGGTCCTCAAAAAAACCCTGGAGGGGGTAGGAGGTGGGAAGTAAGAATGAAGGTGAGATGAACAACTCACATGGAATGTTATGGTGAGTACATAACTTCTTTATGTGAAGTTGTTCTACCTTGCTGTTCATTCTTACAGATGGGTAGCGTCCCAAGCACCATCTTTCTCGGGTGGCTCACAAGAGTATATTTTTCAGGACAGTAGAACCAAAGGAGGCCCTGTCCCTGGAGGCCCGATCAACTTTGTAATGAGTGATAAAGGTATGAGGTTTTGACCAACTGGCTGCTGCACAGATATTGTCTATAGGAAGGCTAGCAGAAAAAGCAGAGTATGTGGACACTGCTCTGGTAGAATGAGCCTTGTGTGTTGTAGAGGTAAATTGGCAACTGAGTAAGTGAAAGTAATGCAATCAGATAACCATATAGATTGTGTTGTTTTTGCCATTGGCATACCTTTCCTAGAATCTGAAAGGAAACAAAAAGCTGTTCTGATCTTCTGAAGTCTTTGGTTCTATCCAGGTAAAATCTGAGATGTCTATGAACATCAAGCTTGTGCAGCATATACTCTAAGTTGTTGGTGTGTTTGGGAAAAACACTGGTAAATCTATGATTTCGTTAAGGTAAGCTTCAGTACAAACTTTAGGTAAGAATGAAGGATTTGTTCCCAGCGAATCTGTCAACATGAAAAAACAAATACTGAGGTTTTATGGACAACGTCTGTTGTTCCAATACTCTTCGAGCGGACGTGATGGCTATTAAAAAGCTAGTCTTCCAAGACAAAAATTTCAATTCACAAGCTGGCTCGAAAGGTGGGAGAACAATGCGTGAAAGCATAAAATTTATGTTCCATGTGGTATAAAGAGATTTCACTGGTGGTCTGAGGTGAAAGGTTCCTTTGAGAGAGGCTTTGGATAGCTTGTGTGACATCTTGTTAAATCCTTCAATACCAAGATGAAAATTAGAGATGGCAGCAAGCTGCACCCGAATTGTAGTTGCCGCTGCTCATTTGTTGAAAAGCAGTGTCAAAAATTCTAATACAGTGGATATGGAAGCTTGATAGGGATCAATGTTATTCTGAGAAGCCCATATAGAAAATCTCCTCCATTTGCTAAGGTACAACTTCCTAGTGGAGGATTTATCAGAAGATATTAAAATATGCTGAATATCGTTACAGAGTTTATGGAACCTGGCTATGTTGGGAATTGGAGCAGCCAAGCTTTCAATTTTAGGGACTGAAGTGAGGGATGAAGGGCCCCCGACGAATGCGTCAGAAGGTTTGGAACTGGGTCCAGAATCCAAGGCTCTTCCTACAGATGAAGATGAAGGAAGGGGAACCAAATCTGACAAGGCCATTGAGGGGCTATTACAATGATGGTCCTTCCCAGGGCTTTTGCTTTCTGTAATACTTTGGGTATCAGGGGAATTGGTGGGAAAGCATAGAGGAGACCCGGAGGCCAATCGTGTACCACTGCATCCCTTGGGGAACCTCCCATTGGGGGAATCAGGGCAAAGTAGCTTCTGCATTTTGTGTTCATGTGGGAAGCAAAAAGATTGCAGCAAGGCTGGCCCCATCTGCAGAATATTCTCTCCACTATCTCTTTTTTAAGGGACCACTCGTGAGGCAACAAAATTGCCCTGCTCAATTTCTCTGCAATGACATTGGATTTAAACTACTCCAAGAACTCGACAAAGGCTACATCGGAGACAAACACAACCAGGCAAGAAGTTAGACAGATTTTATAAACACTGAACAGTCAGAAACACATTGAGGTTAGGCACTTTTCGTCTGGTAGCTTCACTGGACTTCTTCAGACAATAAGTTAAAAGAAAGCACATTATTAAAAACCCTCCACAGACCATTTCCCCTTCTGATACAACCAATCAAAATACAAAAGAAAAAATTAACACTATGCACTTCGCAAAAAAGAAAAAGGGTGTCACACTTGAAAATACTGTTCGGTGTAAGCGTTAACATAAACCTAAACCATTAACCTATCTATAAAACACAGTTACTCAAATACTTACATGCTCTCAACACTAAATACTATGCAAACAATAAACTAATAAAAAATAAAATCACGTTGGATTTCCACGGGATGTGCATTGCTAGCAGAAAGCGCTGGGAGGATGTAGCCCACTGCCATACTCTTATGGCCTCTCGACAAAGGGGATAGGACCTGGTTCCTCCTTGTTTGTTCAAGTACCAGACCACTGACATGTTGTCCGTCTGAATCCCAACTGCCCCCAGAGGGAGAGAGTCCTGAAAGTACTGCAACGCCACGAGTACTGCTATCATCTCCAGGTCATTTATATGCAGATGTGTCTCTTGTTCAGCCCATGTGCCTTGGGCTGTTCTTCCCTGAAAATGCCCCCCCACCTAATCAGGGAAGCATCCATGGTCACTATGGCCAATGATGAGGGTATGATAAAAGGACGACCTATCGTTACTTGAAGAGAGATCAGCCACCACCGAAGATCCTTTTTGCATGTGTTTGTTAAAATAATGAGATGAGACAATGGGGGCTCTTGATAAGACCATTGCGTGAACAGCAGCCATTGTAGAATGTGCATATGCATGCAACCCAACAGAATCGCTATTATTGCAACTGCCATCATCCCTAACAACTTTAGCACTTCTGATGATGGAACCTTGTCTCTGGATATGATGTTCGGGATTTGCTGACAAAGTAGTAATATCCTTTCTGATGGAAGTTTTAAAGTGGTGGTGTCCAATTCTGCTCCGATAAAAATGATATTTTGCAATGGCGACAAGGCAGATTCTTCTGACTTTATGGTAATGCCCAGTTGATTGCAAAGAGTAACAGTGGTGTCCCTGGCTTGTATTAACTGATGCCTGGTGGTAGCGGTGAGGAGCCAATCGTCTAACTATGGAAACACCTTGAATCCTAAACGCCTAAAGTGAGCCGTGACCAATGCCACACATTTGGTGAACATTCTGGGGGCTATAGTGAGACCAAAGGGCAGGGTTCAAAACTGGTAATGATTGGCTCCCAGCCAGAAGCACAGATGATCCCTGGATGGTCTGGCCATTTTTATATGGTAAATCCTGGAGATCTATCGAACACATCCAATTCTCTTTCCGTAAGAAGAGAAGTATCGACTGAAGCGTGAACATCCGGAACTTCTCTTTCTTGACAAATCTGTTTAGTCTGCTGAAGTCCAAAATAGGTTTTCAGTCCCTTGTCTTTTTTGGACCTAAAAAGAATCTTGAGTAAGTTCCAGATCTTGTCTGGTCTGCTGGGACTGGTTGAATGACTCTTTTTCTAAGCAACGTTTGGACCTCTACTGTTGCCTGTTACCTGTAACTGGGTGGAACATCCAGGATTTTTGTTGTCAATGGAGGGGGGAATGGCAAAGAGAATAAAATAATCTCTGGAAACTATACTTTGTACCAAGTTGTCGTTTGTTATTTTAAGCCAGGCATCTGGATACAAAGATAAGCGACCCCCGACTGCCTCCAGAGTAGGACAGTCGGGCCTCATTTCAGGAGTGCTGGTAGGGCTTCCCAAAGAACTGGTCTCTGTTGCCCTGGTTTTGCAATCCCCCCTCTGCCATGAAGGTGGCGTTTTCCATTACTGCCCACTCCTCTGCCCCTGGAGGGGGGTTCACCACGTGTGTCCAGAAAGGCTCTTTGGGCTTTTCGGAACCACATCTTTCCTCCCTTTTGACCCTAGGGGTAGGGTCTAGTAGGGGTGGAAAAATGGACTCTGACATCAGACAGTCTTTTTCCTTCCTGCTCACACCTGGTCAAAGTTTCCTTAACTTTGGGACTGAAAAGGGATGAGTCATCAAAAGGGGTGTTGACAAAGGATGACTTAAAGGGGTCCGCAAAGGAACATAACCGCATCCAGGAGTGTCTCCTGAAAGCAATTACTGTACCCACTGCCCTACTCATTCCATCAGCTGCATATGAGATGAGACGCATGGACGAGTTCACTATGGAATTAAGGGTAGCAAGCTAGGAGGCAACTTTGTCTGAAGCTCCTTCAGTTACTGTACCCTGAAGAGTATCTCCAAGCTCTTTTAGGAGGTCTCTTTGCAGTCTTGTAAAATGTGCAAGATAGTTCAGCGAATGCATGGCAAAAGTCGCTGAACTATACATGCGCTTCCCGTATCTATCCATGATCCTGGAGTCTCTGTTAGGAGGAGGGATAGAAGAAGAAGTTTCTGACATCTCCTTTTTGGTGGCTGCTGCCACCACCACCATGGCATCAAAAGGCACTCCCTTAGTGATAAAAAATGTATCCTGAGGGGCAGAAATAAATTTATTGGGCCTCCTCAAGACAGGCTCCATGGTGTCTGGAGACTCCCACGCCCTTCGTGAGACCAGCTCCATGAGCTCATCGAAGGGCGGAGGGTTGAGACCCGAAAGCCTTCAGGGGGACTGGCATCTTCAGTAGGGTTGGTGGGTTTCCGACCACCCCTCCGCTTAAAGATTTCTAATATATCTGCAAATGAGATATTTTCAGAGGGGGACCATGGGGATCCTTCTGATTCATCTAAGTCGGTGTCAGATGTGAGAGACTCCTGCGGGGAGACTAGATGCTTTCCTCCTGCAAATTCTCTTCCTGTTAACCTCATCAGTGGGAACTTCTGGTGAGGTCTTGGAAGAGCATAGGCCACCCAGTGGGCCTTCCTAAGGCTGAGGATCTCTATGCTTCAAAGGGATCTGTGAGGCAGAAGTGGACACAGTTGCTTTTGGGGAGGAGGTAGTTGGTCCTGAAGTTGTGGATGTCCTGGGGGACATTACTCTCCTCATGGCTTCAAAGGCACCTCTGCTCCAATGAGATGGAACCGCTGGATCCGAAGAAACAACCAATCCCCTTGGTACCAGAACAGTCGGCTCTGAGACAGAGGTAGGAGCTGAACTCATTTGAGCCGAGGCCCCAACAGGCAAAGTCAGAATAGACAGGTCAGTCTGACTATCCTCCCAGGACCCGACCGGAGAGTGTCAGCTCCTAGACTCCTTGATGGGTGCTGAGGAAGTCTGAGTAAATGGAACCGATGGCACTGGAGCAGGTATCAGCTCCAAAGGCTCCACAATCATCAGGTCCAACTTCTCTGGCTCTGAAGGACTTGTATGGCTCGGAGGAGGAAAGGAAGTAGATGGAATAACACTTTCTGGTTCCGAAACAACTTGAGTCAGTACTGATAAAAATTTAGCAAACACCAGTGGCTGTAGCAACTTCTGCACCACACGATCCACATCCAAATCAGATAGGCTAATCGAGGACCGAGATGAGTGGATGGAGGGTGGTACTGACTGGAGTATAGGAGATTTCAATACTTCAGATACTGGTTCCAGGACTGGGGACTGGCTCTGAAAGGACAGGATGCTCGGCTCCAAAAGCTGTGGAGCCATCATTTTCTTTTTTTATTTCAATGAGTCCAATGAAGAAGCTTTAGAGGACTTAGAAGATCTGGGAGATTGACTAGTTTTATCCCGGTTGCCCAAAGCTTTCTGAAAAGAAGATTGTAGCAGTCCTCTATCTATCAATTTTCTTTTCTTTTCATACAGTACTCTACTTGAAAAGGAATGGCAAATGGAGCAACTCTCTTGCAAATGCAAGGCACCCAGACAATAGACACAATTTACATGACTATCATTCACTGACATCTTTTGTCCACACTTCGGGCATTTTTTAAACCCAGACTTTGGATGTTTATCTTTATCCTGGTCAGCCATGAAACTATCCAACTATACCAAGAAGACTTGAATTATCCAACAAAAATGTGCAAACACACACTAACTTTATCAATTTTTTAAACTACACTATAGCATACACAGTAAGTAGCCCCTAACAAAACAAATGGGCTCTATTTGGATAAATGTATAAACACACACCAAATTTTAATATCTATAAATGCTTATAAAACACACCACTAAACTATTCTAATATCTATAAAAGGCACACCAAGAAGGGAAAGGGAATAACTAAAGGTCTATAAAAAATGAAGGCCAAAGGGAGTATAAGAAGAAATAGCAAAAGTTAAGCTATTAAAGATTTAAAGTTGTAAAGTTATAACCATCAGTAACTATGGATAACTATCAATGTATAAGACAAAATTTAGAAATTTTGAGAAAAAAACTATACTGAACCGAGCTGTGCTAGGATACCTCCAATCTGTTGCAGCGGCAAACTAGATCTGGGGTAACTCAAAGTGCATCATGGGACAGGGACTTGGCCTCGTGCTGTCTGAAGACCTCGAGCTTTGTAGTAGGCCGACTTTCAGCCAAGGATTGGCTCTGAACCCATCTCTAAGAATGAATGGCGAGATATAACAATTCCACATATAATATTTCTTAGGAAGTAAGATGGCTTGAAAATATTTAAAAGTGTTCAGTCTAAGAGATGCTCAATATTCACTGTATTGTAAATGGCAATTCAAAGCTTTAGGTTAGGCCATAAGGGAATTTACAGTCATAAACCCTAATGTCATAAACAGATTTGCCAGCAGTTATCCAATTCATTCTTGGAAGTAGCAAGAGGATGAGATAATTTAATATGTAATGGTAAGGAATTCCAGAATCTACCCAATCTGTGAACAAGGAAATAGTCCTTTATTCCCAGTGATACAGTTGGCAACTTTACTGATGCCATTATGCCATTCAGACATTTGAACAATAACATATCTCCCTTAATAATCCATATGCCAGAGTATAATTTAAGGGTCTTTAACCTAGCCTTATATTCCATAATGTATGTATGTATGGAGATATATATATATATATATATATATATATATACATATATACTGTGTGTGTGTGTGTGTGTGTGTATATATATATATATATATATATATATATATATATATATGGATCTAGGTTATAACATCGACAACTAAGAAGAGCGACAGCCAGTTCCCCGACACGAAAACACCGACAGAGACATGATTGAAACTGCAAATCACGGACATTGCACAGGTAACGGGTTTAAATTACACTAATCTTGCCTACCATGTTTAAGTAAGTGTGGCAGTGTTATGCATGTGTTACGATCATTGTATTACTTAGTCCTTATGGTAGGCAAGATTAGCATAATTTAAACCCGTTACCTGTGCAATGTCCGTGATTTGCAGTTTCGATTATGTCTGTGTCGGCGTTTTCATGTCGGGGAACTGGCTGTCGCTCTTCTTAGTTGTCGATGTTATAACCTAGATCCATATATATATATATATATATATATATATATATATATATATATATACACACACACACACACACACACACACACATATATATATATATGTGGAATCTCGAAACTACAAAGTGGTGGGAAAAAAACTAAGTAAAACACTGTTTTTGCAGGGAGGCAAGCC
Source organism: Protopterus annectens (assembly GCF_019279795.1). Taxonomy (NCBI): domain Eukaryota; kingdom Metazoa; phylum Chordata; order Ceratodontiformes; family Protopteridae; genus Protopterus; species Protopterus annectens. The sequence goes on from NC_056743.1 coordinate 1,116,492,423, forward strand.
CCCTGCACCCCCCACATCCCCCGCAACTTAGAAATACCATCTCCGAGATCGCACTACAGTAAAGAGAATGGCAATGCTCCCATTATGCTTACCATTCCCTCCACTGTAGCGCGATCTTGGAGATGGTATATTTAAGTTGCAGGGGTGTGGGGTACAGGGGGGCTTGCCTCTACTTTGTAATTTCGAGATTCCAAAATCTCGAGTTTCTGGGATCGGTATTTTGAAACTCGAAATTTTGGCCTTTCGAAATTGCAAAGTGGACCCATATATATATATATATATATATATATATATATATATATATATATATATATATATATATATGCATGTGTATGTATAGTAAATGTTTACTGAATCCTTTTCAGTTTTTATATACTACACTTTGAGAACAACCCCATCAACATGGGGTCTACTAAGGGCAGTGTAAAAGGGAATCATCACTTTATCCATACCACTAACTGCTCTCAAGATATCCTTTCATAGTACCATACTATCAGCACTTACTGAAATTCAGTTATTTATCAATATTTACACCTAGTCACTGACAGATGATATAAATGGAATAATTTCCTGATTTATTGTATATGTCGACAACTGAAACCAGCGTTGTGTACCACTGAAAAAGTCAAACCCGCAAACAAAACGCTAGCAAACACTCGTGTAAATCTGGAACCAAGAAAGCTGATTGGCAGTTCTAAGCTTCAAAAAATAACTTTTTTTTTTTTGCTAGCGTTTTGTTTGCGGGTTTGACTTTTTCAGTGGTACACAACGCTGGTTTCAGTTGTCGACATATGGATATCACTCGTAGCCCAGTAAGCAATTCCTCTCCTAGTCACAGTAATGAAATTGCTGACCTCCGCGCTGAAGTGTCAGCATTACGGGGAGAGGTTACAAAGCTTTTGGAACTATTTAGCTGTGAAAGGCGCCGAGAAGAGTTGTTTAATCATGAACCAACTAGGCAGCTAGGGGATCACAACAACTTCTCAGTTTTTCCAAATACTAACTCTTCTTCTGTTAATGAACTTGGGGTCAACCCTACTATGACTGGCAACAGTGTCGAAATTCCATCGACTTCATCTCCAGGCATCCCGAATGGGCAGATTAGCCGTTTTCAACGGAGAGAAGAGATAGACCTTTCTAGTACTGTGGGTAGAGTTGACAATCACAAGATGGATTTAAATGACTTTACTTTTGATTTTTCATTCGGAAATCTCACTGAGGAAACAAGACGGACTGGTACGAGACCTAAAACCTCACAACCCATTAAAACTTACGGCCAGGTTGTGGCCAAGGGCATTAAAGCTACAGGTACTAGTGTTTTACCAGAAATGCGAACTGTTAATGTTGCACATAACAATAATACAAAAGGCTACAATCTTAAGGAATTTGTAGACAGAGATTGTAATTTTGACATCTTGAGAGAAAAATTAACAGATAAGAAAGACTACATTTGTAGAGGTACTTTAAAGGGCATTATTTACGCCTTTGGTAAAAAATTAAATACAGTTAATGCTATTAAGCTAGACAATGCATATTTAAATCATTGTTTATCTTTGAAAATTGTACCTATGGGTTTACGGTTCTACAAAGTACCTATGGGTATTGACATTACAGACAATGTGGTTAATGAATTTAACATGTTATTTGACTCATTTGGGTTTGAATTTATGAAGACTCTTATAAAACATAATGACGCTAAATTATGCAAATGTATTAATGAGGTTGAAAACATGAATCAATCTATTATTCAAGATTTAGCGTTTTCAGAGTGGGAAAGGTTGTATCACAAACAGTTTGAAATAGCCGAGGACAGGGCAAAAAAAGCCTTTGAAAAGAAAAACAGAAAATTACGTAGGGACATAGAACAGTACAAATGTCATGAGATGTATAAATGGAATTATAAGGAACAGGTTTACAATGAGAAAGAACACAATAGACAGGATACTATGCCTTATAGAGACACTTATAGACATGAGGGAGATTTTTTTCAGATGCCAAGGAAGGGACACTCAGCAAAATGGAAACAAGGGGGGAGATGGAAGAAAAAGTTTTAAATACATTTCAGATTAGTCCAGTATCTGTCAACACCATCCAGTTAAATTCCAATGTAGAGAATGTGGCACATTCTATAAAGCAGGACGGAGTGGTGTATGAATACAATAACTTTAAAATATTTAATTACAGTAGTAAACGATTAGAGACTACTCATTTTACCTTGTTATCCAAGGGATTGAAATTTGTCCCAACCACCAACTTTAATTTAGTGGATAGCTTAAGTGAATTAAAGTTATATACTCGTAAACTAAATTTGGCTGTTCAGTTCAAACAGAATTCAGATCAAACTGGACAGTATAACAAACTTAAGAAAAAAAGTTGTTACATCCCTAACAATAACATTTATGTACAGAATTTTGAAAAAAAGTCTTCTAGGGATCTATATGAACTAAATAAGAAAGCTAGTAAGACTAAGATCCAAAGAAATCTAACATATGATGAGTACATACTTTTGAAAGAGTTGAAAACAGATAATAGCATCCGTATAATGAAACCTGATAAGGGAGGAGGCATGGTTATTTACGATGCCTTCTCATACAGTACCATTATGCATGATATATTACATAATTCAGGCAATTATACTGTCATGTCCTTGAATGAGGTGCACATAGCATATAGAAGAATTGATATGTTCTTGGAAGATTATCTCCATGAGCAAAGAATTAGTGAAGAATTATACAATTACATGATAGTGGAAGATCCTGTTATGGCCACAATTGTAGGCATACCCAAAACCCACAAAGATATCTCGAATCCCCCTTTCCGCCCCATCATTTCAGGAAATAAATCTAAAACTTTCCCTATAGGTGTCGTAATAGACACTTTATTAAAGCCTATTTACTCTGATATCCCACATCTAGTTAAAGATTCCTGGGAATTTTTAAAAAATTACCCAGTGAATGTTGACAGTCATGAAATACTATTTACATCAGTGGATGTTGTGGATTTATTTTCAAGCATCCCTTTAGAACAAGGTATAACTGCTTTTACAAACAGTTTGAGAAAACACACTACTATGACTTGGGATAAGATTAGTTTATTAGTAGAGCTTGCAAGTATAGTACTTGAAAACAACTTCATCTACTATGAGGGGGAGATTTTTAGACAGACCAAAGGGGTGGCTATGGGGGCGGCTTGTGCCCCCATCTACGCTAACCTGGTCTTACTGGACTGGGAGGAGAATAACATCTTTAACAGTAGTTATTTCGGGAATATTATTTATTATTCCCGATATCTGGACGATATATACATCCTGTGGAAGGGGCACTCTAGCTCTTTTACATTATTTGTTCAATATCTAAACAACAGTAGTGATTACTTAAAATTTACCTATGAGTGTAACCACAAGGGTGTGGCATACTTGGACACATACATCTCTCATGAAGGTGATGGTTTTAAATCCAAGATTAATAGGAAAGCCACTTTTTCCAACTCTTATTTAGATTATAATAGTAATCACCCTAAGAAACTTAAGTATAACATCTATAAAGGACAAGTAATTTGAGCTATTAGAATGACTTTGGATAGACAGGACAGTGTGGATGAGGTTAATTTCATTACCAGTTTATTTAGAGAAAGAGGTTACGACGAACATATGATGAAGGATACTGGAACCTATGTTCTAAACGAGTGGGGAAGTAAATACAAATCACTCTTGGGTCTTAATAGCCTTGATTCTGAGACAACTATAGAGAGAAAGAGTATTGTGAAAAAAGGGAATTATTCTTCTTTTAATCGGGCTTGTATTATTGAATATGGACCCTTTTCCCACTCAATAAAAAACATATTGACAAATAACTGGCAAATTTTCCTTATGGATGAAGACATCCAGAAAATTTTGGGTTCTAAGCCAAGTTTTGTTTTCAAAATGGGTAGAAATTTGAAACATATATTAGAAAATGGCTGCAAACCATTTATTGTGAAAGACAAACACACTACTAAATGTGGGGCTTGCAGTCAATGCAAAGTCATATGTGAGGAGAGTAGTTTTATATTGGATAATGTTAATAAAACCATCATTAGACCTACTTATGGGAACTGCAAAACCAGTATGCTGGTCTATATTGCTAAATGTAATATCTGTCCTGCCTATTATATGGGCAGGACAGAAAGACAATTCAGAAAAAGGATTTACTCATACATACAGTATCAAAACTAAAGATATAAAAAACGCATTATATAAACATATTAGTATGGCAGGCAATGAACACTCTTTTAAGTTTGCCATATTAGAGACTGTTAAGGTAAATCCTAGAGGTGGAAATATAAAAAACACATTAGCTTACAAGGAATATTGGTGGCAGTTATTTACTGACGCGATGACTCAGCCAGGAATAAATGACTATATTACTGTGAAACCTTTGCTGATGTTAAAAAGATGAATGAATGTACTTTTTATTATCATTACACACATAAGTTATATGTATTTTATGTTTTCTTCATAATATACATTCTCATAATAATGGTACATGGTTTTTTGATTCGTTAAAGCGTATCTATTTCTATTTATTAGCTATGATTGGCTAACAGTGGAGTTTTTTATACAGTTTATATACTTATATTTATATGCTTATATTTACATGCATATACACAAGTATTTTATGTATAGTATAAAGATATAAGTTAATTTATTTTTACTAGTTTTTATAGGATGGTTAAAAACATTTTTTAAATCCTTTTATTATTACGGACAGTAGAATTTGTACTGTTGCTTTAAGGCAACGCCTGGTTGGCGCCAAACTTAAAGTATTTAAATGTAGTTAATACTTCACTCTGGTTGTTCTGATGAAACTCGTGCATACGAGTGAAAGCGCTTAACGTTTATGTGAATAAAAGATTTTATTACAGTTTCGTGAGTGGCGATTTATTGTGGTAGCAGATCCATATGGCCACAATTGGAAAAGTTATTTTTTGAAGCTTAGAACTGCCAATCAGCTTTCTTGGTTCCAGATTTACACGAGTGTTTGCTAGCGTTTTGTTTGCGGGTTTGACTTTTTCAGTGATTTATTGTATATGGATACCTGTGGTTAGTTTTTCCAGAATGTATCACATTACATTTCTTGGAATTAAACACTAGTCCATAAAATATTACCTACTCATACATACTATCTATGTACTTCTGCAGTGAGCAGTGTTTGCTGATATTCTTGACCACTGACCTGATCTTAATATCATCTGCATATTTAATCATTCATCATCACCATTAGAAAAAAAAGGACCTGTGAATACGACGTGGGAAAATAAAATACACATTTTTCTCACCTATATGGTAACAAAATAAGACTGGATAGGTTCTACATGTTAATAGAACATGCAAGTTGTCTCTGAATGTGAGACTTGACCCACAATTATATCAGATTGGGTCTACTTCAGAAAACGGAAAAACCAAAAGACTGAAAATTAAAAATACTGAATGATAGAATTTGTTCCTTCTCCATTGTTGTGTGATCGTGAAGTTGGTATATATAGTTAACAGACGTGTTTGGTGGGGGGGGGCTTGCCCCTGCATTACAAATGCATTCAGTATTTTGAATTTTCAGTTTTTTGGGATTCTGTCTTTTAGTTTTTCAGTCTTCTGAAGTAGACCCATCAGATTATGTGCCTATTTTAATAAAGTTAAAAAAAGGGAGGGGAAGGGAAAGAATGAAAACAAAAAGTTGTGTCCCTATTCACATAATAAAGGCATTTCTTTAAGGAACGGGTAGGAGAAACCATACAGAATTTACTGACTTAAGTAAAAGAGGGAGATGAACTAGCAGAGAACTGGGACAAAAGAAAAATTAGACTTCAAAAATTTAGTAAAGATGAAACTAAGGAGGAATAGAAAAGTACTTAGAGCGACTAGAAAAGATTAAGAAGCTTTAAAGTAAGCTAATGACAGAAGATGAAGATGAACAGTTAAAAGAATCAGATAAGCATCTTTGGAAGATGTAAATGAATAAAGACAACCAGCAGCTGCAAAATTATATTTTGATTTTAACCCAAGAAATGTAAAATTATTAGTACAAAGACTGCAACAACAAAAGAGTAGAGACACTAATCATAAAACTGAAAAAAAAATAGTGAGGAGAATGGAATCAGACCTGCAGAGAGAGAGAGACAGAGACAGAGAGAGAGAGAGAGAGAGAGCGCGAGAGAGAGAGTCAGAGAGAGAGAGAGAGAGACAGAGTCAGACTTGCTGATATATCACTATGAGGTGCTTACTGTACAAGAAAGAGGAAGGAGCGATAGAAACAAAAGAAAAACGGATATATTCATGTCAGGACTCAAGATCCCAAAAATTTAAGAAAAAGAAGGTAAGAGACTGTTGAAAATGGAAACAGAGGAGGAAATTATACAGGAAATTAATTAGCCAACGTGAACAACATCCAGATTAGAATGGAATACCATTCAAAATATAGAAAAATAAATTAATTAAATTTTGGTTTGCGTTATTTAACAAAAATTTGGCTAGAGAAAGGGTTCCCAAGTCATGGTGAAAAGCAGTAGTTGCAATTTAGAAGGAAAGGAAAGCCCTAGCTGACTCTGATTAAGATAGGCTGATTTCAGTGTTAATTCACAGGTACAAGGTATTTATGACATTATTAGCAGACTAAGATGACTGTTCCCAGACAGAGGGATAGCTAGCTATACTGGTGCCCCCTCTAAAAAGCTCTTTCTACTTGAAGAACAAAGTAAACTGCTACAGTGCATGCGCAATGCACACAAAATTCTTCCTACATTTGTAGCAAGCAGTTGCTACAGTGTATGCAGGATGCATATGAATCTCTAAAGTGTTTAATGTATTTAAAAAAAGATATTTTTGTTTTAAACTGAAGTATAAACTGCTTTCTATATTTGTAGCAAGCAGTCACTTTAGTTTTTGCTTACACAATGACAAATAATGCTGCTACATTTACACTTAAGAAGTTAGAGAAGTAGATGAGCACTGAAGACTGATCAGGATCTGTCGATCATGCTCCCTAGTTCTTTGCACTTCAGCCAACTGCCCCACTTCCCACTCTAGCCACACTGTTGCCAGAGATTATTATTAATCTAGATGAGTGTGGCTTCACTGAGGGAAGGCAACCATTTTGATAATTCAAATAAGACATGGATAATACCAAAACAAGTGAGAACAGAAGAAAAATATTTGAATGTTAATAGGATTATATACTGACAAGTCTTTTGACAGGGTTAACTGGGGGTTCATTGGCAAGACTGTTAGTGTTCATCTCATAAAATAGTGGACAGAATTAGTACTTAGAATATATATAAGAGCAGAAACTTGTTTAAGTGTGAGTCAAAAAATAAATAAATAAAAAAACAAGAACATAAATGAAACAAGAGCAACCCACAACAGAAGATGTAATGGGGATAATGAAGGAGACAAAGTACATAGAGATGGCCCCAGGAGGAGGAGGACCAGGGAAGTTGCACAGCAATAGTGGGCAGTATAGGAACAGTATATACAATGACAAGGAATATAGTATATAATCGGGATAAATATTATGATCAGATGTGACTTCAGGAAGTAGAGTATAAAGGAATGAAGGAAAACTAAAAACAGTCATTAGTAAATAATCCTATGAAAAAGAGAATTCAAATACATAGGTAATAAAATGCTTAACTATAGACAGAAGCAGAAGAGATTTATTTAACTAATAAATGAAAATGCTGCTGTTTTCTTCTCGGTTGTTCAATTTTAATATGTTTTCACAGGACTTTGAAAATCACCAGATTGGGCTGAACTGAACTGTATCAGGAAACTGAGCCTGGAGTTAGGTAGAGTAAGAAAACATAGCCAGTCACTACTGAATATATGTAAACTGCACTATATATGGGGGTATTGTATAGTGGACGATGTTAAAATTAAAAAATAAAAACAAATGTTTAAAAACAAAGAATGGGTAAATATCATTGGCCACTTTTGTAAAGAACGCTATGCGCTGTACTTATTTTAATCCATAAAATATAAAAAAGGTAATTAAGAGAGCCTGTTATCCACTGCTTATGGTTAAAATAGTCTCAAGAATGGCAAACACTAAGTTTCTCTCATTAATAGATGCAAACCAAAAGATAGGTTCATAGGTAGGTAACTAGGCTATTGGTCCTAGGGCCCATACAAGCCTAGCCAAAAAAAATGTACCCTGGCTTTCACCACCCAAGAAATTTATTTTCCTGTGCCCCTGTCGAGCAGAGCCACTGAAGTGATCCCCGGGGTAAATTTCCCATCCAATCATCAAGATTTTTCTTGAAGAGTGCTAATGAGGAGCTCTGTTTGACATAGATAGGTAGTCTGTTCCAGAGTATGGGAAGTCTCTGGGACAGGAATCTATCCCTCCAGCATCTGCAAATTTTGTTAGCCAAAGACCTTCTGTGTTGGCCTGCACTTCAGAGAAGTAGATACCAAACAGGAGAGGACCCAGGACTGAACCCTGTGGTACTCCACTTGTCACTGGTCTGATGTCGGATTTGGAATCCGCTACTTTCACAGTGTGGGTTCTGTCCGTGAGCCAGTTGGCAACTCATCTTGTAACATAGGGATTTATACCTAGTTTAGTGAGCTTATCTATAATTCCAGAGTGGGGGATGGTGTCGAAAGCCTTGGAGAGATCTAGATAAGCTGTGTGAACCATTTTACCCTCATCTATGGCTTTGGTGACTGCTTCAAATAAGTCAATCAGGTTTAGGAGACATGATCTGCCTTTTACAAATCCAAACTGGGTAGGGTCCAGAGTTTGGAGATTACCAATGTCTTTGTTTATGAGTTCCACGATGATACGTTCCATGGCCTTGCAGGCCAGGCTCGTCAGGCTAATGAGGCGGTAGTTCCCGGGGTCCGTCGTTGCTCCCCCTTTGTGGAGTGGGATAACCGTCGCAGTGCGCCATTCAGTGGGTACAAAGCCTGAGGTGAGGCAATGATTGAACATGGTACTTAGGTAGGGTGCCAGTTCATTCTGTAGTTCATGTAGAACGCAGCCTGGGATATTGTCAGGTCCCATGGATGCTGTGTTCTTGGCTTTGGAAAGTGTGCTTTTTACCTGTGCAGCCGTGATTACAGGAACTTTGCATTCTTCCGATATAGAGATGGGCCCTCTAGGGGGTGAGAGGGGGTAAAGTTAGCACTGAACCTATCTGCTAGGATGTTGGCAATATCAGTTGGTTCTGTATATTTAGTGCCATTGTGCTGTAACTCAGAGCAGATCTGAGTGTTCCCATTTAGATTCTTGACATAGCTATAGAATGCTTTGCGGTTGTCTTTAGAGTCAGTGGAAATTTTGTTTTCGTAACTAGCTTTGGAGGATTTTATGAGGGATCTCAGCTTCTTACTGAGGTTGACCAGGGAGTTCCTCCAGTCATGGGATTTTACTCTTGTTTGCAACAGTTTCTTTCTTCTGTTGTGGAGTTTGTTTATGGCAGAGGACCACCAGATTGGCTTCCTTTTTTTGGAGGACAACATCTTGGTTCTATTAGGGATAGCATGATCCATGCACTCGTGTAAGTGCTTATAAAGTGCATTTGTGTAGGATTTGGCAGTCATACCTCTATTGTCCATCTGCATGGGTGTCATGAAGTTTGCCACTTCTGTCTTAAGAAGTGTGAAGTTGGCTTTGGAGAAGTTTTTTACGATTGTTTCCCTAATTGGGGCTGGGGGTGGGATGTGGATGTCTAGGCTGATTAGCTTGTGGTTGGATCTGACCAACGAGGAATTGACCTCTGGTGTGGAACACTGGTTTCCCATGTTGGTAATGACCAGGTCTAGGATATTGCTGCCCCTGGTGGGGGTGTGAATAAGTTGATCCAAGGCGTTGGAATTTATGAATTCTAGAAAACGTTGAGCAAAAGAGTTGGTACATGAGTAGTTTTCCCAGTTAATGGTGGGGTAGTTGAAATTGCCCATTATTAGGGTGTTGGGTTGTACCCTAATACTTTCCAGTGCATCAAGAAATGAGGAGTGTGAATCCTGGGCCATGGTGGGGGGGGTCTGTAGCAAGCTACAATTTGGACTGCGGTCTTGCCCAGAGTTAGTTGCACTTGGATAATCTCGGATGCATTATGCTGTGCAAATAGCCTGGAGGTGTGGATATCCTTAATGAATATGGACACGCCTCCACCTTTAGTGCTTCTTTCTGGGTTAGGTGGCCGAAAGGTGTGGTATGAATTGAAGCTTGGTAATGCAGGGGTGCTCTCTGGAGCTTTGAACCAGGTCTCTGTCACTGCACAGATGTCAATGTTCTCCATTTTAAGGAGTGCCTCTAGTGAGTGCATTTTGAGGTTTAGACTTCTAGCATTGAGTAGCATTACCCTCAGACTTTGCTTGCTTGTACCTGTTACGGTGGCAAATTTATCATTTGAACCTTGCCTAAAAAGGCACTATAGGGGTGGCAAGAGCCATAGCCAGTATCCGGAATCCTAAGGGCGACAGGTGCAGGCCATCTCTGGCAAAGCATCGTGGACTGTCGATCATGTCGTCCCAGGCAAATACTGGATCCCCTTAGAATGACACCAGAAGCTTAGCCAATTGTTGAAGTCAATCATTTTGTCCTTGTACTGTGTTATCATTCTGGGTGACGGCAGGATGCTACTCAGGGTTAGGGTCATACCTGCCTGGGATACAAGATCGGAGAGCTCCTCCATGTCTCTTTTCATGTAGTCCAGGGAGGTACGTCTCAGGTCATTCACACCAACATGGACAATGACAGTGTCATATTTGTACTTATTGTGGAGTGACCTGAGTGCATGCGTTATGTGGCAGATCCTGGCACCTGACAGGCAGCTGACAGTAACTTTCTCCTTGTTTAATCTAGTGAGTGGAACATCAGTGTGCCTAACTATAGAGTCACCTATGACTAGAGTGTTGGGTACGTTGTTATGCCTTATGGGCTGTGGTTGATTGGCACACTGAGTTTGTGGGCTATGTGTCATTTGGGTTGTGTTGGGGGGTGGAGTTTGCTTGAGTTTATGCTTTGTATGTCCCTGATGCTTGGGCAGGTTTTTATTGAGAGCCTCCGCGAATGTAGGTGTGTGTTTTGTGTTTCTATGTGTGCATTTTGGTGGTGTAGGTTTTGATGGACTATGTGATGAGTGTGGTGTGGTGCAAGTGTTTACCTTCTCCTCTTGACTGTCTAGTCCAGTCTTGGGTGAAGAGGGCTTTGCTTCCAGTTGACAAAATTCCAAAGTGTGTACATCTACTGTATCACTAGGAAGCTCTAGATTCTTTACACTTCTGTTTGGCATTCCATCTGCATACGACAAGAAATGCTCTAAACGGCTGCTGTCCAAGAGTATGACACCTTAAAAGGCTTTGTAAACATAATTGTTAATCTGTCAGTATGGATCAGACACAAAAAATGTGACAACAGAATGATACAGCTGCTAGATAGTTTAGCACAGCATATTTTCAAATTAAGAGTAAATGTAAAATCCAAGTCACAAATTTGAAATGCGTAATTTCTTAACTTCTCCGTCACCAGCTTGGTGGACATACGCATCCTGAGACACTGTAGCAATTTTCTCTTGTTTACTGACAACCACGTAATGCTTAAAGAAGCAGACACATTATGCAAGAGGTCTACTTACAGAATGGCACTGGAGGCTAAATTCTTGCATACAAGTACACATCAGGTTATTGAAACCAAGCATATAACACCCACCTCACATGGTATGCAACAGAACCATAAACTAACCGTATGTTAAGGCACTTAAAATCAATCTTTCTAAACAACAAAGATCGCCTAGACCACTCATTGTCACAACCATGTCTCAGCAAGCACAAAGGCACTCAGAAAAAATAACACCTAACACCAAACATACTGTCACTCTTCTTAGTGGAGTCCCAAACACTAAGACCCTATGGCAAGCAAACACACTTCTCAGGACTCTTGTCATAGGGGACTTCATTGTAAGATATACTGATGCCCCTCTGACTATGCTGAACAAGGAGAAGATAACAGCTACACACTCACGTCATTACACCACAGGTACCAGTATGATTCCATCACAGTCCATGTAGGTGTAAATGACTTGAGATTTACCTCCTTGAACTAGGTGGCACAGTGTGCAGCATAAAGCATTGTCACCTCACAGAAGATTCTCAGCTGGGGCTCTTTCTGTGCAGAGTCTGCATCTCCTCCCTGTCTTTGCGTGGGATTCCACTGGGTGCTCCAGTTTACTCCCATATTCCAAAGACATGCAGTAGCTGGATTGGAAACTCTAAATTGGCCACAGGTGTGAGTGTGTGTGCATGTGTGTGTGTGAGTGAGTGAGTGAGTGAGTGAGTGAGTGAGTGGTGTGAAAAACCACCACAGCAGGGCTATCCACCTAGCAGTGTAAACCTTGGCTCTAGATGATTGCCACTGTTGACGTGACACCCCACCCCATGTGCAAAATTGGGAAAAAGGGGTTGTGAATGGATGGATGTACCACCCTGGACTATATGAAGAGAGACATTATGGAGCTTTCAGACTGTGTGTTTCAGGTTGGTATGAGCCTAGCATTGAACAGCATATTACCATCACTGAGGATGATACCACAGCTGGTGTCATCATAAGGGGGTCCAATATTTGTCAGCTTGAGAGGACATGGTTAACAGACCAGTTGCTTTGCCAAGGATGGTTTGCACCTCTTCCCTCCAGGCTTTTGAATACTGGCTAAAACTTTATCCAACTCCTATAGTGCCTTTTTTAGACAATGTCAAATTGACAAACCCAATGACATAGCTAAATCAACTCAAGTGAACTTCAAAGTGTTACTGCTCAATGCCAAGAGCCTAAACAAAAAACTAAACTCCCTCCAAGCCATCCTCACACTCGAGAATATAGGCACTTGTGCAGTTACCAAGACATGGTTTAAAGTGGCAGACAGTACCCCGGCAGTGCAAGGTTTCAGTCTCTTCCACGCATTTAGACCAGTAGCTGCTCGGACAAGGGCTAAAGCAGGGAATGCCTCAATATACATCAGTAGCAAGCATACCTTTTGCATACCAAACAGGATTGTGTGCTGTAATAGACAAAATCCTGTACCATATCTTAGCCAGCTATAGGTCAACCACCATGTCCCAAAAAGCTCACAATGCATACTTACACATACTGGAGAGACTTGCCATCAAACCTAATATGCTACTCACGGGAGACTTTAATTACCCCACTACAGAGAAGGAATGCTACACAGACAGAAATCTATAGGCCAGAGATTCCTGAACTTTATAAATACAAACTCCCTTGACCAAATAGTTAGTATGCTCACTACAGGCTCCAACATACTGGACCTTGTGCTTATAAATATGGAAGAATGCTGCAGCCCCTACAATGTTTCATCCTCCTTGGCAAGGTCCAACTATAAAGCTGTCTCTTTCAAAATCAAAATCAACTTGGCCCTTCAAACCCAGAGAACACACCAGCCTCTCCTGGATTGCTCTCACAAAGGCTGCAAAACCATGTCAATGGCACCATAGAGGCATACCAGAAGTAAGCCCAGGACTGGTCTTAGAAACAAACCATCCTGTTGGGATATACAACAAAAGGGAAAAATATTGCAAAAATCAGGAAGGGTTCCCATAAAGACAGAAACTCTCAAATCAAAGTAAATAGGCAACTAAGAGGGCTAATTAGGTGAAACAAAGCCAACTATGAGGTTAAGATAGGCTCCTGGGTGAAAGATAACCATAAGGCTTTCTACAACTATGGGCAGCACACTGCAATGTGCTGAACTGGTGGTTAATGGGGCCACATTCACTAATCCTGGCATTATAGCGAACCTGTTACCAGACAAATTCTGTTCCAACTTTACTCCCTTTTCACCCCCAACCATCCTCTCAAAAATACTCTTGAACATAACCCCTCCAATTGTAACTAGGGAGCATGTACTGGTTACACTACACAAGTCCAAGAACATGGCCACAGTGGGCCCCAATAATATCATAGGATGACTCTGGAATAGTCTAAAATGAATTTCTGAATCGCAATAAAGTTTACTTTGACTAAAATATGACTTATCAGGACCCCTGGAGTCATTATTAAACTATATTCCTAAAACAGGCTTTGTACCACCTGAATGAATTGCTATAATGTCACCCCTTCATAAGGGAGGACCTTCAACAGATCCTGGAAACTATAGACCCATTAGGCTGACTAGTCGTATTTGCAAAGCCAAGGATAGAATCATTGTGGAAATTATCAACAAGGACATACGAGACAGGACTTCCAAGATGGCTGCACATTGAGTAACAGCTTATTTCTAGCTCTCCCAATGTGAAATCAGAAACTCAGCAGAGAAGGCCAGTAGACTTGTGTTTATGGAAATATTTCAGTAACTGGTTAGCAAGTGCACTGTTTGAATGCCAGAAATAAAGAAATACAGAAGACCTGAAAAAAAATCAGCTATAAAATATGAGGAAGAAACACTGACTGGGGAGAGTTCTGCAGCTGTTCAGCAAAAGGCAATGCAACCTTCAGACATGACTTCCAGTAATCTACAGGAAGATGTAAGACAACTGCATACAGAGCTGGTTACAATAAACAAAACACTGATGGAGTATATCAGCACAAATGTGAAAAGGCTAGAAAAAATGGAAGAAGCTTTAAGCAGATATTCAGATGAGATTATAAAGCTGCAAAAATCAGAGGTCAAAATAAAGAAAAGGTTGGCTGAATATGAAACTGCTCAGGAAGAGATGCCTCAAAAACTAATAGAATTAGAGGACAGAGCATGTAAGGAAAACCTAAGATTTTCAGCTATACCAGAGAAACTGGAAGGAACACACAACATTTATTTTATGGAAGCAAAAACAAGAAATTCCAAAAGACCAGTGTACACAACAAACTAAAATAAAAAAAAACACTGGCAGATACAGAAGAATGAGCAAACTGTCTTACTGTAAGCTGTCTTATTCAACGCTTTTGTCAACCAGACCATCAGAAAAACAAGTACTTCTTACAAACACCAACTTTAAATACTTAAAACCCAACAATAATCACACTTTTAATTAATCAACCAATTGAAACAATTTATATACATTTTAAAATAACTCATATTAGAAATAATAATAAAAATCAAGTAATGTATTACATAAAACATTAAGAAAATTAAATAGTCAATTTTCTATTAACCAAGAAACACTATGTTCACCATATCATTCAAACCTGGGGAGCTATCTGCCCCAACTTTAATTGCCATATAGTCTCTTTTCTTTCCATTTCTTAAATCTTGTTTTACATGTTCTAAAACAGTAAAAGTATATTTCTTATAAAATGTACAGGACATGGAGTGTCTATAAAGTGCATTGTTTTCATCTTTAGTTTTTATTGCATAATAATGCTCCTTAATCCATTTGTTAAGACTCCTTATATTCATGCCAACATAAAATGCAGGACACCCCGAACATAGAGCTATATAAACCATGTTTGCTGTAGCGCACATAAACCTACCTGGAATACTAACAATATACAACAGTAGATTTAAACTTAAATATGGACCTTTATATATATATATATATATATATATATATATATATATATATATATATATATATATATATATATATATATCTGCATGCACTGCAGTTATTACATTTATATGTTCCCTTCAATTTATCAGTTATAGAGGAGACATAAGTATCACAATTTTCTAACATGCTTTTAATACTACCACTTTTTTGTATACAAACTGTGGTGCCCCCACCCCCCCCAAAAAACCTTGATATAAATCACTATTTTCTTCTATAACTTTCTAGTTGCCTTGAATGGTAGATTTAATTTTGTTGCTCTCCACAGTCGTATCTATAACACATCTAGGAGACAGGTTATATCCTTCATATATGACCATTTCCTTGCTAACGAAGCCTTTTAAAAGTATAGGTAGAAAATCATTAGTAGTGCTATGTAACAGCTCAAAATTATAGCCTCTAAGAATAATTGAGTAATGAAATTAATTTCATTGTAAAAATCTGAATCATTGCTCACCATTAGAGAGGCTCTAATGTAGGAATATTTTCTTTATAAAACACGGATGGTTGCTCTGATAATGAAGGTAACTATTACCATAGGTGTTTTCCCTGTATAATCTACTACAAAAAACTTTTATCAGAACTGCCCCAAAGTAGTTCTATGGAAGTACAAATAAGCAACTGGACTGGTATTCCACAGCAGTTGTTAGTTGAAAGGGAACACCATGTGTATGCTCCAAACCTGGGTATAAGAAAGCAACCTAGACCTTTAATAGTAAAGATGCAATCCTACCAGCAGGAGTTGATTCTGACAAAACTGTGGCAGAAGGACAAAGTACCAAAGCGGGAGACAGCAGTGTGTTTGTGGAGAATGATTACTCATTGCACCAGGCAGAATAGGTGCAAATGTGTCCCACTATTCAGGGAATGTCAAAATGCAGGCTTGAGATTCAAACTGCTGTACCCAGCTGTTTTCAAGGTATTCTGCCCTGGAAAGACAAAATCATCTTTTGATGAAATACATGCTAAGGAGGAAATACAAAAGTATGTCCGAAAAAAAGTTAGCTGTGAAACAGGAGGTTCTGATTCTTGTTTTTCTTGTAATAAAGACCACAGAGGGACCGTGCCTGTGAAACCTTTTCAAATTTTTCAATGGAAAATGTTGGAGAGAAGAAAGGGAGCACAAACATCGATTAGAAGAATCAAGAGTATGCTGGGAATGAAGCAGAGTCAACATTCCGGAGATGAACAGCAATAAAGCCAGTAACATACTATGGGATTACAATGTAATCATTATATTTGTAAAATATGACAAAACAAAAAAAAAACAGAAATATTGGACTTTTTCAGTTTATTGTACTTGTGGGGGACTCTACAGCATATGTCCTACTTCATGTTATTAATGTTTGGAAAAGTGCTTTGGGGAGGGCAAGAGGAGGGAGAAAAAGTTAACTGTAAGTAAAGATTTTTTTTTTATTTCTTAAATAGTACCAATTTTGTGGCATGCAGTTTTCTTTACATGCTATAATGTAATGTAATAGGGACTGTAAACAGGTGCTGCTGTTTTATTTTCTTTCTCCCTTCTCCCTCTTTTTTCAGTTTTAAAAAGTAGACACTACAATGTATAAACAAACTGGTTCAAAAGCATGATAAAAAGAAAAAAATGATGTGCTTTTCCTCATTCTTGCATGGGGAAATGACTATATTAAAGACCTTCAACTGATTTATTGTCAAGTTTTGAGAGAGAGCAGGTAAATGAAAAAGAACATTGAATATTGTATGCTTAGCAATAATACTGCAGCTAGTCTTCATGTTTCCATGGAGACAATATTATAAAGAGGAACTGGCTACACACTGGTGAAGAGTGACTGGCTGAGGAAAAAAAGAAAAATGAAAAATTGGATAAGAGATAATATTCTCTGAAAGCATTTGGGGCTTTCTCAAAGTAGATAATGTTCTCTGAAAGCATTCAGGGGCTTTGGTTTTTTCCCAGTTGGGAGAGCTACAAAGATAAAACAAAATCAATCAGCACTTAGTAGAAGCAAAGGCTGCATCATGCATCTTAATATGGACAACCTATCTTTTAGGTTAACTCAAGTATGTGAGTGTGCTGTCATTTTTGGGACTTTTGTTCCAACTAGGAGGGCAAAACTTCAATATTTGAAGGTGTACATAGTTTTGTGTGTTAGTATTAAGTTAATAGGTTTTAGTGGGGTACTGGGTGTGTGTGTGTGTGTGTGTGTGTGTTTCTTTGAGGGCTTTCAATACAATAGTCTTATAAGATGTGACATAGGCTTAAATGTATATGACAAGAAACAACTGTATAAAGGTTCAACCTGCCAAACAGTGATTACATGCAACACAAAAGCTGGAACTAGACATTTGACAAAAAAGGTGTTATACATAAAAGGTAGAAATAACTTTTTAATACAATGATGCTTTCCTTTAACATCTTTATATGTAAATGGCCTTGCAGATAAATACAAACAAGAAAGAGTAGTGAACTATATAAAAACACTGTAGAGTGCAAACAGCTATGTTATTAGGAGACATACTTAGAAAGAACTGAATATGTGAATTTGATAAAGAAAGGTTTTCAGGATGGTTATTCAGCAGAATACCTGGGACAAAGGAAAAGACATATTAACTGTAAGAGGAGCTCCAACAGTGGGAGAAGAAGATAATAATGGCAGATTTGTAGTGCTAAGGGGTTACTGGCAAGGGAGGAGGATTACATTGTCATATATTTACATTCCACCTAAAACTGATGTAGTGGAACTTAAGAAAATTCTGGGAGAAATAATCAGTTTTCAGCATGGAATATTACAGGTGGGGACTGGAACTTGATTTGCAACAGGGAAGATGTGTCTGGGGGGGGGTGCAGAATGGAAAGTATAAAAAAGCAAGGTAGATTTTTGAGGAATTTATGAAAATATCTGGCATGAAAGATGTGAATTCAGTAATAGGAGTTCAGAGTGAATAAACATATTATTCCCCAAGATATAAAAACTAGGCTAGGGTAGAAAGAATTTACATTTCGCAGTAATGCGTGCATTTAATTGAAGGTCTTGATACCTATCCCATAACTATTTCAGATCATGTGCCAATAATAGCTAAAATAAAAACACAGGGTAATGAAATAAAAATTAGACATTAGTGCTTTCCCACCCATCTGTTGAAAAGAGAGGAATTTAAGGAATGGCAGTGCGGATTTCTCATGAGCTGTGAGAGGATATAAATTTCGTATGAAAATATACATAGGGAGTGGGATAAAATCAAGGTGGAAATAAAAGAAAGGGAGTTATGGTTAAGAAGTAACAAGAATTATGTAGAGGGACTGACAAATGTGAAAGTGTTGCAGAATAGGGTGAATCTCACAGAACAAGAAGAGGATCAACTGCAGAATGATAGGCAGAAAATAAGGGATTATCTCAATAATATGCAGTAGCTTAGAAAGATTGTTGTCAAGCAACTCTTTTTTTGATAACGCTAGATCACAAAAACGTTTAGCACAACAACTCAGGCAACAGAAAGTAGAAAGGGCCATCACCAAACTTAGGGAGCCTACAACAAAAGAAGGTAGCAGGAGATCCCGTAGCGGTATTAGAAATATTTTGGAAATTCTATGAGATCCTCTATAAAGCAGAGAAATATGAAAATCAAGAAAGGATACAAATGGAAATGTTTATGGAAGAATTACATATGCCAAGGTTAGAGGTAGATGAAGCTCAATTACTAACAATTAGGACAGGAGGAAAGGAGATAAAAATTGTGATGTATAACCAATCTACAAGAAAGTCTCCAGGAACAGATGGCATTCCTGTAGAAGTTTGGAAGCTAGGAGAAAAAATTAAAAAGATCTGAAAGGCTTTAACAATTTCTTAACAGGAGGAGAAGTACCACCATCCTGGAAGAGAGCAATGGTAGCTGTAATACCTAAAGAAGGTAAGGATCTATCAGATCCAGCTTCATACAGCTCATTTCAATACTAAACCATGATTATAAAGTGTTCGTGTCTATAATGGTTAAAAGAATGGCAAAAGTAATGCTAAAACTGATAGACATAGATCAATGTGGTTTTGTGTAGGGGAGGCAAACATCTGACAACATTAACAGCACACTGATGATCTAGATGGAAGTAGAATGTAATAAAATACCATTGTTGTTGGTTGGTCTTGATGCAGAGAAAGCATTTGACAGATTACGCTGGGACTTTATGAGCAATGGAAGCATTTGCATTTCCTAAAAAAATTATAAGGTAGATTATGAGAATATATGAGGGATCAGAGGCAAACATTGTGGGGTCCTCTCTGATAATTTCTTCTTGAGCAGAGGAAGCAGGTGGGGGTGTCCTCTTTCCCCTTTATTTGCATTATATTTAGAACCACTGGCAAAGAAATAAGGGTCTCAGAAATTCAAGGCTATAACTGACATGTTAGTTAAAAAAAGCTGGCTTTATTTGCAGATGATATTATTTTGTACCTGACAAAACCAGAAAAAGACATTACAGTGTTGTGGAAAACAAAGGCAATAGAGGTAAACTATATACCCACACATGAACTGGTTCAGGGAATACCCATATTTATGGAGACATGATAAAATTAAATATTTAAAAGTATGGATTAAAAACAATTTAGTTTGGCAGCTAAGGACATGTGGGAAGAGACTAAACAAAAGATAATAAAATAACAGAAAATAGAAGCTTGGTTATATGGATATTGATAGTAAAGATACAAGCAGTTAAACTGTATTTAGTCTCTTTAATCTTTTACACAGGCCAGACATATTTTTATCAAACACAGGAGAAGTTGTGGGTAGCAATTAATAAAGAACTGAAAGACTTTATCTGGGAGGGTAAGACGGCAAGTGTCAAGTAGGATAAATGAATTCTTCCAGGTAGAATAGGGAAGATTGGGATTACCCAATTTGAAGTGGTATTTCTCAGCTATACAGTTAAGACTCCTATGCATAGCACAAGCAGAAAACTATATTTCAAAGTACAAGAGGACGATGATGAAACACAGGAGAAATTCAAGAAGCAAGGACAGACTGGGTTTTTGGATGCAGGCCTTTAAGGAGAATAACAATAATCATGCAGAATATTATTTCCATAAAACAGCAGAAAGTATTCTGAGAATTGAACTAAACCAACACAGGAATAGAGACAGGAGATTCTGCTGATAGGAATAACTGCAATTAGGGATACAGACAACAGGCAAGAGGGGGGATAGAATTTATTGGAGAAAGCTGGCAAAGTGGGAGCAAATAACTATGGAGGGAAATATGATAGAATGGGAAGATGCCAATAATGTATATGAACTGCAGGTTAGATATTCCCTTCCCTATCAGGGACTGATATTAGAGTATGGGCAAAGAGAAAGAATAGGGGGAGTCTTAAAAGAAAGACCAATGCTGGTAGAGTTTTTAATAGACTGTAGAACAGAAGCTGGCATTAAAAAAGGAATAATTAGTAGAGCATATAAATATTGCATGAGAACTATAAGAATCAATCAAAGGAGGTTAGAAAGGATTGGGAAGAAAGACTGGATAAGCAATTCACAAAGAAACAATGGGAGGATATGTGTGTCTCCCAAATATTCAACAAAATCTACAAGATTTAGGATTTTTGCCTGGAAATATTTACATAAATATTTTTATACCCCAAGTAGACTTCAGAAATTTTTTCCTAAGGCAGACAGTAAATGTTGGAAGTGTGAAGGGGAAAAATGTAATTGGGAACATATTTTCTGGAAGTGCGGTGAATTGGAGAACTTTAAGGATTCCCTGTGGGAGGTACTGTTGAAGATGCTGGGTGGGCAGATTGGTATGATGAGGGAGATTTTTTCTGAGCTATGATAAAGAATCGGAATTGCCTAGACATGGTAAGGCCTTGCTGTGTCTAATAATGGGGTGGTTGCCAAAAAAGCAATTACTAAAAAATGTAAATCAAAATCTAAACCAACTATACTGTAAGTAGTTAATATAGTAACAGAGATAAAGCAACTGGAATTGAGATCTTTAGAAAAGGGTAGGAGCAAATGGGAATTATGGGAATAATACATACAAGGGAGGAATGAGGCCTAAAAGGTGGCAGGACCTAAATGAGCTGTGTAATGTTTGAGTGAGAAAGATAAGATAGATTATAAGTGATGTATAATGTTTGCAACTAGGAGTATGCCAGCATTTTTGTGATGTAAAATGCTTGTGACTAAGATTGTGTCAGTGTGGTTTCATTTAATTTATATAACTGTATGATTGCCTATGTATGGTTTAATGAAGATGTTTCTTGTTTAAAAAAAAGCAGGACTTGAACATTTATGTAATATTGCTTAGGGTGTATGATATATAGCAATAAATGTGAAGCATATTGTTTATATTAATACAGTGATTACTTTTATATGACTGTAAATTTGTGTATGTCACAAGTAATAATCCAATAAAGGTGCTGGAGACCTCCAAACACTGGATCCATCCCAGTTTGGCTTTTGTCAAGGAACGTTATGGTTACTGAATCTGGTGGAGTTAAAACCAGATAAGAGAATCAATGTAGACACCACGTAAAGGGACATACAGTTTTATTAAAACAAACAGATAAGCGCTTTCAGTGAAAACCTTCTTCAGATCTAAGAAACACTCCATCAAATAGCACATTTAAACTAGCAGCAACCAATCAAATTTTTTCAAATTAAAATGTACAAATTAAACGGTCTGTTTAGCACATGTTTGATAGGAAGCTGAACATTTAACCCAGGCTGTTTATCAGATTGTAGCTCAGCTATCCAATGAAGCTCAGTATATTCAGTATCATTAAAAACATCTCCTACCCTAATACATGTATTAATAATCTGCAAAGCCATAAAAACAAATGTATGTGTGGGAAACAATACAACATGCTTTCCTAATGCATTATTGCTATTTTTAGATAAAATATCATGATTGTGCTGCAAAATCCTATCTCTGAGGTGCCTGTTTTGTCAATATAAAAACATGAACAATATTTACAAACTGCTAAATACACTAAAGAGTACTACAATCAGCATATAAACTTGGGGAATATTTATTCCCAAAAACTGGGAGAATAAAAACATTATCACTTTTAATATATTTACATGCCTTACAAGAAAAAGTGCCTTTTCTCTGACTTACTATTCGCCTAGTGGCAGGGGCTGGATTACAGAGTCTTTGTTTCAAATTCTTAGTTCTTTAAAATAAATGCAGACTTATCACCTTCTAGTCTCCTAATACATTCATCTAGAATGAGAAGCTTCCAGTTGATCTTGATAACATTACAAATACTACTAACATCACTAGTAAAAGTTGAGTTGCTTGCAAGGACAAGATCTATTGTTGAACAAAGACCTATTGCTTTGATTCAGTCTGTGGGAAGCAAAATAGTATAGTGCACCCTTGTTCATCCTCAGCTCTAGCTTACTATTCAAGGACCCATCCACCTCTCTAGGCCTATAACCTCTATCTTTCAAACAATCAGCAAAATTATTAGAAGCCTGTATAAAATCTTCTTCCAAAGTACGCAACCTTGATATTCTTACAAGTTGTCCTTTAAATCCTTATGTATATATCCTGGGTGCATGCTTGTTTTATGTATTTGTTCTTCCAACAATTTAGTAGTGATATAAGTAATATCAGCTATAAGAAAAAGTGCATTGACTATCTTTAAGGAAAACTAAATTATGCACTGTTCTATTAAATGCATTAAAGTATTAAAGCTGATGCGAAGGCTGCTATCGCCTATTCATGTCCCATAATTTCAAACTTTTTCACTGAAATGATTATCGTTGCACCTTTACATTTTGCATTCCCACAGCAAAGAATACTTAGAATTCTATAGATTAATTGCTTGCACCTGGAGGGAGCTTGCTTTTTTGTAAAATTAGTCAGCAATGAAAACAAAAAGCCACTAACAACTTGCAGATTCATGAAGAAATCCTTGTAAATTTCACTCGGAACAGAATGTTCAGAATTCCCCTGTCTGTGTTCAGTTGTGGACTTGTCTGTCACCAAGAATATTTGTTAATGAAAAAGAAAAGAAAACAGCTAAGATCTATGCAGATGAAAGAAGATAGGTATTGTATGGCTTTCATAATTGTCTTATTTTTTCAAGCCTATTTGCTTTCAAAAATTGTTTACAGCTTAATCTAGACATCCACCCTTGTAAAAACAAGGGAAATCATCCTCTTACTTCTACAAATAATATAATCAGTATATTTTTATGCTCTACCCCCCCAAAGCCATGATCACAGCATTATAGCAACTTAAAACTTGCTTCTGTTAATTTTTCCATTATTGCACTTTAAAAAAGAAGTTATTTACTCACCATGACGTTCCATGTGTGTTGTCCATCTCACCTTCATTCTTCACTGGTTGGGTTCGGAATCGATCCTCGGTTCTGACTCGGCCGTATACAAAAGCTTGAGGTCTTCCACTGGCTCGTGGCTGTATCCATATCCCATCATGCCCTAGGAAAACTCTCCAGATCTTGTTTGCTGATAACAACAGGTACTAAATGGACTATTTTAACACTTTATAGAACAATGAAGAAGGTCAGAAAGCATTACTTGCCAACTGTGACCGTTCGGTCCTCCAGGCACCAAAGGCTGGGGAGGAGGGTGGGATGTAAGAATGAAGGCGAGATGGACAACATACATGGAATGTTATGGTAAGTGCATAACTTCTTTATGTGATGTTGTCCTATCTCACCTTCATTCTTCACTGGTTGGTACAGCTTCCTTAGCACCATATTTTTTGGGTGGCTCATGGGAGAATATTCTTCAGAACAGTGGACCCAAAAGAGGCCTTGTTCATGGAGATCAAATCCACTTTGTAATGAGTGATAAAGGTATGAGGCCTTGCCCATGTTGCAGCAGCACAAATGGTGTCAACTGGTAGTGTAGCTCAAAAAGCAGAAGCTGCTGCTATGGCTCTCATAGAATGACCCTTGACTTTACAGGGAAGATCTTTGTTGTTAGTCTTGTATGTAAAAGTAATACAATCTGTTAGCTATTTTAAAAATGTGACCATAGATACAGGAACACATTTTTCTTAGACTCTGAAAATGAAACAAATAATTGGTCAGATTTTCTGAAGTCCTTTGTCCTATACAAGTAGAAATGTAATTGTCTATGTACGTCCACTTGGTGTAGCAAATATTCTATCTTGTTGACATAGTTGGGAAGTCGTTCTATGGACTGATTTAAATTAGACTCCGAGCATACTTTTGGTAGGAAAGATGGGTTTGCTCGAAGGGATACTATGTCTTTGTGGAAAAGCATGTAGGGGAGCTTTATTGATAATGCTTGCAGCTCTGAAACCCTTCTAGCAGAAGTGATGGCAATCAAAATAATTGTTTTCCATGTCAAGAACTTTATATTACAGGATGATGCACGTTCAAAGGGGGAAAGAATCAAACAGGATAAAACAAAGTTTAGGTCCCATGGTGGTAAAGGTGTCTTAATGGGTGGTCTTAAAACAGTGCCCTTCAGGAAGGCTTTGCATAGTCTGCGAGACAACAGATTTGGGGCGAAATCGCTTACATGAAAATTAGATATTGCTGCTAACTGGACTCGAATGGTAGCTGCAGCTGCGCCTTCATTAAATAACTTTGTTAGAAATTCAAGAATGGAACCTACAGGAGCAGAAAAGGTATCAATGTGATTACCTAATGCCCAGGAAGAAAATCTTTTCCATTTGCTCATGTGTAATTTTCTCTTTGAAGCCTTATAAGATGAGATCAAGACAGGTTTCACAGAAGGAGAAAGGTTAGGGAGCCTGGCTATATTTGAAATTGGAGCAGCCAAGCTGTCAATTGGAAGGTTTGAAGAGCGGGATGGAGCATTCCTGACACTTGAATCAGAAGGTCTGGAACTGGGTCCAGAACCCACGGCTCCTCCTGGAGATGAGGCCAAAAGAAGGGAACCAAATATGACGAGGCCAGTATGGAGTGATCAGAATCAGACTGCTTCCTAATGAGCTGGCTTTCTGAAGAACTTTGGGTATCAAGGGAAAGGGAGGAAAGGCAGAGGAGACCAGAGGGGCAATCGTATACAAGAGCATCCCTTGGTGACTCCCCCAGAGGGGAGATTAGGGCAAAACAGCTTCTGCATTTCACATTCATGGATGTGGCAAAAAGGTTGCAGCAGGGCTGGCCCCATTTGCAGAAAATGATCTCAGCTTCTTGTTTAGGGACCACTCGTGAGGCATCAGAATCACTCTGCTTAGCCTGTTTATAGCATTTACAGTGTTTTTTGTGTAAAGTTACTGTTTGTTCTGCAAAAAAAATATATATATATATTCTTGTTTCCCGCCTTTTCTAAGCTAGATGAGTCCAGATTTCAGGTTTTGCTGAATTCTGGGCTGTGGTACAAGTTCCTATGTTGCTCATATCCTTACTTGGATAGGAGGAAGCTTCTCTGTTCACCAATGAGAGTGGGGAGCTTTGAGCAGCCTATCTGTCCCTGTAGGAGTAGTCTCAGCCAAGCAACTGGTAGCTTATTGGCCGTTTTGGGCTAATTCCTATCTCTTTCAATCTCCATGCTTTAAAAGCCACATTTGTGCGGTTTTGTGCACCACGCAGCATCACCGGTTACGCAGGTTTAAACTGTTTCCGGCTCCACAAAGTCTGCTCTTCAATTTTTCCCTTAGAACTAGTCAAACTCTCAAATTAAGCACTCAACCTTCCTTTTACAGCCCAGCACTTGCTCAAATTTCTCAGTAAGCACTAACAAATGCTAGCACTGCACCCCCCCCCCTTATACTATATAGAAGTAAAAGGCTCCCTATTCGTCCCATCCGGACAATCAATAAAACAGTTCATTAAACTATTCAGGCATGTCCAAAGGGCAGTTTCAGGTCTACACTCCAGTCCAGCTGGTGAATCTGGGAATCTTGAGGCAATGTTACAATTGCCTCATGTACACAGATAACCCTCTCTTCCTTCCAACAAACTCATATGTATGTGAGAGATGCAACTATACAGCCAAACTGGAGGCCAAGCTCTCTCAACCCAGGACTGGAACAGCCAGTCAGGAGGAGAAGGGAACCACTCGCACCACACAACCAGTCTCACATAGACCAATCGTATCTGCACCAACACACAAGACACACAAACACACAAAAACATACTCAGAGGCTCTAAATAAAAATCTGCCAAAGCAGTAGAGACCTCCAAAGCAGACACCCAAGCAATCACTACCCCACAACAATATTCAAGTATCACATACTTCACAAACTCTGTGTGCCACACACTCGCAGCCCTTAAGGCTAAATAACACACCAAATACACTAGTAATAGCAGAATCTACTGTCAGGCACACTGACGTCCCGCTCACCAGACTGAACAAGGAGAAGGTCAAGGTAAGCTGCCTGTCGGGTGCCAGGATCTGCCACATAACACAAGCACTCAAGTCACTCCAAAGCAAGTACAAATATGACTCTGTCATTGTCCATGTTGGTGTGAATGACCTGAGATGTACCTCCCTGGACTACATGAAGAGACATAGAGGAGCTCTCGTATCATGTAGCCCAGGCCGGCATGACCCTGAGTAGCATCTTGCCCTCACCAAGAATGATGCCACAGTATAAAGACAAAATTATCAATTTTAACAACTGGCTAAACTATTGGTGTCATTCAAAGGGGATCCAGTGTCTGTCAGCCTGGGATGACATGCTCAACAAGCCACATTGCTTCACTAGAGACGGCTTGCACCTGTCACCCTTAGGCTTTTGAATACTAGCTAAGGCTCTTGCCACCCCCATAATGCCTTTTTTAGGCAAGGCTCAAAAGACAAACCCACCTCCATAGACAACACAAGAAACAAAAAACTGAGGGTAATGCTACTCAATGCCAGAAGTCTAAACCTCAAAATGCATGCACTCGAGGCACTCCTCAGTATGGGGAAAATTGATATCTGTGCAGTAACAGAAACCTGGTTCAAGGCTCCAGAGAGCACCCCAGCACTACCAGGCTATAACTCATACCATACCTTTCGGCCCCAGAACCCGGACCGAAATACAAAATGCTGGGATGTATCCATCTTCATCAAGGATACCCACACCTCCAGGTTAGTGGCACTGCACGAGGCTTCAGAGACCATCCATGTGCAACTAATAGTGGGCAAAACTGCTTTTCAGTTTAACTTGCTACAGATCACCCACCTTGTCTCAGGACCCCCACTCGGCATTCCTGAGAACATTGGAGAATATGGAGGGTCTCACCAAACACCATGATATTGGGTGATATCAACTACCCAAACATTGACTGGGAAAACTACTCAAGTCCCAACTCCTTTGCCCAATGTTTCCTGGAGTTTATAAATTTACACGACCTGGAACAACTGGTCACCACTCCCACAAGAGATGATAACATATTGGACCTGGTCTTCACCAACATGGGGGCTCAATGTTCCACACCAGAGGTAAAACCCTTGTTGGTAAGATCAGACCATAAACTAATCACACTGGACATCCACATCTCGACCTCACCCCAGCCAAGGAAACCACTGTGAAAAATTTCTCAAAAGCAAACTTCACACTTCTCAAGACAGAGGTGGAATGTTTCAAAGCCCCCGGGCTAATGGAAAATGCTGCCCAAACCGCATAATCCTTTACAAATGCATTCAATGAGCACCTACAGGAATGCATGGATCGAGTTATCCTAAGTAAAACTAAGACTCACTCCTCCAAAAAAAGGAGACCAGTCTGGTGGACCCCGGCCATAAATAAGCTATACAACAGAAGGAGGAAACTATTACATGATAGAGCAAAATCCCAAAAAGGGAAGGCATCCCTGATCAGTATTAGCAAGAAACTACGATCCCTCATAACATCATCCAAGGCCAGCTTCGAAAGAAAAATTGCCAAAGACTCTAAAGATAATCACAAGGCCTTCTTTAGCTATGTCAAGAATATAGGTGACAACTCTCAGATGTGCTCTGAGCTGGTGCAAAATGGTAAAAAATACACTGAACCCACTGACATTGCCAACATCCTGGCTGACAGGTTCAGTGCAAACCTTACCCCCACTCACCCCCAAGAGGGCCTGTGTCCATCCCAGAAAAATGTAGATCCCCAGACATCACAGACACACAGGTGAAAACAGCCCTCTCCAAAGCCAAAAACACAGCATCAATGGGACCGGATGGTATCCCAGGCTGCATCTTACATGAGCTCCAAAAAGAACTAAACCCTCACATAAATTCACTGTTCAAACTTAGCCTTACTACAGGATATGTACCCAAAGAATGGTGTACAGCAACAGTTATCCCGCTCCACAAAGGTGGCACCACAATGGATCCCGGGAACTATCGCCCTATACGCCTGACTAGCCTGGTCTGCAAGGCTATGGAGCGCATCATCATGGATCTCATAAACAAAGACATTAGGAACCTACAGACACTGGACCCTACCCAATTCGGCTTTGTTAAAGACAGATCTTGCCTCTTAAACCTAGTAGACTTCTTTGAAACAGTTACCAAGGCCATAGACGAGGGAAAGGTAGTCCACACAGCCTACCTAGAACTCGCAAAGGCCTTTGACACAATACCTCACTCTGGCATTATAGATAAGCTTACCAGCTTGAACATTAACCCCTATGTCACGAGATGGGTAGAAAACTGGCTCATGGATAGAACTCACATGGTCAGAGTTGCGGGTGCCATGTCCGACTCCAAACTGGTTACAAGTGGCGTACCACAGGGCTCAGTCCTGGGACCTCTCTTGTTGGTATACACTCTTCTGAGGTACAGGCAAGCACAGGACTGCAAACTGGGAGCCATAATCGACTATCCGGCTGACACAGACATCCTCCAGAAGGATCTTACGGAGACGAATACCTGGTGTCAGAACCATGGCCTCAAGCTAAATGCCAAAAAGTGCATAGTCATCCCCTTTGGGAAAAACAAAGTACCCACGAACTACCACATAGGTGGTAAGTACGGAAGATGTAATTAGGGATCTGGGGACCCAAGTAGATAGCAACCTCTCCTTTGATAATCACATTACCAAAGTGGTTAGAAAAACCTTCTATATACCCCAACTAATTATGAAAAGGTTCTCACATCTAGATCAAGAGAGGTAATTGTGCCCCTCTACTCATCGCTCATCAGGCCCATAATAAGAATACAATGCCCCATTTGGGATGTACCTTACTCGACACCTGCAACAGCTGGAAAGAACCCAGAAGTACCCTACCAAGAGGATCGTGGGCCTCAAACAGATGCCCTATGCAGCTCGACTAAAGAAACTCCAGCTCTACTCAGTTGCTTACCGCCTACTCAAAGATGATCTCTGCCTGACGTACAAGGCCATGTCTAACCCAGAATTAATGGACATGCTCCACCTCAAGAAAACCAAATCCCTTAGAGCTACACGTTCCAGGGATTTAAACCTCAGCACAGCAATAAATAGGACATGCTGGAGGGATAAATCCATATCCCAGAAGCTTCCCTCACTCTGTAAAAGAATCCCAATCCATGTTAGGCAGAGCCCCTCACTGACCCTCTTCAAGAGAAATTTTGACGAGTGGATGGGAAATCGTAAATTTACTCCTGGGATCACTTCTATGGCCCTGCTGGACAGAGGCTCAGGAATCTAATCAAATCTAAAAGGGAGGCAAAAGCCAACACATTCTGGCTAGGCTTATAAATGCCCTAGGGTAGATAGCCTAGTACCTACTTATGAACCTATGACTCCTGGATGGCCCCTCCATTTTTATGTGGTAGTACGCATCCTGAAGGTCTATAGAGCACATCCAATGGTCTTTTCCCAGAAAGGAAAATATCGACTGCAGTGCTACCATCCAGAACTTTGTCTTTCTTACTGATATGTTTAATCTGCTGAGATTCAAAATGGGTCCCCAGTCCCCTGTTCTCTTTGGCACTAAAAAGAACTTTGAGTAAGTTCCGGATCTTATTTGGTTTGCGGGGACTATTTGGATGACTCTTTTTTTCTAGCAACCTTTGAATTTCTAGAATTGCCTGTTCCCTCTGACTGGGTGGAACATCTGAGGTGTGTTTTTATGATTGGGAGAGGGAAGGAAAAAGGTAGAGAGTAGCCTCTGGATACAATACTTTGTACCCACTTGTCTTTTATTTCTAGCCAGGCTTCTGAGTACAAAGATAAACGACCCCCATCTGCCTCCAGAGATGGTCAGGCGGGCCTCCCTTCAGGAGCGCTGAAAGGGCCTACCACAGAATGAGTCCCTGTTGCCCTAATTTTGCAGACCCCCTATGCTGTGAGGACAGCATCTCCCATTACTGTTTCCCCTCTGCACCTGGCGAAGAGTCACCATGTGTTTCCTGAAAAGCTCTCTGAGATTTTCGGAACCACATCTTTCCTCCCTTTTGACCTTTTGGGTAAGGTCTAGAAGGTAGGGAAAAATGGACTCCTATGGCAGAGAGAGTTTTTCCTTCTTGCTCACACCTGGTTAGTGTGTCCTTAACTTTTTTCCCAAACAGGGACAAGGCATCGAATGGGGCATTAATAAAGGTAGACTTAAAGGGTTCCACAAAGTCACACAAGCGCATCCAGGAATGTCTCCTCAGGGAAATTCCTGAACAAGCTGCCCTACTTGCTCCATCTGCTGTGTAAGAAACAAGCCTCATGGAGGAGTTAACCACAGAGTTTAAGGTGGACAGCTGAGAGGAAACATTGTCTGATACCCCTGCAGCTACTGAACCTTGTAGAGCATCTCCTCTCTCCTTCAGAAGCTATCTTTGTAGCCTAGTAAAGTGCATTAGATAATTCAGCGATCTGAGGGCAAAAGTCGCTGAAGAGAACATGCGCTTTTCATATCTGCCCATCGTACGAGACTTCTTGTTCGGAAGATGGACAGATGAGGATGTCTCTGAAAGTTCCTTCTTGGTGGCTGCCACTACCACCACAGCATCCACTGGAATACCCTTGGTAAGAAAATCTTTAATGGTGCAGTAATAACTTGTTTGGCCTCCAAGAAACAGGCTCCACTGAGTCTGGAGACTCCTACGTCTTTCGACTAATTCCATGAGCTCATCGAAAGGTGGAGACACCCAAGTGGCAGAAGGGTGAGACTCGAAAGTCTTCAGGTATACAGACTCCTCCTCAGAAGGGTTCATGGGCTTCCAGCCTCCTCTCTGCTTAAGGATTTGTCAGCAAAAGAGACATCCTCAGAGGGTGACAGTAGGGACCCTTCTAACTCATTAAGGTCTGTATCAGAAGTGACTGGGGAGTTCAAATGCTTCCTCTTGAAAAGTCTATTACAAGGGACCTCTTCAGAAGGATATTCTGGAGAGGTTTTGAAAGCAAGCGGGTCACCCAACCTGAGGCCTAGGGTCTCCACGTCTGCGGATTGTATGGTACCAAGATAGATGCTGGTGAAAGCCCTCCTCCCCTGATCTGATGACACCTCCGGCTCCGAAGAGCCAGAAAGCATCCCCGGAACCAAGGGGGGTTGGCTCCGAGGCCAACATAGGAGCCAAGCTCAGCAGCGCCGCAGCCCCAAGAGGCAAGTTCGGATCTGACAAATGTCCGATCCGACTCTCCTCCCCAGACCCGACCGGAGAGCGTTGGCTCCTAGACTCAAGTTCAGACAGAACAGAGGATATCAGAGCAGATGTTGGGCCCAGAGATCCCAGAATAGGTCTTGGCACTGACGGTTCCACTACAATCAGTTCCAGACATTCCGGCTCTGAGGTAGTCTTGGTTGGTTCTGAATTCCTCTGGGTTGGAGCCGACAGGGGTTTGGCCAGCGATGGTGCCTTTAAAAGTCTCTGCACCACCCGATCCATGTCATCATCAGAAAGACTCCTGGAGGACCGAAAGGAGGGGGCAGGAGATATGACTGGTTGCAGTAGAGGTGATCTTAAAGTAGGAGAGACTGGCACCAATTCTGGGGACAGGCTCTATAATTCAAATGTCATTGGCACTGATTAAGAAGGAACTGATGACGGAGATGTTCGGGGCCCAGCAATCTTGGGAAGAAAGGAGATGCTACTTTGTTCACTTTTTCTGCTGGCTCTGACTGGCCAGAAGAAGGAGATGACCTTTTTCCAGATTTGTCAGAGTTTGAGGAAGGAGACTTGGTCAATTTTGAAGTGCCCTAACCTTCAAGCACTTCAGTGAAGGGGGATTTCAGTAAACCTCTCTCTATAAGTTTGGTCATCCTTTCAAGCAGCTCTCTAGAACTGAGAGTGTGGCAAATGTAACAAGATTCCTGCAGATGCACTGCTCCAAGGCAGTATACACAAATAGTGTGCCATCCATGATGGACATTTTCTGGCTACACTTCACACACTTTTTGAACCCAGAGGGTTTGGTTTCCTTATGCTCTTTAGACAATCAGTATGCAAATAGTCAACAGCAAACATAAGAAAAGTACACTAACTACTTAACGATATAGCAGAAAAAAAAAACAATGCTATTGCTGTACTATATACATATATATATATATATATATATATATATATATATATATATATATATATATATATATATTTTTTTTTTTTTAAACAAGAACAACCGTACGAACTACAGCAGAAATAAGGGGGAAAAGGGTGGCAGTTCTCCAAAAACAAAGCTGCCTAGTCAAAAGGGGGGGGGGGGACAAAGATAGAACACTCTTAACTTAAATGGACAACAGCAGCCCTCTAACTCAAACGGGCTGCTGCTTTAAGTTAGAAGGAAATGACAGAAGTAAATAATTTTCTTTACAACATGTGTGTAATTAAGCAATAAAAGATAGTAAAGAAAGACTTCTAACTAAAAACGGGCTTTAAATACTAAATTTAAGCCAGGATAGGGAGGTAACACAGGCCTAGCAAAGTACAAGAGCGAACTCACTAATCTAACTACTAAAACTAATCACTAATTTTCTAAACAGCCAAAACACAAAGTATATCAATAAGAAGTAAAATTTTCTAACTTAGCCAGAGCCAAAATGGAAGCACCCAATCCTGTTTAGTGGCAAACAAGATCTGGAGAACTTTCCTAGGGCATGATGGGATAGGGATGCAGCCATGAGCCCGGGGAAGCCCTTGAACTTTTGTATGCATCCGAGTCAGAACCGAGGATTGATTTCGAACCCAACCAATGAAGAATGAAGGTGAGATAGGACAACATCAAATTCTACATTTCTTACAAGTAAATTACTTATTTACTTTGATATATTTAAGTTATACAGCAGCCACTGAAAAGATCCACGCATGCATTTAAAAATACCCCTGACTGCACACCATAAAAACTGCTTTAATATGATTTATTAGGACCCCTGGAGTCATTACTTATAGTCTTAAAACAGGTTTGGTACTACATGAATGCAGGATCGTGACAGTCAAGCCCACTGATAAAGAAGATCCATCAACAGATCCTGGAAACTACAGAACCATTAGTCTGACTAGCCTTATTTGCAAAGCCATGGAAAGAATTATCATGGAAATTGACAACAAAGGCAGAGGAGACCTCAAGACACTGGATCCATTTCAATTTGGCTTTGCCAAAGGAGAGTCATGCTTACTGAATCTGGTGGACTTCTTTGAAAAGGTCAGTAAGGCAATGGTTGGGGGGTGCATATTGCTACTTAGATCTGGTTAAAGCATTTGATACAATACCCCACTTAGGCATTGCCAATAAACTTATGGAACTAGATATAAACCCCTTTATAACATGCTGGATAACCCCAGGTGTTACAATCAGTGAGGCCACCTGCACAAAGAGACTGCTCACCAGTTGAGTCCCACAGGGCTCTGTGCTAGGCCCACTCTTCTTTGGCATCTACTTCTCAGATGTCAAAGCCAATGTCAAAGGGCTCTGACTTATCAAGTTTGCAGATGACTGCAAACTGGGTGCAGTTACTGAATCCCCCCCAAGATGAGAACACCCTTCAGGAAGGTCTAACACAGGCAAATGTTTGGTGCCAAAGCTATGGCTTAAAACTCAGTTCCAAGAAATGCATTAGAGTATTATCACTCATCTTCTTTCAAATGAAAGATGAACAGGCGAAGTAGTTCATTTACATGCTTTATTACAAAAAAAATCAGAATGGATAGCAGCAATACAAAATATAAACAAAATGTAACTGACAGACTACACAGACATACATGCTTACATCTCAAAAGCTTACTACAAAATGGCAAAATAGTAATATACTCTTGTTGCAAGGACTTTGGAACAATTGCTTTTGGACCTTTCATGATAATACCATTGTCAAATAAAATCTCATCTCTGTAAGGAAAATAAGGCTGCACTTCCACTGGTAAGCAAGACTGCTTTGAAGGCCATCCTTGACTGATAAAGCAGTTGAGCTTCTGAAGAACTGGGTCTACTGTATGACTTCTAAGCTTATCAAGACATATGGTAGAAAAAGTCCTCACTTCCATGACTTCAAAATCAAGTTTCTCGTTTTCATGCTGTTTAATGGCATTTCTGGGCAATCTGGATAAAGTACCAGCAAGATAAAAAAGTTTGCCTTTGTGTAGACAAGACTGAAATTATACTTTTGCAATTTCAACATCATGCACTGTAATCTGGCAGGAGCTGTAAGCTTAAGGCTTTCTCAAAAGAGTGACTAGAGGTTGGTGGTTCATTTCAATCTGGATAGGTCTATCACAAATGTAATCATGGAACTTCGAACATGCAAACAATTGCCAAGAGTTCTTTCTGTATCTGAGCATACTGCATTTCAGTTTGGGTCAGAGTTCTGGGTGCATAGGCTACTGGTCTACCCTCTTGAAAAATGACTGCACCAAGACCAAACTTTGAAGCATCACAAGCGAGTGCAACTGGTTTGTGAACATCATAGTATCTCAGAGTTGTTGGACTGGCAATTATCTGTTTCAGGACATCAAATGCTATCTGGTGTTGTTCTGACCATGACAAAAAAATGTAAAAACTGGCACCACGATTCTCTCAAACTTTATTTAGTGTGGCTACACTAAGTAAAGTTTGACAGAATTGTGGTGGTGGTGGTTTTTACATTTATTTATTTTTTATTCTGAGTTTGTAATTCTGGTTTTATCTGTGTGGTGGAACTTGTTTCTAAATTTATTTTTGTTGTTCTAACCATGACCAGGATACATCATTGCGTGTCAGCTCTCTAAGCAGTGCTGAAAGTTATCTCAATTCTGGAATGAACTTGCCAAGAAAATGTTGTAGGCCTTGAACATTGTCTGGAGCTGCCATCTCAAGAATGGCTTTTTGCTTGGAAGGATCTGGTCATAAACCTAGTAAATAAATGAACAACATAAGGAACTTATAGCCTGAATTTGCACTTCTGAGGATTCAGCTTACGATTCACTTCACATGCTCTTTCCAGAACTTTCTTGAGGTTTCTGTCATGCTCAGCTTCACCATTACCTCCTACTACAATATCATCTACTATAATAGCACACAGATACCCAGAAAAATTTGCTCCATTGCATATTAAAAACTTCACTGGCAGAATTTATCCTAAATGGCATTCTCAAAAATCTGTACCTGCCAAAAGGAGTACTGAAAGTAGTTAGCAATGAGGATTTTCTGTCAGCAAAATTTGCCAAAATGAACTCTGCATCTAAGACAGAAAAAAACAGTGGCATTTGGCATAAGTGCTGCAAGTCTTCGACTGTACCCATAGGATGATGGGGTTGTTTCAGTGCTTTGTTCAAATCTCTTGGATCAATAAATATTCTAATATCATCTGAGCTTTTCTTAAGAGCTACGACCATGGAGGATATCCCGTTCAGTCTGTTCATCCACTGGATAAATCATACCTTGCTGCACCATTTTATCTAGCTCAGCTTTGACTCTGTTCTGCATAGGTACTAGAACTTTCCGGACTGGTCTGACAACCGGACTGACTTCAGGGTCTAACTTCATGGAATACACAACTGGGAGTTTGTCTTCGAAAAGATCAGCATAGGTAGAAAAAAATAGATTTTGGGCGAAATTAGAATAGTGTTCTTTTATGCTAACATGATACACTTCCTTATTAAATAAAAGCAGTCCCATTTTCAAACAGTCTCTGAGGCCTAATAATGACTATGCACCTTTTGGCCATGTAAAATTGCATGTCATAGCTGTTTCCAGCACAGTAACATGAAAGCACTACTGAACCTTCAGTTTGAATTTTTTTTCACCTCCATAAGCAAAGAGCTTCACACACTTTGCCAAATCAAGCTTCTCATTAGCACCTACTCTAGCAAATGTTTCTGCTGACATAACATTGCACTTTGAACCTGTGCCAACTTTGAGATCTATGGGTTTTCCATTTATCTATGAAGTACAAAATACTTCATTCTTTGCCCATAAATCAACTGCATTGACTGTTTCACACCATCAACATAAAAAGTTGGGTCACAGCTTTCTATCTGATCAGCTTGTCTCTTTGAATGTTCCCTTTTAATAAAATAATGCCCTTTATTTGATTTATAAAACATTTTGAAATTATTCTTATTGCGTTTGTGGCATTGCTGACCAAAAGCTAAGCACCATCTCTTCTGGGCTCATGATTTGCACCACAATTACGACAGTTGACTATGAAACTGGGTAGAGGCACATGTTTGAGTTTGCTGACTCACTTTTGTTCTTCACAGCTTCACTGAGACTGTGTACCCTCTGAAATTTGCTAGAAAAGTACAAGGTTTCCCAGTGACTGTTGCAAGGCTTACAGTTGCTGCCATGTGCTTGGGCCTGTTTCTTTTAACCACGTGCTGCATACTATCAATGTCAGCACTAGAAGATAACAGAAGCATGCATTTCTCATTTGTAAGCATATCTGTGTGTTTTCTGTGAGCTCATATCTGACAAATCTCAGCCTTATTCAAAGTTAAATCACTGTCATGAAGCAAAATCTCTCACATCATTTTTAATACCACAAACGCCTGTCTTATCAACTCATCCCTTAAATCACCAAATCTGCATGTTTTAGCTTTGTTTCTCAAGTCAGTTATATATGCTGCAAAAGTTTACCCAGGCTTTTGATCTCTTGTATAAAATAAGGGCCTTACCATTGTAATATTTGTTTGGGGGTTACACATTTTTCTAAATTTGTTTTAAGCACCCTGGGTCTTCCCTTGACTCAGTTAGTACTACTATATACTGGTTTCCCCCATCCCCTGCAAACACAGCAGGATGGCTTCTGAACCAGCTAAATTAAGCCAAATTAATGCCTTTGTACAGTCATCTATCAGAAAATGCAGTTTGTATGAAAATATTGTACTCTTGCTCAAACACTCCAATTCTCAGCAATATTATTGTCAAAGACAAGTGAAGCTGGTTTTCGAAAACCTTCTGCCAAACCAACAAAGTATGCCCACACGAACTTTAAAAATGGCCCTTGTAATTATGTACGAATGAAAATGCACACAAACAGTGCTTGTGATAACATTCAAATGCACAACAGACTCTTTGTCACTACTGCAAATCAGGTCCTAGTCCCCAACCATAATTAATGTTCCCTGCTAAAAACTTACTTATTTCAACATTTTCTTAAGCTCCATAATCACAGTTTTAGGTGGAATACAAGTGCATGCTAGTTCAATAGCACTTACTACCACAAAGTTACCATGTTGTCTTTTAGCAATCAGTATCACTCTACTTCTCCTTTGTCCATTATATTCTGCTGAATGTTCATCCTAAAACCCTTTCTTTGTAAAATTCACACCCTCATTTCTATCCAAATGCTATTTGTGCCCTAAACTACTTAATGTAATTCAATATGTTTTGCATTTTATCAATACCTGTGAGACCATTTACATTACATGCAAATATAGACAGAATAGCCTTTATAATACACAAAGCTATTACTCCCACGTTATACCCAACAATTCCTTTTTAATGTAGATTTCAGACTTTAAGCACACATTAATGTCTGGCAGTCTGATCTTGATTCTTCTCATCCCCATTTTAGCCTAAGCCACATTTCTTTCAAGACTTTTTGCTTCAAATAAAAAATTAATGCATTTTCAAAACAACCTATCCCTTTTAACTTAGAACAAACACACAAAATGGTGTACATTTTCAACAAGTCTACCCCTAGATAGAACAGGTGCCCTAATTCAACAGCTGCATCCACAGGCATTACCCAATCTAAAATTAAGGTTTCCCATGCTAAAAGCCAGCAGTAGCTATTCCTAATACCCAGGGTCACCATTACTGTATCCTGTATAAGCAAGGAAAATGTTGCTTATTGTAAGTGACACTTTTGAATTTCTTTTTAGAACTTGTTTAACTTTGAAGAATTCAGGACTGGTTTCCATAAGCTAGCCTTTTTGGCATAATAGACTGTTCTGAATAAAACCTTTTATCTGTAGTAGTTTACTTCATTTGGTCTTCAACCTGTGTGAATATGGCTCCGTATCGGATCCAAGCTGGCAAATATTACTAGCATCAGCTCCGAGCTCCAGACTCCTCCCCTTACCCATAATACACCTCCAATTCCTTCCATTCCCAGATCTCGTTTGCCGCGATTTGTTATACATCGTGTCTTCAGAGCTCCAGATAGCTGTGCGTAAATTCTGTTTCTTTTAGCCGATTGATGTTAGTGTAAGTACCCTTTCTCCCATCTCTTTGGTGTCGAGTGTAGGTTTGTTTAGATAGTTAGTTTGTCTGTGGTGTCCCTCCCCTCTTTAGTATTGTGTGTAGTCTAATGTGGTGAGTGGGTTGTCTCTAGTCTAGTGTGGTGAATGGGTGTGTGTCTGTTAGAGTAAAGAAAGTTTTTTGCCTGTCTTTTTTAAAGCTTCTTTCTTTTCTTACAGGATGGCTGAAAAGCTTATCTTTAAGCTCTGGACAGAGTGTGGCCATAAGCTCTCCCCAGTGGATGGCCACACACCGTGTGTGCTGTGCTTAGGTGTGGCCCACCTTAGTGTGGATTGCTCCATTTGTGCAGGGTTCAATCCCTAAGCGATAAAAGATAGAAAGGTCAAGTTGGCCCTCAAAGGTCTTCTGCCTGCTACTGATCCTCCTTCCTCATCTTCAGCTTCAGCCACAGTGGCTGCTGTGACTGCCTCTCCCGTTTCTCTTCCTCTGGCCTTCCCTCCCTCCTAGGCTGGGACTCAAACTCCTGCATCTAAGCCTGTAGTAGTGGAGAAGAGGAGAGGTAGAGAATGGGAGAGAGTCTCAAAGATGAAGGAAAAGAGGAAGAGGTCTATGGACCTCGCTTCTACGAGTGAGAGCACTGATTTGTGACTCCCCTTGGCTCTGGTCTCCAAGGTTCTTCCCGGAGCTGGAGGAGGCACACCCAGTCTCCTGGGCCTCGGTTCTCCGACCCGCCAGGTCAGAGTCCATGGCATCATCCAACCCGCTCTTTATCGGACATGGATCTGGATAAGATGAGGAGGAGCTTTATCTGTCCACAGATCCAGATGGGGGTCTTGCCAGCGCCCCCTCCCTCTGGAGGGGGGAGCTCACTTCCTTTTTTTCAACTCATTTCTCCTTCCCCAATCTGACCTTCGGCTTCGTAGTTCTTGGATCCGAGGTTGGCCTTGGTCGGCGCCAATGGTCCTTGTTTCCTCGATGCCAACAGCTGCCTGGTGCATCTCGGACCTGACCAGTTCGGATCAGAGCCGCTCTCGGAGCGAGAACCTAGATGTTGGATCTGAGGGAGTGGAACCTTTCCCATCGGCTTTGACACTGTCGAGCCAGGTTCCCTCCCTTGGAGCTCTGTCCACTTCGGGACCGTCTCCAATTCTCATGTTGGACCCGGGGTGACCGGCCTCCTTATTAGCCTCCCAGGAGGTCCGCTGTTCTTCAGCACTCGATGTGGTAGAAAGGGTCCTCTCCATCGGATCGAGACCCCTGACTGCCCCCTTGGACTCCACCCAGACCCCTTCGGCTCTATGGCCCCCATTGTCTTACCAGAAGGACAGCCCATGCTCAAAGAGCCCCTGACAGTTCACCCAGAGGAACAGATTGGCTTGCGACCGCTCCTGAGGGCCCCACTGGAAATGTGCCTCACAAGCATACATGCAAGAGGAGGCACTTGGACCCCCCCCCCCGAGTCCCTAACCGAGGACACAGATTTAGATGATGGGGAGTGCTCCCCAAGATCACCTCCCAAGGATGTCTCCTTTGGAGACATCATGGAGACCCTGAGCCAGCAGGGAGGTTGGTATGCCCCCAAGCCCTCCTCTAATGAGTCTGTGTTCCTGGAGGCTTTCGGCATGGGCCTGCCTACTTTCTGGCTGGGTGACCCCTCCCAAGGATCCTTTAGGGGGCATGGAAGGAACCAGGTACCCTGGAGCCAAACCCCAAGTGCCCCGATACAGTTTTAAATCCCCCCATTGACAGGCCTTCCAGGAATAAGGGCTCCCTAGTGGACGCCATGGTGGTAGCAGCAGCCACTAAGAAGGAACTATCTCAGGAACGTTCCTCGGTCCACCCTCCTGACTGGGAATCACAGATGATGGACAGCCTAGGAAAGCGGGTGTATGCTTCAGCTACCTTTTCGATCAGGGCACTGAATTACTTGGCCCATGCCACTAGACTCTAACGTGACCTAGTAAAGGAGCTGGAGGAGTCTCCACCCAAGTCTATGTCGCAGGAGGACAAGGCTTCGTTCTCCGTGAAACTGGCCACTCTGAAAGCAGTACCAAATATGTCCATGCAACTCCTCTCCCATGCTACGGAAGGAGTGGCTAGGGCGGCTGAGTCCGGAGTGTCCATGAGGCGTAACGCCTGGCTCAGGTTGTGTCATTTACCAAACCCTTTAAGGCATCATTTGCCAATGCCCCTTATGACGGCTTGACACTTTTCGGTAAGATGGTCAAGGAGACACTAGTCCAGAGTGAGGAGGATGGGAAGACACTGTCTGCCATCGGGATCCGCTTCTCTAACCCTCAAAGGCCCTTTTCCCGGAACCAGAAGGCAAACAAAGATGTGGTTCCAGAAGTCTCAGTATTGCCAGGACACTCAGGGCTCTTTTCCTACAGGCAGAGGGGAACAGAATGAACGTCGGCCCAGAGGCAGAGGGGGTCCGCGAAACTTCGGGTCTCAAGAGCCATTCTCAGACAGACCCGCGCAGCACCCCTGGGGGTTGCCCGGCTGCTCTACTCTGGAGGCAGTCGAGGGGCAATTGTCCTTGCACCCAGCAGCATGGGAGTCCATAACAGCAGATGACTGCTGGGTGCTGCAAATCATATCCAGAGGATATTCTATCCCCCCGTGGGTTACCCCATATCTTCCAAACACTTCCTGGACACTCCACCCATGCAAAGCAAGCTGCTAGGAAAATGAGCCATTGAAACTGCCCCACTAGATCAGTCCAGATCAGGATTCTACTCCAGGTTCTTTTTGGTGCCAAAGAAAATGGGGGACTTATGGCCCATTCTGGAACTCTCTACCCTGAACCTGTCAGATGCCAAAGAGAAGTTCTGGATGGTGACACTACAGTCCATCATGCTGTACCTGCAAGACAGCGACTGGATGTGCTTGTTAGATCTCCAGGATGCTTATTATCACATAAAAATGCACAGAAGCTCCAGGAGGTTCCTCTGCTTCCAGCTAGGGGCCAATCATTATCAATTTCAAGCCCTACCCGTTGGTCTCACCACAGCCCCCTGAGTGTTTACCAAAGTGATGGCGGTTGTAGCAGCTCACCTGAGGCTTCAGGGTATTCAGGTCTATCCGTACCTGGATGATTAGCTCCTCACTGCTCCCACCAGGCTTCTCCTTTCCCAAACCAGGGATTACTTTCTGACACTTGCCCTGAGTTTGGGTATCTCAATCAACACATCCAAATCTCTCCTACAGCCTGCACACGTAATAGACCACATTGGTGCCAGGACAGACACACCCCAGTGCAAAGTGTTCCTGACCTCGGAGAGAGTTCAAAACCTCAGGATGCATGTCTCCCTGATCTACCGTTCTCACCTCCCAACAGCAGAATCAGTGTTGAGGGCCCTATGCTCGATGGCTGTGACCATAACTCTCCTTCCGTGGGCTCGGCTTCACATGCTGATTCTTCAGTGGACTCTAGCAGTTCAGTGGTCCCTGTT
Organism: Protopterus annectens; assembly: GCF_019279795.1. Classification (NCBI taxonomy): domain Eukaryota; kingdom Metazoa; phylum Chordata; order Ceratodontiformes; family Protopteridae; genus Protopterus; species Protopterus annectens. Next base: position 1,116,534,858 of record NC_056743.1, read on the forward strand.
GGAATTACCACTAACATCCTATCCACCTAAGTCAAGTGTGTCAGTAGTCCCTCATATGGTGGATGAGCTCTCCGGACATTTTGGAGAGATGACCCTTTGTTCCAGCCCCGGCCCAAACCACAGTGACCACGGATGCCTCCCAACTCGGGGGGGGGTATTGTTCAGGCAGGATAGTCCAAGGCCTGTGGTCCCCCATAGAGACCAGTTTGCATATCAATGTCCTAGAGATGAGGGCGGTCCTTCTAGCATTGCAGGCCCTTCATGCCTTTCTTCCTCTGGGGACGATTGCCATTCAATCAGACAACATGTCAGTAGTCTGGTATATCAAAAAACATGGAGGAACCAGATCTTACCCCCTCTGTCGTGAGGCCATAAGAATGTGGGAATGGGGATCTCCACCGGTCGCTTTCTCATCGCAGTGCACATTCTGGGATGGTCCAACATGCTAGCGGACAGGTTAAGTTGGACCATTCTGATGTCTTACGAGTGGTCTCTGAATGTCAGTAACGGAACAGATCTTTAGCAAGTGGGGTCAACCTTGCTGCGATCTCTCAGCATCTCCTTCCAGTGCAAAGTGTAGCAGGTTTTTCGCTCTGAACCCCCTGCCGGGGGAGTCCCCCAGAGATGCTCTAGTTCATGCTTGGCCTTCCGGTCTTCTGTATGCTTACCCGCCAGTGCCTCTCATCCCAAGGTTTCTGCAGAAAGCCTATCAATTGGGGAGCAAAGTGATCCCTATTGCCACACTCTGGCCTCGCCAGGTACGGTTTCTCTTCCTTTTGTCTCACCTTCTGGCTCCAGCTTGAATCCTAGATCCCATTCAGGATCTGATTTCACACCCATCGGGGGTGCCTCATTCCAGTCTGGACAGCCTGAAGCTCACAGCTTGGCTGCTCCAGTTCCTGTGATCACTACGACTCCCGGAGTTTCCTCCTTAGTTAAATCTATTTTGGTACCTGCTCATAAGTCTTCAACCAGAAAAGTTTTTTCACAGCAAGTGGAAACATTTTTCTTTCTGGGCCTCTCAGAGGAGTTTAGATCCTTTCATGGCTCCTATTTCTGCTATTCTTGATTTTCTAGCTATTTTCCAGCATGGAGCTAGGTCTTCTACTGTCAAAGTTCAGTTGGCTGCTATTTCTCACTTTCATGTGGGCGAGAATTCTGCATCCGTGGCATCTTCCAGACTGTGTAAAGCCTTTATCAAAGGCACCTTTTTGCTACACCCTTCCGGTCAAAGATCCTGTCCCTTCGTGGGACCTTACTATGGTTCTCCAAGCTCTGGGCACTTCGTCTTTCAAGCCTGCCGCTACTGCAGATCTAAAATTTCTATAGTGGAAAACAGCTTTTCTGGTCGCTATTACCTCTGCTAGAAGAGTTTTGTAATTACAGACCTTGTCCATCAAACTTCCGTACATGATTTTTCATAAAGATAGTTTCCCTTCGAACCAACCCATATTTTCTTCCTAAGGTGGTGTCACCAGTCAATATCAAGAGTATAAATTTGCCTGTGTTCTTTCCCAATTTTACCAACAGGATGGAGTACAAGCTACATATGTTGGATGTTCATAGACAGTTATGATTCTATTTACACAGGACAAAACATTTTCGTAAATCTGATTGTTTGGTTCATTCTATAGACCCTTTTTAGGCAAACCTATTTCCAAGGTCATTATAGCTAGATAGATTTCTTCATGCATTTTGCAGGTCTATAAGGACAAAGGCATTTCTCCTCCAGGTCAGGTAAAAGCTCATTCCACTAGGTCCATGGCTACGTCTGCAGCTTTCTGGTCTAGAGTGTCTTTGGATGACATTTGCTCTTCAGCTACTTGGTCTTCATCTCATACATTTATTTCTTATTACAAATTGGATTTGACTTCTAGAAGGGGAGCATCCTTTGGCTCCGTGGTGCTCCAGAATATCCTTCCATGAGGGCCTCCCAGGAGTTTAGTAGCTGGGGACTCTGTCCCACAGGTTGAAGACCAAATGAAGTAAACTATTTCAGATAAAGAAGTTATGTACTCACCATAACGTTCCATCTGAGTAGTTGTACTGCATTTGTCTTCAACCGTCCCTCCCTCCTTCCTCGGACCTTGGCGCATGTTCAGCCTGCGGGCTGCAGTATAGGTCACAAGTACGTTATCAGGTCGGGTTCTAAGTATAAGTTCAGCAAGTTCGATCTAGGGATGGAAGGCAGTGGAGGTGTGTTATGGGTAAGGGGAGGAGTCTGGAGCTTGGAGCTGATGCTAGTAATATTTGCCGGCTCGGATCAAATATGGGTCCATATTTCCACAGGTTGAAGACAAATGAAGTACAACTACTCAGATGGAACGTTATGGTGAGTACATAACCTTTTCTTTCTCCTTGGGAATCTTCTCCTTGAATCCCACAAAGGAACAGTTGGTACAAAATTGGTAAAGCTAGTCTGATCTGGTAGAGGAGTACTGGAAAATCTCTATAACATAAAGGAAATTGTTCTGCAACTGGTAGAAATTCTCAACAAATTGTCTAATGCTAGGCCAAACCAATTCTCCTTGAAATATGACAGCCTTCTTCACAGAATGCAATTAGCAATATTTGACATGTAAATACCAGACTATCAGCCTAACCAATAACCAAAGGTCAGAATCAAACCCTGTAGCTTGTATATATAAGGTTAAGACGTTAACTATTATGCCAACACCCCCCTCTGTACAGAGGGCACATGGGTGGAGGTGGCAAAAGGATCATGCAGCCTATACCAACCATCTACATTCTGTAAAGGATGGAAACTGCTTCTCTTCCCTCTATCTTGCTCCAGCCCTAGCCTCTGCTGTCACTACAAACCTTTTCCTTTTCAAAGGCTCCTCTATGCTGGAACTGTTTTTCCCTTTACCACTACAGTAAAGAGGACACACTGTGGATGGATAACTTCTGACCTAATGTGGGACAGGATGAAAAAGTTGCTTTACTGCATGTATTTATTTTTTCTTCTAGATTTTTAAATATATGCTGGGAAAGATGGATCCAAGAAAGCAACTCCTTATCCAAGGGAGAATTTTACGACATCCTTTATGTCTACCGGCAAAAATCTGAATATTCTGCCAGGTATGGCCCTCCATCCCAAGTCAGGTGTCTATAACATTATGTCCACAGTTACTGCACAATCATCAGCTCTCAAGGTGCTAAGAATCCTTTTACCGAGTCTTTCCATCAAGGCTTCTTTAGCAATTTTATTAGTTATGTCCTGTATTTCAGAAGGTCCTCACAATACAGAATTACATGCATTTGACAAATAACAGCTTCTAATTCCATAGAGTAGATAACATTATATATATAGATATATATATATATATATATATTTTTTTTTTTTTTACAAAAAGACTAACACTATACTTTTCTTATAACTGGGGAGGGTGTTGATTCTTATTACTGCCTTGACCATAGGACCATATCAACAGATACTAAAAGTTGCCACAAACTATTCTGCAGATTATTAATGAGCAGTGTGTGTTACAAAAGGCATATACTGCCTAGACATTAGTCTCTGCACAAATAAAAAAAAAAATAATAATTTTTGCTCATTTTCTGTTATCCCTGATGAGGGCTACAAAAGCAGGAGCATTGCTAGTTTTTTTTTTTTTCAAAGAAAACTGCTGGGATAACCTCATAATAGAACTGCCAAATTATAAATATTTGAACTTGACACCTGGGAATTGCCTTCTGGATGTCTTGGGATAGGGGTCCCTTCTCTCTCTCTTACTGAAAGGTTGTCTGAAGAGGGAGGTGGCTGATCTGCAGGTGGGTTTATGACCAAGGTGTCATGTCCTGCATTTTTGTTTAAATAACTGAAAGAAACATGGAGCCATTGCAGAACTGTATGAATAATCATTCCACTACTCAAGACAACTGTTAAAGTAGAAAAAAGCAGGATATTTGGTCCTCCCCTGCCCCCTGTTAGGTTACCCTGGATGGAGCACTATCTAAATCTATAAAGGTGTGTGCCTGCCACATCCAAAGTGCTCTGGAGCAGCAGCAAAAAAATCTGTTTCTAAGGACTAACTAGGGAAATAGAGGCCCACTGCATGCATCTAGATAGGCTAAAAAGGAGGTATAGTAACTTGCAGTGGTGGGCCTTAAGGGCAAACAAAGATGCAGCTCCACGACCAAGGGCCTTAGCTCCTATGCGAATGGTAGGGTTTCTATGGCTTCATATGCCCAGGCTGTGACTTTTTAACATCTACCTAGGCTATTCCAAGCTCTCCTGATTCTAAACCTTAGCACACCAGTGGGTAGTTCTTCAGTTAAGTAAAGAATGATGCCCTATGCCCAGTATTATACCACTGGTATGATGAAAGAGACTTCTTGCTAAAGGTAATGCAGGACTAACAAGGAGAAATTTAACATATATCTAACTACAGATGCTGACTGCCCTGTAGGTGAACATTCTGATTTTTTTCCAAGGATGTCATGACCCTTTTGGAAAATATAGCTTATATTTACATCAAATGCAACGAAGGCCCATAGGTGCATACTATGATAATACTATGCTAAGGGCCTTTTCACCACATTTCCAAAAAATATTCCTAAAGATTATTTAAGGAGTACTTGTAAGCTGGGGCAAAGGTGGTCAAGCACTTACATGCAGTCTCTGTCCATTAGATATATAGCAGCCAGATAATGGGGTGAGATTCTGATTTTGCATCCATTGGTCCAAGTGACACATGAATAGAGTAAGGGATGAACTCTGCTTCACATGTATGGGAAGTCTGTCACGGAGAAAACATATTCTCTGAGACACATACCTGTCCCTCCAAATCTCATTTATGTCATAAAGTGTAAGTCTATGGATTGGGTAGTTCTGATGCTTTTTGTTTTGCAGACATGCAAAAGGTCCATCAGAGTGGGATCTAAGGAAACCTTGTATTCCAGGTAAAGATCACCACTCAACAATCTGTAGGAGACAGACTACAGGAATAGGACTTTGAGGCAGTCCACATGACACATCTATGCCCAATATTCTTTTTTGTGAGGTCTCTGTGAATGCTCCAGTCATTGCATGTGCCTGGTCAGGTACATACCTGAAAGGGGCATTTACATTCAGTGATGGGTCTGATGAAGGTCGAATACAGTGGAACAATGACTTCCTTGGACCAAGATGCCATACCCAAGCTGAACAACACAGAATGATTTCCTTACTATGTTAGACAAGTTGGCAAAAGCCAGGTTGTCATTGTTCTCTGTCCCCAAATCGCTGACTACTTGGGTTTACTCTTACGGGTGTGTTATCAATGAGGTAGTTTCCTGGGGTGGCTGACTTCCCAAAGGGTACTACTATGCATTTCTTGGCATTGAATTTTAAATTGTGATTCAGGCACTAGTTATTTGTCTATGTTTGCCTTTCCTGGTGGATATTAGTATCGTCAAGGGATTCTATAACTGCTCCTAGTTTGCAGTCAGCAAGAGACCCTTAACATTGGTCTTAATTTCAGAAAAGTAAATGCCAAAAAACTGAGAGACTCCAGTAGTAACCAGTCTTTTTGTGGATGTGGTCTCCTCTATCCTAATTTCCTGGGTCCGCCCTGAGAGCCAGCTGGCTATCCAATTTGTAACATAAGGGTTGATGCCTATTTCTGTGAGTTTGTTTACAATGGCAGAGTGTGGTATAGTATCAAATGCCTTGGCCAGGTCAAGGTACGCAGTATGCACCATTTTGCCCTCATTCATTGCTTAGTGGCTTTCTTGAAGAAATTCACCAGGTTGAGAAGGCATGATCTGCCCTCGAAACCAAACTGGGATGGATTCAGTGTATGAAGATTTCCTCTCTCATTATTTATCCTTTCTAAAACTCATTCCATGGCTTTGCATACAAGACTGGTCAGACTTATGGATCTGTAGAAGGTCCACCCTAGTGCAGAGGGATGACCATTACAGTTCTCTATTCATCTGACACAAAGTCTGATTAGAGGCTATGGTTAAATAGCAACTCCAGTGGTCCTGATAGGTTGCACCTCATGCTCTTTAGGAGGCATTCTGAATTATTATTCAGGCACATTGATGTGGTATTTCTGGCCTTGGAGAATGCATTTAAGACCTGCTCCCTAGTGATAGCTGGGAGGTTATATTTGACGGTATTTCCTGAAGTGTGGCCAGGGCTCATTTGGAGCAGAATTTGTCATTCAGCAGATTTGCTATATCTTCTGGCTCCAAACAGATGCCTCTCTTTACAGTTAGTTCAGTACATTGCCGTGAATGGTCTTTGAGGTTGTAGACATGGCTTAAGAAAGCCATATGGTTATCCTTGGCCTGGGAGGCCATCAAATCTGGATTTGGTAAACTTAATTTGCCCTCTGAGCTGTTTGTTTAGATTGATTTTTTTTAATCCTACTGCATGTTGCATTTCTTCTACTGTCATGAGACTCTTCCTTTTTGCTGTACAACCTACCAATGTTAGGATTCCACCAGTGTGGCCTGATTTTTCAGTTTGTTCTGAGCTTATTCCTGGTAGACGCAGTTGTCTCTATGCATTTATTAACATGATTGTAGAGAGTTTCTGTGAACAATTCCACACAGGCAGCTATGTTCTCAGTGTTTTTGGGGGGAGGGCTTGAAATTTTGCCAGGTTTGTTACTTAACAGTAGGAAGTTTGCCTTAGAATAGTCCCTAATTACAGCAGGGTTAGCTGTGGAGTTTTTTTTTTTCCCCCAAAGGACATGGCTTTTCCGTCTCGACCCTGACAGAGAGGACTTTACAAATGGGGTGTGCAGCACTCACTCATGTTTGTGTGGATCAGATCCAGAATGTTCACATCCCTCCTAGGCATGTGGAAAGTTGACATCTCTCTGTCTACATGTCTGAGATTGTGTGATTCCTAGTTTATAGCTGGATAGTTGAAGTCTCCCATAAACATAGTATTGGTCTAATGAGTGTCTCCAGGTATGTTTAAGTATGAGCAATGGGTTTCCTGGGTCACAGAGGAGGACTTAGAGCTGTACCATTATTTTTTTTTTGGGCTCATGTCTCACAACCACCAAGCCTCACCAAAGGGATCCTGAACACTCATTTATTCAGTCACAATAGGGCCATACTCAGTAAAATACATGGGTGACATCCATATAGGCCTTCATACAAGGCACCATTACACTTGCTTCTTCCCCTCACCAGTATCCCAACAACTGGGGTCATTTATATAAGCTTTAATTCCCACCACTGGTAGTGACATGGGTACCTATATCACTATACAAAATAACTTATACCCCTCCATCCACATGTCCACTCCTTTGCACACACCGAAGGCTACCATCACTGGCCTGGAACAGCCCACATCCTCTCGGATGTGTTACCCTCCTTTTGCAAGCCTCCAGTTGCATCTGAGAAGCAGGTCCAGCAAAGGCAGGATTCACTTCACACTCTTGCAGGTTTGGACTGCTATATGCCTCTCACTCCCACCCTCACCATATGAATCCTCTAGCACCCGAGACACTATTCAAAACTCAGGTCACCTGGGATGCAAGAAAAACTTCAGCCCTCCACTCCATGGAGCTGGGGAAAGTAGCTGACTGTTTTCTATTACAGAACTAAGGATGATATTAGCTGCTGCCCCATTTTTGTTCAGCATCACAAAAACTGCTCTCAACTGTAGGGAAGTAGTTAGCTCTACCCTGGGAACATCCAAAAATCTTGGAAATCAGGAGAGATCGTACAGTGCTATTTGAAACAAGGCATCTTCTTCGGTCACTTAGAATATTGCACAAATAAACCGATGATTAAAAGCATTTTTTTTTTCTGCAGTCAGTATAATGATATAGTACAGAGATAATTAGTGTAAATACTAACATAACTTATTCATGTGAATATTTTGCTTCTGGGGTGTATCACAGTTCATGTGACAGTAGAGAAGATGGAGGCTATGAGTGCAATGGAGTGCTTACACATTACTGCCTTTGCAGCTGTGGTGGAACAGTCATTATGGACTCGAGTTATGAAGGATGACCAGTAAAATTGTTCAAACCTATAGCCAAAATGGAAATGATAACCAATATGAGTATTTTGCTTTATGATCAAAATGATGCTATTGTCACTGCAATTTAAGAGCAAGACAATGAAGAAACATGCTAATTATCTCAGAAATGAGCATTAGGTTTACCTGGTGATAAGAGAGTAGGAAGATGAGGAATGTTTGTGAGACTATTTCCAGAAACAGAGGAAGGACTGGACTGTATAGCTTATGTGAATGATATACGAGTAGTGTGGTCTGAATGCCCCGGTAACTGTATTACTCAGGAAGAGTCTACAGGGCACTTAATATCCAGACTCGGAACTGGACAATGCAGCCAAATCTTTAAGCTATTTCAACCTTGGAATGTCAAAGAACAGTTTTGTCTCCATTACACTACCTGACAAAGTTTGATAGCACAGAGTATTTTTTATAAGGAGCCTGACTAAATATTAAGAAAAAAATCAATGAGGTCATATGTGCATACAAACATAAATGCTTTGTTTTTGTTTTCCCCATTCATCAATAATGTACCATTTGAGGGTCTTGATAAAATAAAGATTTTTTTTCTTGATGTAAACCCAAGGCCTACATCTCAGATAATAAGCAGTTATAAAATATGATTTGTACTATTTTAGTCTGGCTTGCACACTTCAAAAAATAATTTTAAATGTTCCCTTACACAAGCAGATATGCATTCATACAGGTTGTATATTCTTATACCAACAAACTGGGCAGAAAATGCACACAAAGTATTGTACAATGGAGGTCATATGCTCAAATGAAAGATGCATTTTAACATTCAACACCTTCATTGCTTTAAGAAACTAGTCTGCTATTCATTCAAAATATTTACAGTATTTTATTACTTTCTTCAATCCCTAGTCAAGAAAACATTTTCATAAATAATTGCAGTATTCTTGAAACCTGGAATACAGATCAGCTCAGTTTCAGTTATTCATCAGTGTTCTTGTAATGGGATTTCATTTCCCTCTACTTCTAAACTCACCCTGGTTCTTACAGAGAGGTTTCCTCTTTTACTCTACGTCTTGTCTCTGTTAAAATACTGTAGGCAGTCTCCAACAGCTAACCTGTGAGAAAACAGCTTTAAAAATGAGTATTCCTGTACAATGCAGTACAACTATATTGACTGCTCTAGGTTTTCCAGTGTAAAATCAGTTGTATAGTCCATCCTAACTCTGGCTCCCTGGGACTTTCTATATGCAGCTTTACCTTTTCCCTTTTTAACAGATGCATGTATCTCATTTCTCTACTCCATAAAGTATGTAAAGAAGCAAGCAGGTAGCTGAGTAAGAAACCAAGCATTACAGTTACCTTATGAAACCATGGTACGCAAAATTTGGCTGTAACCCTAGTACTAAAAGTGTTAGAGGGCTTGACTAAGTGTTGTAAAACACTTCATCCACTTCTCTGGTAAAAATTTATGAAACTGCTTATTATTAGATTAGTTCAGATTGTGATAGGAAAGGAAAAGGTAATGTTTAAAGTGTCAGACTGGTATAAAGACATAAGAATTTATACAAGGATATGTCTTGACATGAAGGTTGTCACAAAATTTTCTATTTCATAAGCAGACATTTACGGGGTAGAATTTACTGTCAATATCAATGGAGAAGTTTGTTGTAGGGTACCACTATCTCAAGAAACAGGACTGCACCAATATGTTGAAGTTAAATTGTGAAAGGTAAAATACTGTTTAGAATCCTGAGGATGCATCAATTGAAATCCAATAGTGGATGTCAGAAATGCATGCATGTGTATTTACCTGGCTCATACTGAAGTTTGTGATTCTATACAGCTTTCCATTCTCCCCAAAGACAACCTCAGATCTTGGTTTGGTTCATAGGTTCATACTAGGCTATCTGCCCTAGGGCATTTATAAGCCTAGCCAGAGTGTGTTTGGCTTTCGCCACCCATTTTAAATGAATTTTGCTATGCCCTTTTTCGAGGTTAGTATACTGTGCCTGTCTAACAGTGACACAGAAGTGATACCCGGGGTAAACCTACGATCTCTAATCCACTCATCAAGATTCCTCTTGAAGAGAGTCAGTGAGGGACTCTGCCTAACCTGGACTGGGATTTTATTCCAGAGTGAAGGGAGCCACTGGGTTATGAATCTGTCCCTCCAGCATGTCCTATTTATTTCGGTGCTGAGGTTCAAGTCTCTCGAGCGCGTAGCTCAATGGGATTTGGATTTTCTGAGGTGCAGCATGTCCATTAATTCCGGGTTGGACATGGCTTTATACGTCAGGCACAGATCGCCTCTGAGGAGGCGGTATGCCACTGAGTAGAGCTGGAGTTTCTTTAACCGGGCAGCATATGGCATCTGTTTGAGCCCTTTGATCCTCTTGGTGAGGTACTTTTGGGGCCTTTACAGTTGCTGCAGGTGTCTGGTAAGGTACATCCCAAAAGGGGCATTGTACTCAATTATGGGCCTGATGAGGGATGAGTAAAGAGGCACGATGACCTCTCCTGATCTAGATGTGAATCCCTTCATGATTAGGTGGGCTATATAAAATGTTTTTCTAACCACTTTGGCCACATGGTTTTCAAATGAGAGATTGCTATCAACTTGGGTCCCCAGGTCCCTAATTACTTCATCCGTACTTAATGGATTACCACCTATGTGGTAATTTGTGGGCACTTTGTTTTTGCCAAAGGGGATGACTGTACAATTTTTGTTGTTTAGCTTGAGGCCATGGCTCTGGCACCAGTTGTCTGTTTCTATGAGGCCCTTTTGTAGGATGCTTGTGTCGGCTGGAGAGTCTATTATGGCGCCTAGTTTGCAGTCATCTGCGAACTTCGCCAGCCACAGTCCTTCCGTGTTGGCCTGTACCTTCGAGAAATATATACCGAACAAGAGAGGTCCCAGGACTGAGCCTTGTGGGACGCCACTTGTAACTGGTTTGGAGTCTGACATGGCTCCAGCAATTCTAACCATGTGGGTTCTGTCCTTGAGCCAGTTTGCAACCCATCTAGTCACATAGGGGTTTATATTTAAGCATGTAAGCTTATCTATAATGCCCAAGTGGGGTATTGTATCGAAGGCTTTTGCAAGGTCTGGGTAGGCTGTGTGGACCACCTTCCCCTCGTCAATGGCCTTGGTGACTGTTTCAAAGAAATTGACCAGGCTTAAGAGGCAGGATCTGCCCTTAACAAAGCCGAACTGGGTAGGATCCAGTGTCTGTAGGTCCCTAATATCTTAATTTATGAGGTCCATGATGATCCTTTCCATAGCTTTGCAGACCAAGCAAGTCAGGCTTATAGTTTCCAGGATCTGTTGAGGCACCACCTTTGTGGAGAGGGACCACTGTTGCTGTACGCCACTCTTTGGGTACATATCCTGTAGTAAGGCTGAGATTGAACAGTAGTTTTATGTTTGTGTTTTAGCTCTTCTTGGAGTTCATGTAGGACGCAGCCCAGGACACCGTCTGGTCTCATTGATGCTGTGTTTTTTGCTTTGGAGAGGGCGGCTCTTACCTGAGCATCTGAGATGTCAGGGGGGCAGCACTCTGCTGGGATAGATATTTGCCCTTTTGGTGGGGGGGGGGAGAAGTTTGCGCTGAACCTGTCAGCTAGGATGTTGGCAATGTCTGTGGGTTTGGTGTATTTTTTGTCAATTTGGACCAATTCTGAGCATATCTGCGAATTCCCACCCAGGTTCCTAACATTACTAAAGAAAGCCTTGTGATTATCCTTAGTGTCCTGTGCAATTTTTCTCTTGAAACTGGCCTTAGATGATTTTATGAGTGCCCGTAGTTTTTTGCTAATACTGATCAGAGATGCCTTCCCTTTTTGGGATTTTGCTCTATCATGTAGTAGCTTCCTCCTTCTGTTGTATAGTTTATTTATGGCTTCGGTCCACCAGACAGGACGCCTGCCTTTAGGGGATTGGGTCTTGGTTTTATTTGGGATTGCATGATCCATGCATTCCTGAAGGTGTTCATAGAATAAGTTTATAAAGAATTCTGCGGTCTGGGCCATATTTTCCACAGGCCCGGAGACTTTGAAGGATTCCATCTCAGTTTTGAGGAGTGTGACATTTGCTTTAGAGAAGTTTTTCACTGTGGTTTTCTGGACAGGGGGTGGGGTCGGATGTGAATATCCAGTGAGATTAGTTTATGGTCTGATCTTACCAGTGAGGGATACACTTCTGGTCTGGAGCATAGAGCCCCCATGTTTGTGATGATCAAGTCCAGTATGTTTTCCCCTCTTGTGGGAGTGGTAACAAGTTGTTCCATAGCATTTGAGTTTATAAATTCTAGGAACCTTTGGGCTAGGGAATTGGAGCTAGAGTAATGCTCCCAGTCTATGTTTGGGTAGTTGAAGTCGCCCAATATAATGGTGTTTGGAGAGACCTTCATATTTTCCAGTGTTCTCAGGAAGGCCGAGTGGGGTTCCTGGGTTTGGGAAGGTGGTCTGTAGCAGGCTATAAACTGGAAGGCAGTTTTACCCACTGTTAGTTGCACATGGATAGTCTCTGATGCTTCGTGCTGTGCCACCAACCTGAAGGTGTGGGTATCTTTGACAAATATTGATACTCCCCCCCTCCTTTTGTGGTTCGGTCCAAGTTTTGGGGCCGAAAAGCATTTTATGAGGTATAACCTGGTAGTGCTGGGGTGCTCTTGGGAGCCTTGAACCACGTTTCTGTTACTGCACAGATATTGATGTTCTCCATGCTAAGGAGAGTTTCGAGTGCATGCATCTTGAGGTTTAGACTTCTGGCATAGAGTAGCATTACTCTTAGTTTCTTATCCCTTGTGATACCTATGGAGGTGGGTTTGTCTTTTGAGCCTTGCCTAAAAAAGGCACTATGGGGGTGGCAAGAGCCTTTGCCAATATCCGAAAGCCCAGGGGTGACAGGTGCAAGCTGTCCCTAGCGAAGCATCGTGGCTTGTCGAGCATGTCATCCCAGGCTGACAGGCATTGGATCCCCTTTGAATGACACCAATACTTAAGCCAATTGCTGAAATTGATCATCTTGTCTTCATATTGTGGCATCATTCTTGGTGAGGGTAAGATGCTACTCAAGATCAGGGTCATACCGGCCTGGGCTACATGCTCAGAGAGCTCCTCTATGTCTCTTTTCATGTAGTCCAGGGAAGTATGTCTCAGGTCATTCACACCAGCATGGACAATGACTGAGTCATATTTGTACTTGCCTTGGAGTGACCTGAGTGCTTGTGTTACGTGGCGGATCCTAGCGCCCGACAGGCAGCTCACCGTGACCTTCTCCTTGTTCAGCCTGGTGAGTGGGATGTCAGTGTGCCTGATGATAGAGTCACCTATTACAAGTGTATCAGGTGTGTTGTTTAGCCTTAAGGGCTGTGACTGTTCGGCACACTGGCTTTGTGAGATATGTGTTGCACGTGTTTTGTTTTGGGGTAGCGGTTGCTTGGGTGTCCGCTTTGGAGGTCTCTGCTGCTTGGGCAGACTTTTATTTAGAGCCTCCGAGTATGTTTTTGTGTGTTTATGTGTTTGGTTTGCTGTCGTGGTAGGTCTATGTGAGACTGGAATTGTAGTGAGTGTGGTTTCCTTCTCCTCCTGACTGGTTACGCCAGTACTGAGTTGAGAGAGCTTAGCCTCCAGTTTGGCTATATGGTTGCATCACTCACATGTGTTGGAATTTGTAACATTGCCTCAAGATTCCCAGATTCACCAGCTGAACCGGAGAGGAGACTGACAACTGACCTTTGGACATGCTAGAATAGTATTGGGAATTCCTCTTTTATTGAAAAAATGGCCAATGGGGAACAAGGTACTCAAGGGGAGTTTGTGAGGGTGTAGTGCTTTTAATTTTTTAGTGCTGACTTATATAATTGCTTTAGTGAGCAAGTGCCAGGCTTTAGAGTAGGAATAGGGTGTTTATTATGAGAACTAGATTGGTTCTAAGGGAAAAAGTGAAGAGCAGACTTTGTGGAGCCGAGAATGGTTTAAACCCAATTAAGCGGAGCTGCCCGATGCTGCGCTATGCGCAAAGCCGCACCAACGTGGGTTTTATACAGGGGGACTTGAAAGAGCTAGAAATTGGCCCAAAACGGCCAATAGACTACCAGATTCTTGCATTGGGAACACTCCTCCAGGGATAGATAGGCTGCTTTAAGCTCCCCACTGCCACTGGTGAACAAAGAAGCCTCCCTTTATTCAAGAAAGGAAATGGGCAACACAGGAACTTTCCAAAAGTCCAGAATACAGCAAAGCCTGTATTTGGACTACTCTAGGTCAGGAAAGACGGGAAACAAGATAACTCTTTTGTTTTTATTTTCTTTTTTGCAACAAACAGCAGGGAAATGCAATAAATATGTAACACAGGCTAGCGCACTTGAGTGTGTAGCCTCAACAGGTAAATGCAACAAACAAGACAAACTTTAAAAGTGCAGGTGCAAAAACAACTTTAAACAGTTTAAAACAGTTCAAGAAGCAGAAATACTTGCAGTTTAGCTAGATTGGACAGTCGCCCAGGTAGTAGCAGGAAAAAACAACACTTTTATTAGGTTAGCAGTCTCTCTTTTAGCCTCTCTGCTGCTAGCACCACTCTGCAGGACCACAAGGAGCTTGGATGAGTAGTAACAAGCGGAAAAAAGTGCCAAAGCGGGTTTTATACAGGGGGACTTGAAAGAGCTAGAAATTGGCCCAAAACGGCCAATAGACTACCAGATTCTTGTGCTGGAAACACTCCTCCAGGGATAGATAGGCTGCTCTAAGCTCCCCACTGCCACTGGTGAACAAAGAAGCCTCCCTTTATCCAAGAAAGGAAATGGGCAACACAGGAACTTTCCAAAAGTCCAGAATACAGCAAAGCCTGTATTTGGACTACTCTAGGTCAGGAAAGACGGGAAACAAGAATATTTTTTTTTCTTCTTTTTTGCAACAAACAGCAGGAAAATGCAATAAATATGTAACACAGGCTAGCGCACTTGAGTGTGCAGCCTCAACAGGTAAATGAAACAAACAGGACAAACTTTAAATTACAAGCGCAAAAGCACGCTAAAGCTGGCTTTAAAGCAGGGGGTTAGAAAGAGATAGGAAATGGCCCAAAATGGCCAATAAGCTACAAGTCACTGGGGCTGGAACCACTCCTCAAGGGACAGATAGGCTGCTCAGAGCTCCCCACTCTCACTGGTGAACAAAGAAGCTTCCTCCTATCCAAATAAGGATATGGGCAACACGGGAACTATGACACAGCCCAGAGATCAGCAATACCTGAAGATATAGTTCAGTAAAGGTGGGAAACAAGGATTTTTTTTTCTTCTTTTTTTTTTTTTTTACAAAGTAGCAGAAATTAGGTACAGAAACACAGTAAATGCTTTAATTTGGCTAGCGCACTTGAGTATTGTAGCCTACCAGTTAAACTAAGCAAAAACAAACTTTAAAAGTGCAAAAAACTCAGAAATACAGGCAGGAATGCAATAAAACAACTTTGCAGAGCTTATTTAGTTAAAGAAACAGAGAAGTCTATATATACAGAAAATCAGCTAAAACACACAAACACTTCAGATGCAGTGCAACCTAGAGCACTTGAGTTGTAGCAATATTAAGGCAATTACAGTTATAATAAATGCTCTGAAATATACTCTATATTTCCAAAATGTTTGAGAAGCACTGTCAGAACACAAGGAGATTCAGGCAAAAAAAATGTTTTGTTTTTTTTTTTGAAAGGGAAAAAGGAGAAACAGAAGGCCTTATCCAATGTTCTCTCTGTATTAGGCAGAATGAGCTAATGACACTAGACTGGGAGGAGTGTCACAGATCAGATTTACAGTAGGGGCGGGCAGTTGACTGACTTCAGACTATTCACTTTCCCAAAGATTCTGCATTTTCCTTTAAATTACATTACTAAATCCAGGGCACTCCTTCAGTTTTGGTCTGATGATTTTTCTCCTGCATCACCTTTACTCGTAGTTTGCACATGTTTTTTTGTCACATATCTTCTCAACTATTTCTATTTTTGTAACATTAAGCTGAAATGAATTTTGTTCTTCCACTGAGAGAAAAGCTGATTTTCTTTTGCATTCTAGAAAATGTACAAAACTAAATTTACTTTGCAAAACTGCACTATTGCCACTTGAACTATGGTAGAAATTCATACTCTACAGTTCAGGTTTGCAAGCATCTCTTTTGTTAGTGCCTGTAAAATGATCTTAACATATAGGCAAGTTGATCTTTTGCAGGATCACAACTTCTATGTCATTTTGACTGGCATCAATATGGAAACATGTATTTTATCAAAGTAATTTAAAGTTGGTGCAGCTGTAACTCCTTTTCAAGTTAATGGCTGTTAACATGCTAAGACGTGTTTTAACAGCTTTCTTAGACACAGTTATCTGAAACTGTGAGGACAAAAAAGAAGTTATGTTCTTACCATAACGTTCCATGTGGAGTGTTCATCTCGCCTTTGTTCTTACACACGGGTTTGGAGCCGATCCTCGGCTCCGAGTCGGCCGCATAGCAAAGCTTTGCATCTTAGAGAAGCTCGAGACCAGGCTATATCCCACAATCCTCCCTGCCATTACTCAGATCTAGTTTGCAAGCAAACCAGACCAACCATAAACCTGAGGTGCTAAGGCTACATATAGCCACAAAAATTCAGAGACACTATCTCACTGATAAATTAACTAAAGTGTAACGAAATATACCCCATGAGGTAAGAGGCAATATACCCGGAAGAGGTTAAGGCATGTGGACCAGACTCTAGTCCTACTCGTTCTTCCAAAAACGTGAGGGAGGGAAGGGAGGGAATGTAAGAACAAAGGCGAGATGAACACTCCACATGGAACGTTATAGTAAGAACATAACTTCTTTATGTGAGAGTGTTCAATCTCACCGTTTGTTCTTACACACGGGTAGCTTCCCTAGCTCCGTCACCCCGAGTGACTCATGGAAGAACGTTCCTGAGCACAGTGGAACCAAAAGATGTCCTGTCTTTGGAGGCTTTGTCAACTCTATAATGAGTGATGAAAGTATGTGGTTTAGACCACGTGGCTGCTGCACAAATTGTGTCCAAAGGCAGGCGAGCTGCATGAGCCAAGGAAGTGGAAATGGATCTAGTAGAATGGCCCTTAGGTTTGGTGGGCAAGGCCTGATTCGACTTAGAATACACAAAAGCTATACAATCAGTAAGCCATTTAGAAAGTGTACGTTTTGTAACTGCCATGCCCTTTTTATTGTCTGCAAATGCAACAAAAAGTTGATCTGTTTTTCTGTAATCCTTAGTCCTGTCCAAATAAAATCTTAGCTGTCTGTGGACATCTAACTTGTGCAGCATATATTCCAACTTGCTGGTATGGTTTTTGAAAAAGGTAGGGAGTTCAATGGACTGATTAATATTTATGACAGAACATACCTTAGGAAGGAAAGACGGGTTTGTTCGTAAGGAAACTCTTATCTGGGTGGAAAATTAAGTAAGGTGGTTTGACTGATAGTGCTTGCAGCTCTGACACTCTTCAAGCTGAAGTAACCGCTACAAGAAAAAGAGTCTTCCACGACAAAAACTTCAAGAGGCAAGAAGAGGCTGGTTCGAAGGGTGGTAACATTAGTTGCGACAATAACAAATTTAAATTCCATGGGAATAAAGGGTCTCTGACGGGCGGTCGAAGATGGAAGGAACCTTTCATAAAAGCCTTACAAAGCCTGTGGGACATAATAGAAGAACCGTCCTCACCAACATGGAAGTTGGATATGGCCGCCAACTGTACACTTAGTGTGGAAGTAGAGGCTCCTTTGTGGAAAAGGATGGATAGAAATTCTAGAACTTTATGTAAAGGAGCTACCAGAGGGTCCAAGTGTTGGCTAGATGCCCAGTACACAAAGCGTTTCCATTTACTCCTGTAGAGTTTTGTAGTGGAAGCCTTATGAGAGGCAACCAAAATGCGTTGAACTGCCAGAGAAAGTAGATCAGACCTGGCTAGGTGGGGAAGTGGAGCAGCCAAGCTGCTAGTTTGAGGGATAGAACAGACGGGTGAGGAACTCCCAATGAATGTGTCAGTAGATCTGGTACTGGGTCCAGGATCCACAGTTCCTCTGTTTGATGGGCTCGAAGAAAGGGGAACCATATCTGTCGAGGCCAGAATGGGGCTATGAGTATAATTGTCCTTTCCAGGTTCATGGCTTTCTGAAGAAATTTGGGAATCAAGGGGGTAGGTGGAAATTCATATAGGAGACCCGGGGGCCAATCGTGTATCAGTTCGTCCCTGGGGACATCCCCTGGAGGGGGTAGAAGGGCAAAATAGCTTCTGCATTTGGTATTCATCAGGGAGGCGAATAGATCGCAGCAAGGCTGGCCCCATCTGCGGAAAATTCTTTCCGCCACCTGTAGTTTGAGGGACCACTCGTAAGGTAACAGGATGGCTCTGCTCAACCTGTCTGCAATGACGTTGGATGACCTCGGGATGTTCGTTGCTATCAGAAAACGACCCGTGGACTCTGCCCATTGCCAAATTCTCATGGCCTCTCTGCATAATGGGTAAGATCTGGTTCCCCCTTGTTTGTTTATGTACCAGACTACAGACATGCTGTCTGTCTGAACTGCTACTGTTCCTAGAGGTAGGAGGGGTTGAAAGTGTTGCAACGCCAAGAACACCGCCCTCATTTCCAGAACATTTATGTGCAGGTTGTACTCCATGTTGGACCATTCCCCTTGGACTGTTCTTCCCTGAAATAGTCCCCCCCACCCTATCAGGGAAGCTTCCATGGTTATTGTGGCCGTCGGATTCGGTAGAACAAATGGACGACCCATAGTGAGATCCTGACTGTACACCCACCATGAGAGGTCTCACTTGCAAGAATCTGTTATCAGAATCTCGTGCATTAGGGGTAACTGCTGGAACGACCACTGCGTGAACAGCAGCCATTGGAGGAGCCTCATGTGCAATCTCCCCATAGCAACTGCAATCAGGGACACTGCCATGAGTCCCAAAACCTTCAACACCAGTTTGGCCGGGGCTTTCCTGCTTTGCAGTACAAGAAGAACCTGTTCTTTGAGGGATGAAGCCCTTATTGGAGGGAGCTTTACCAGTGTTAAGCGCGTATCTAGGTCTGCTCCAATGAATGAAATATGCTGTGAGGGCAGTAAGGCAGATTTTTCGAAGTTTATGGAAATCCCTAGGTGGGAACAAAGGTTGACTGTATAGTCTCTGGCTTGTATGAGGCGACGCTTGGTGGTGGTGGTGAGGAGCCAGTCGTCCAGATAGGGAAACACCCGGAATCCTAGACATCTCAAGTGAGACGCTACCACTGCCATGCATTTGGTGAATACCCTGGGGGCTGAGGTGAGCCCAAAGGGCAGGGCTCGAAATTGAAAATGACTGGCTCCCAGCCGGAAGCGCAGGTGATCTCTGGAAGGTCTGGCCATCTTGATGTGGTAGTACGCATCCTTGAGATCTATCGAGCACATCCAGTCGTCCTTCTGCAAAAATGGAAGGATCGATTGAAGCAAGACCATCCGGAACTTTTCCTTCTTCATGAAGGTATTGAGATTGCTGACATCCAAAATGGGTCTCCAGTCCCCTGTCTTTTTTGGAACTAAAAAGAACCTTGAGTAAGTTCCGGATCCTTTTTGGTCTGCTGGGACTGGCTGAATGACTCTTTTTTTGAGCAGCTTTGAAATTTCTATTGCTGCTGGGCTTCGCAGATGGGGTGGCACATCTGGAAACCTTCTTTGTTGGGGTGGAGTTGACATGAAGGGGATTTTGTATCCTCTGGTTACAATGCTTTTTACCCAGGAGTCTGAGGTGAGAGTTAGCCAGGCCTGTGGGTATAAAGCCAAGCGACCCCCGACTGCCTCCAGAGCAGGACAGTCAGGCCCCCATTCAGGAGTGCTGGAAAGGCTTATCAGGGATAGGATCCCTGTCGCCTTGGTTCTGCGGACCCCCTCTGCCGCCGGGGCGATGTCTTCCATTTCTGCCCCCCCTCTGCCTCTGGGGGGGGATCACACTGTGTGGCCTGGAAAGATCCCTGAGTTTTACGGAACCACATTTTTCCGCCTTGTTGCCCTTTGGGGTACGGTCTAGAGCAGAAAAACAGACTCCGACAGCAGAGTCTTTCCCTCTTGCTCACACCGAGTTAGTGTCTCTTTCACTTTGGGCCCAAAAAGAGTGGCACCATCAAAGGGGGCGTTGGCGAAGGAAAACTTGAAGGCTTCCGCAAATGAGCACAGCTGCATCCAGGATTGTCTTCGTAGAGCAATCGCTGAAGCTGCGGCTCTACTCGACCCTTCAGCCGCATACCAGATGAGCCTCATGGACGAGTTCACTATGGAGGTAAGGGTGTTAAGCTGTGCTGTTACCTTATCTGAAACAGCAGTGTCTGTGTTACCCTGGAGGGTATCTCTCAGCTCCTTGATGAGATCCCTCTGTAGACGTGTAAAATGTGTCAAATAGTTTAGCGAACGCATGGAAAAAGTCGCTGAACTAAAAGCAGCTTCCCATATCTGTCCATAGTCCTAGAATCCTTATTAGGAGGATGAACAGAAGAGGAAGACTCAGACATCTCCTTTTTAGTGGCTGCAGCCACCACCATAGCGTCAACCGGAACTCCTTTGGTGAGATAAGTCTTGTCCTGGGGAGCGGTGATAAATTTGCTTGGTTTTCGAGGGACCGGTTCCACTGTGTCCGGTGTCTCCCACACCCTTCGAGCAATTAAATCCATTAATTCATCGAAGGGCGGAGTAACCCAGGAGGTAGAAGGTTGAGCACCAAAAGCCTTCAGCAACACCGACTCATCCTCAGTGGGGGCTAGGGACTGCCAATCACCCCTCTGTTTTAAAATATCCAAGATGTCCGCAAATGAGACATCCTCAGAAGGGGATTTTGGGGACCCCTCTGACTCATTCAAGTCAGTGTCAGATGTTAAAGATTCCTGCGGGGAATCCAAGTGCCTCCTCTTGCACAGTCTTTTCCTCGGAACCTCATCGGAGGGGGATTCCGGTGAGGCCTCCGAGGAACAGGGGGCACCCTCTGGGGGTGGCTGAGGCAATGGTGCTCTACGCTTTGGATGTGTCGTGGGAACAGAAACACAGAGCGGCTCCTTAGGGGAGGGAGAAGACACCTCCGATGAAGTGGTTGTCTGTGTAGACAAAACCTTCCTCATAAGGTCAAAAACCCCTGAACCTCGGGTCGAGGACTCCCCCAGTTCCGAAGAACATGGAAGAATCCCAGATACGGGGCCCGTGGGTCTCGACCCCGAGGACGGAGCTGAGCCAATCTGCGCTGAGGCCCCGAGAGGGAGAGTCGGCACCGAAAGGTCGGTACGACTCTTGGTCCCGGAACCAAGGAGAGATCGTCGACTCCGCGACTCACCTATAGGTTCCGAAGGAGTCGAGGTCAATGGTGTCGATCGTGCAATGGACGGTTTCGGCACCGAGGGCTCCACTATCATCGGCTCATCCTCTCCCGGCTCCGAAGACTGGATGGGTCTCGAAGGAGGACCTGTTGGAGATAAAGGGAGGCCTTCTAGTTTCGACACCAATTGGGGGGAAACCGCAATCAACTTGGAAAGGGCCATGTTCTCTAAGTTTCTGCACGACACGATCCACATCTGTATCGGATAACGGTCTGAAAGATCAGGTCGAAGGGGCCGAAGATGGCACCGACCGAAGAAGGGAAGGTGGCGGTAGCTCCGACACCGGTTCCAAGACCTGGGGCTCAGTGAAAGATAAACGTTCGACGCTCGGCCCTGAAGTCTATGGAACCGGCGAACGAACTTTAGAAGATGAACTCTGAGCCGATGACATGGGCTCCAACATCTTCGACCCCTTCGAGGACTTAAAAGCCTGGTCCGACTTGTCCAAAGCCTCCTGGAAAGCAGGCTTAAGAAGTCCCCTGTCTATAAGTTTCCTGCGTCTGTCATGACCCTCCCACTGAAGGAATGGCATATAGAGCAATCCTCTTGCAAGTGGAGAGGGCCAAGACAGTAGACGCAGGAAGTGTGGTTGTCAGTGATGGAGATTTTCTGGCCACACTGACACCTTTTAAAACCTGACTTGGCTTTTTCAGACATAATCAGCAAAATACACTTTTACTGTGAAAAAGTTTAAACACTAGCTATAAGTAAGAGAAAAAAAAAAAATATATATATATATATATATATATATATATATAAGTTATAGAAGAGGTAGGCCCCAAAGGGAAACCTATGAAAAAATGACAGAACTAACTACAATAACACACACACACTATAGTATGATCAAAAACTAAATTCCCAATAACTATAAGAACTTTAAGTAAAAATAATAACTATCTTATCTGAACAACAAAATTTTCTCTGGTCCGAGCTCTCTTTTCGATGTGATCCGTTGCAGCGGCAAACTAGATCTGAGTAATGGCAGGGAGGATTGTGGGATATAGCCTGGTCATGAGCTTCTCTAAGATGCAAAGCTTTGCTATGCGGCCGACTCGGAGCCGAGGATCGGCTCCGAACCCGTGTGTAAGAACAAACGGCGAGATTGAACACTCTCACATAATTAGTTTTATATGGTACTTACCAAATTTCTAGACCTAACTCTAACTCCCATTTTTTCTGAATTCAACCAGCATACTCACGTGTATACTTCAGTTTGAGCAACAGATGGGCTATTACAATGTCTTGAATTTCCAGTTAGTATAAGTTTGAGGGGGCAGTTATGAGACAAGTGCTGGGTGGCAGCAGAAATGCATGCAAACCATGCTTCTTTAATAATGATTGGTTCAGTACAGCATCCGACCTAATTATATATTTTGTTGGATTGCTACTACTAGTCCAAATTAAAAAATTGGTATATTTGTTCACACTTCAGATCTCGTGTGTAATGTAAAAGGATTTCATATAACCATTGCTTAAAGTGAGGAGAGGTAAGTAACCTGGAAAAATATGAAAATGTAATATTCAAGTTTTGGGCTGAAAGTTCTCCTGTTGTCCGTATTTACAGCATAGTACGCTAATCTCCTTTCATCACTACCTATAAACAAGAGTTTATTCACATCTGTGAAAGTAGTCTAAGTGAACTTACCTAAACAGCAGATATTTGACCGATGACTGCTGCAGTAGCCTCAGCTGTATGATTTTATATCCTACATAGGATATAACAGCCAGCCAGCTTCCAAAGCTTCAGAACACCTTTCCACATACCGAAACTGTTAGCTTGAGCTAAGATAGCTAAAAAGACTGCTTTGGATGCCAAGTCTTTCAGAGCTTTCATGCCAACAGAGAAGGGGAAACTTAACCCTGAAAGGGCATGGCAATAACAAAAAAAAATGTCCACACCTTTCCATAAAAAAAACACATAAAACATACAAGGGGGATGGAGCAGCTACTGCAGCAGTGATCGATAAAACATCTATTGTTATGTTAAATGTGCTTTCACAACTGTACTTTGTTCGTCATACTGATCACTGCTGCATGCAGTAGCCTTAGCTATATGGGTACAGTACTCTTGCTTACTACGTCAGGAATGTGGAAGGGTAAAGGTCCAAAAGTCCCTGCAGAATGGTCCAAATGAAGCATATCTAGTCCTAGATAAAGAATCAAGCTTGTAGTATGCTCTGTAGAAGTATGTATAGAGGACCAGGTTGCTGCTTCTAGACCCCAAACCATTCTAAAAAGCCACAGACAGGGCCTAGACCCTGGAAGAGTGGGCTTTGATCCTGCCTGGAATAGTTTTCTTGTGGTAAAAATTAATAGACCGAGACAAACATTTGGAAATAGTCTATTTTGAAAGAAGTTGTCCTTTCTTACCTTCACAAGAAATGGATAACAGATCCCAAGATCTGAATGATTTAGTTCTTCAAAATACTACTTGAGTTGTTTGTGGACATGCAAGGCATGGAGTATCCTCTTTCTTTCATTTTTAGGTTCAGGAAAGAAAATAGGAAGTTGGATAGTTTGGCTTACAGAAAACTCAGATACAACATTTGGCATAAAAAGAATATTAGCTCCCAAGGAAACCCTGTCTCTGTGGAAAATGAGATGGGGCTGACTCATCATAATAGCTTACAACTCAGATACTCTTCCTGCAGAGATCAGATAAATCAGTCAGTTTTCCATGTTACGATTTAGCTCAAAGCAGCTAAATTAGCTGGTTCAAATGGGAAAAAATGTTAGCTTCTCTAACACAAAATTATGTTCCCAAGGAGGGTACATCAGTTTTCATTGAGGTCTCTTATGCAAAACCCCTTTCACAAACATTTTGCCATGAGAATGCATTGAATGAAAGAATAGAATCCATGTGCAGAGATGCTGCAATTGCTGATAAATGAACCTTGATGGAGGAGTTAAGAAAGGTCTTAGGATAGTACCTCACACAACCATTGTAAAAATCAGAGAAACATTAGCCATGAATGGATGTGGATTATATTGTTCTCACCCACCAGGAAACCTTTTCCATTTGCTTATACATGATTTTCTGGTAGCAGGCTTTCTTGATCCCATTAGTACCTGCCTCATATCCTTAGTAAACAGATACCCAATTGGAATTAAGACCCTATTACCCAGGCAGTCAGTTGAAAATGACTGGGGTTGAGGTGCATCACACACTATTTCTTGTGTGGGTAGTTGAGTTTGAGAATAAATTTGGGCCAACTGCCCCAGGCCATTTCCAAAAGAAGGGAGAACTACTGTTGCCTGGGTCAGAAGGGAGTCACTACAATGATCTTGTAAGATTCCTTCTGAATCTGCAGAAGTACCCTGAATATCAGTGGAAAGTGGGAAAAGTATATATGGACATTCCTGTCCAACAAAAAAAAAAAAAAGAGAAAAGGCATCTGTCTCTTCCAGGCCTTCTTGCATGGAATCTTGGAGCAGATATTTGCCAGCTGACTGCTCAGAGATGAAGCAAATATGTCAGCTTGAGGAACTTCCCAACAATGGATCAAATCCTGGAAGACCCCCAATCTAGTTTACATTCATGAGGGTCTTTGTGCAGCTCAGACGGTATGCCTCTCAATTTTGCTCTGAAGTGATGTAGGATGCCTGTACAGTGACATTGTGCTTTGATGCTATATCCCAAGTTAACATGGCATGCTTTGATGTACCACATGACAGTGGTATTGACTAAACTTGGGAGATTCAGGGGACCAAAAATGATTCAGAGATTTGAGTGCCTAGTGCACGTCAAGCATTCTTTTATGTTTATATGCTTGCATCTGCTCTCTCTCTCTCCCACACACGATGCACTTTTATTACACCTGAAACTGCTCCCAAAGCAAAGCCCATTGCATACGTGATGACTCATGGCTTTGAATTAGGAAGGGAGAAGGGGAGACCTGGATTTAAAGAAATTTGCTGTGTCCACCACGTGATTTCTCTTCTGACAAACCCCAGCAGTGGAATTTGAAAAGATAAGGGGATGTTGGTGCTAGGAACAAATATATTTCAGATATCTTTCTCACATGGAGTCTTGCTGGTGGTAGTACAAAGATATTTCAGACATCTTTCTCACATGGAGTCTTGCTTGGGGTATCATGAAAATCACAGATGTCATGAGACCCAAAATCCTGAGTTATTCCCTAGCAGTGACAGAAGTTTGAATGGAAAACCTTAAAAAAGAATGAGATATACATCTCTTTTTCTTGTGCAAGAAAAGCTCTTTGAACTGAGGTGTCAAGCTTGACACCCCAGGAAAACAATCCAGCTTGAAGAAGGAAAAAAAAAATATGTTTACTTGACATCCCGGATTGTGTAAGAGTTCTTTCACCCAAGTGAGAGACACCTGACATTTTGAAAAATTCTCTGCAAAGATAAGTAATCTAATGTGGAAAAATGTGGATACCGTGGCAATAAGTGATAGCTGGAGATAAAACACTGTGAACATTCTCGGTGCAGTGGACAGTCCAAAGGGTAAGGCAGATGACTGATAATGTGATCCAGACATATAAAACCTTAATAAACACCTGAAGTCTGGATGAATAGGGACATAATGCTAAGCACTTCTTAAGCCTAGTGTTACAAAAACTTAAATGAGGAAGTAACATGTTGTGAAGTGACAGCATTTTGAATTTTGGCACTATCGCAAACAGGTTTAGGAAAGATTGATCTAGTACTAGTCTCCAAGCATGTTCTTTCTTTAGCAGCAAAATAAATTCCTTGAATAAAAACCTTTCCCAACCTGAAAAGGAGGAACTGGTTCTACCACTCCCTAACTGGATGCGGTATGAAACAAACTGAGCAAAGTTGATAAGTGTTTAACAAAACAGAGCTTTCAGTCAAACAAACTCTTCATCAGTGTATAAAATACTAACACGTACTAATCATATTTATACTATCAAAAATCACACAGCCATTAATTATTCAATTAAACAATCAAATCCTAGTTAAGAACAATAATCAAAAAAACAACACTGGTCTCTATTTCAGGCACATTTGTTTGCATCTTAATACAGGTTTTAAAGAAACAGTCTGATTTTAACCCAGTGGTACATCAGCACAAACACGTATTATCCATTGATATTCTTTCATCTCAAGATTATTTAAATCTCCCCTGTGTATGTTCTTACATACTCTATTACTCTAAAAGAAAATTTATGTGCATTCCCATACATACTAATAAGCTTAGCCAGGGAATTAGTATCAAATTTTCTTATTTCTGAGTGGAGCTCAGTTATTCTTTACTTCAGTTTTCTGGTTGACTTTCCACCATAAAATGCCTGACGTCTATTAAAGGTAGCCAGGTATATTATATTCATTGTAACACATGTTGCTGAACCAGAAAATATACAATTCTTCCTAGTTGTTGGATGTTGAACAATGTTACTTTTATTAATAACATCACAACAGCTACTAGCAAGGAAGGGTATTTGATTTATAGGTTCACAGGTTGGTACTAGGCTATCGGCCCTAGGGCCTATACAAGCCTATCCATAACAATTCCCTGGATATTTCTTCCCACAATATTTACTTCCCTGGACCCCTGTCTAGCAGGGTGACTGACATGATCCCCGGGGAGAATTTCCTATCTCCCATCTAGTCATCAAGGTTCCTTTTGAAGAGGGCCACGGAGGCGCTCTGCTTGACATGTATGGGCAGTCTATTCCAGAGTATGAGGAGTCTCTGGGTCAGGAACCTATCCCTCCAGCATGTTTTGTTCATTGTGATGACAAGGTTTACATCCCTGGAGCATGTGGTTCTGAGGGATTGGGATTTCTTTAAGTGGAGCATGTCCAACAGCTCAAGGTTTGACAGGGCCTTGTATGTTAAGCAGAGATCGCCTCTGAGTAGATGATATGCCACAGAGTATAGCTGGATTTTTTTAAAATGGTCAGCATATGGCATCTGCTTTAGGCCTGTGATTCTTTTAGTGAGATATTTCTGCATCCTTTACAGCTGTCTTATGAGGTATATACCAAATGGGGCATTATATTATATAATGGGTCTAATGAGGGATGAGTACAGTGGGACAATGACCTCCTTTTTCCTGGATGAAAAGCCCTTAGTGATGTGTGCCACATAGCAGGATTTCCTGACTGTTGTGGCGATGTGGTTTTCGAAGGTGAGACCACTGTCCACCTGTGTCCCTAAGTCTCTCATCACACTTTTGGTGTTTAGTGTACTGCCACCTATGTGGCAATTCATGTGTACATGGTTTTCCCAAAGAGGATACCTATACATTTCTTGGCATTAAGCTTGAGACAATGGCTCTGGCACCAAGCATCTCTTTCTGTAAGGCCCTTTTGTAGAATATCCACATCTGGGGATTCAATAATGGCTCCCTATTTGCAGTCATCTGCGAACTTTGTTAGCCAGAGTCCCTTAGTGTTGGCCTGTACTTCACAGAAGTAGATGCCAAACAAGAGTGGTCCCAGGACTGTACCCTGAGGTACTCCACTTGTCACCTTGTCTGGAGCTGGATCTGGAGTCAGCAACCCATCGAGTGATGTAGGGATTTATGCCCAACTTAGCAAGTTTATCTAGGATTCCAGAGTGGAGGATAGTGTCGAAGGCCTTGGCGAGGTCCACATAGGCTGTGTGGATCACCTTACCCTAGTCCACAGCTCTGGAGACTGATTCAAAAAAGTTAATCAGGTTCAGGAGACAAGATCGGCCCTTCACGAACCCAAACTGGGTGGGGTCCAATGTTTGAAGGTTGCCAATGTCTGTTTATAAGTTCCATGATAATGCGTTCCATGCCCTTGCAGATCAGGCTTGTCAGACTGATGGGACGGTAGTTCCTGGGATCCAAGGTGGATCCCCCCTTGTGGAGTGGGATAAATGTAGCTGTGTGCCACTCAGTGGGTACGAAGCCTGAGGTGAGGCTATGATTAAACATAACACTTAGGTGAGGTGCCAGTTCATTTTGTAGTTCATGGTCCCATGGATGCTGCATTCTTAGCTTTGGAGAGTGCGGTTTCTACCTGTGTGGCCATGACTACTGGAATTTGGCAATCTTTTGGTATTGAGATGGGCCCTTTAGGGGGTGAGAGGGGGGTGAAGTTGGCACTAAATTGATCTGCCAGGATATTGGCAATATCCATGGGATCAGTATATTTAATGCCATTCTGCTGTAGCTCAGAGCAGATCTGAGCATTGCCATTTAGATTCTTGTGGTTGTCTTTGGAATCTTTGGCACTTTTATTTTCATAACTAGCTTTTGAGGATTTTATGAGAGATCTCAGCTTCTTACTGAGGCTGGTAAGAGAGTTTTTTGCATCCTGGGATTTTCCTCTTTTCTGCAACAGTTTCTTCCTTTTGTTGTAAAGTTTGTTTATGGCAAGAGACCACCAGATTGGTTTCCTTTTATTGGAGGAGAGTGCCTTGGTTCTATTGAGGATGGCACGATTCCGGTACGAGTGGATGTGCTCGTACAGTGCCTTAGTGTAGGATTCAGCAGTTGAACTTTCAGTTCCCATCTGCATTGGTATCATGAAGTTTGTCACTTCTGACTTGAGTAGCATGAAGTTGGCTTTGAAGAAGTTTTTTACAAAGGTTTCTATACTGGGGGTGGGATGTGGATGTCAAGGGTGATTAGCTTATGGTCAGACCTAACCAACGAGGGGGTGACCATAAGTGTGGAGCATCAATTTCCCATGTTGGTAATGACCAGGTCTAGGACACTGGAGTCCTTGGTGGGACTAAGGATTAGTTGATCCAGGGAGTTGGAATTTATGAATTCCAAGAACCGTTGGGCAAAGTTGTTGGTACACGAGTAGTTTTCCCAGTTAATGGCAGGGTAGTTGAAATCACCCAGTATTAGGGTGTTTGGTTGTATCTTAATATTTTCCAGTATGTTTAGAAAGGTGTACTGAGAATCTTGGGGCATGGTGGGGGATCTGTAGCAAGCTACAATTTGGATTGCAGTCTTACCTAGTGTTAGTTGCACCTGGAGAATTTCAGCCGCATTGTGTTGGGCAACTAGCCCGGTGTTGTGAACATCCTTGGTGAATATAGACACTCCTCCACCTTTAGTGTTTCGGTCCTGGTTTGGTGGCCAAAAGGTGTGGTATGAGTTGTAGCCTGGTATTGCAGGGGTGCTCTCTGGAGCCTTGAACCAGGTCTTAGTTACTGCACAGATATCGATGTTCTCCATTTTTAGGAGTGCCTCGAGAGAGTGCATTTTGAGGTTTAGACTTCAAGAAATTGAGTAGCATTACCTTCAGATTTTGCATACTTGTACCTGTTACAGTGCTGGTTTTGTCCTTTGAATTTTGCCTAAAAAAGGCCAGTAACCTGAATCACAGGGGCGACAGGTGCAGACCATCTCTGCCAAAGCATTGTGGTCTGTTGATCATGTTGTCTCAGTCAGACAGATACTGGATCCCCTTTGAATGACACCAGAAGCTTAGCCAATTGTTGAAGTCAAACATTTTGTCCTTACACTGGGGTATCATTCCGAGCGAAGGCAGGATGCTACTCAGAGCTAGGGTCATACCTGCCTGGGCCACATGATCAACAGCTTTTCCATATCTCTTTTCATGTAGTTCAGGGAGGTACATCTCAAGTCATTCACTCCAACATGGACAATGACAGAGTCATATTTGTACTTGTTGTGGAGTGACTTGAGTGCATGCATTATGTGGCAGATCCTGGCACCCGACAGGCAGCTGATTGTAATTTTCTCCTTGTTCAGCCTGGTGAGTGGGACATCAGTGTGCCTGATTATAGAGTCACCTATGACTAAAGTGTTGGGCATATTGTCTTGCCTTAGCGGCTGCTGTTGGGTGACAAACTGGTGTTGTGAGCTATGTGACATTTTGGTTGTGATTGGTGTTTGTTTGCGTTTCAGCGTCAGAGGTCCTGCTTGTGCAGGTCACTGTTAAGGGCCTCCACATATGTGGGTGTAGTGTTGCTATGTGTGGGTGTTTGTGGTGTGGGTTTAGAAGTGCTATGTGTTGCTTGAGGTGTAGAGCAGGTGTTAACCTTCTCTTGACTGTCTAGCACAATCTTGGGTGGAGAGAGCTTTGCTTCCAATTTGGCTATGTAAGTGCATCTCTCGCAGGTTGTAGTGTTGGGTGGTAGGTGGAGAGGGTTGTCTGTGTAAATGAGGCAACTGCTGCATTGCCCCAGTATGCCCAGATTCACCAGGTGGACAGGAGAAATGACCGGAAGCTGACCCTTGGACTTGCCATGTTTGGTGCTTTTTTTTTTTTTTTGTAAAGTACAAGAGCTGTTTTCCCTTACCTTAGCAAGGTACTTTGCAATTATAGGCTGTTTAGTGCCTACGATTAATTTCTCCTTATTAACAAGGTGAGTTGAGTGCTTGTATCAGTTTAAGACTTCCTAGTGCTTTCCTGCAGGTTTTAAAGCAAGTGCTAGTCACAGGGATGCTTAAAGGTAAGATGAAATAAAATGGTTTATCCAAAACACTACAGTGTGCACTAGAGGAGTTAGATGTGAAAGTAGGTAAAAAGAAGTTATGTACTCACCATAACGTTCCATCTGAGTAGGTACTTCATTTGTCTACAACCTGTGGTATCGGATCCGACTTCGGATCCGAGCTGGCAGCTTTCCAAGCTCCAAGCTCCTCCCCCTACCCATAATCTCCTGCTACCAACCACATTACCTCAGATCGTTTTTTTTGCCTTACCAACCTGGAAACACGAAAAATCAACTGCAAAAGTGATCAGAAAATCCCGAAAGGTTCGGGGGATGGCAGGGGGGGTCGGTTGCAGACAAATGAAGTACCTACTCAGTTGGAACATTATGGTGAGTACATAACTTCTTTATCTGAAGTAGTTACTTCATTTGCTCTGCAACCTGTGGGACAGAGTCCCCAGCTACCTTATAAGAACCTGGGTGGTCCTTACAGAAGGATATTCCGAAGCACCGCGGGGCCAAAAGAAGCCCTACTTCTCGAAATCACATCTAATTTATAATGAGAAATGAACGTATGAGAAGAGGACCAAGTAGCTGCTGAACATATGTCGTCCACTGGAACCCTAGACCAGAAGGCTGTTGAGGTGGCTACAGATCTTGTAGAATGAGCACGGATACTAACCGGGGCTGGTTTGCCAGACGATATATACCCCTGAATAATACACTGATGGATCCAATTTGCTACAGTGACTTTGGAAATGGCTTTACCCATGGCTGATTTTGCATACGAGACAAACAACTGGTCCGACTTGCGAAACTCTCTAGTCCTATGCAAGTAGAAACGCAGCTGTCTGTGTACATCCAATTTGTGTAATGTGTATTCTCCCTTGTTCTGAAATGTTGGAAAAAACACTGGTAGATTTATCGATTGATTTATATTTGCTTCTGAAGCAACCTTAGGCAAGAAAGATGGGTTAGTCCTGAGGGACACTATCTTTGTGAAAGATAAGGTAAGGAGGTTTCATACACAAGGCTTGTAATTCTGAAACCCTTTTGGCCGAAGTAATAGCCACTAAGAAGGCTGTTTTCCATGACAAGAACTTCAACGGAATTGAGGCCGACGGTTCAAAAGGTGGACTCGTCAAGGCTTGCAAGACTAGAGTGAGATCCCATGGGGGAACCACAGACTATCGGTGGATTTAAAAGGAAGAGAAGGTTTTGCACAACTTTGTAGATGCTAAGGAACCTATGCCATCACCCACATGAAAATGGGAGATGGCCGCCAATTGCACCTTAACCATAGAAGCGCTTGCTCCCTGTCGAAAGATCAACGAAAGGAAGTCCAGGATGGTCGGAATAGGGACAGTAAATGGGTCCAAGCCCTTATCTTTGGCCCAAATGGAAAAACGTTTCCATTTACTGTTGTAAAGTTTTCTGGTAGATGGCTTATGAGCCGCAACCAGAATGGCCTTAACGGGGGATGAGATACTGGGAGTCCTAGCCATTAATGGAACTGGATCAGCCAAGCCGCAAGCTTGAGGTTGACCAGGTTCGGTGTTGGGCAGTCCGCGGGATGAGAGATCAGTTCTGGACTGGGATCAAGAATCCACGGAGGAGCCACACTGTGAGACCGTAGAAAGGAGAACCAGATCTGCCGAGGCCAAAATGGGGCTATGAGGATAACTCTGCTCCCCAACCGACAGGCTTTCTGAATGAATTTCATCATGAGTGGAAGGGGGGGGGGGATAAGCATAAAGGAGCCTGGGAGGCCAAGCATGGACTAGAGCGTCTCTGGGGGTTTCCCCTCTGGGGGAATTATTGCGAAGTACTCACTGCATTGTGTGTTTAAAGGAGAAGTGAAAAGATTGCAGCGAGGCTGACCCCATTTGTGGAAGATCTGCTTCGCAACAGATGGATTCAGAGACCACTCATATGGAGTGAGAAGCACCCGACTTAGCTTGTCCGCTAATATGTTGGATCGTCCCGGGATGTGCGTTGCTACCAGAAAATGGTTGGTGGAGATCGCCCATTCCCAAACTCTCATGGCCTCTCAACACAGGGGGTAGGATCTGGTTCCTCCCTGTTTGTTTATATACCAGACTACAGACATGTTGTCTGTCTGGATCGCAATAGTCCCCAGGGGAAGAAGGTCATGGAGAGCTTGCAACGCCAAAAGCACCGCCCTCATCTCTAGGACATTGATATGCAATGCGGTCTCTAGGGAAGTCCACGTTCCTTGAACGGATCTGCCTGAACAATGCCCCCCCACCCGAGGCGAGAAGATTCCGTGGTCAACGTGGCTTCAACCGGGGGAATCACAAAAGGCCTCCCTTCTCTGAGTTCCCGCGCATGCAACCACCAAAGAAGGGAGTCCCTGCAAACTCTGCTCAGTGGTATCGGTGTGTTCAACGGGTGGAGCAAGAGGGACCATTGTAATATTCGCATTTGCAGATGGGCATGGAGGGAAAGATGATCGCTGGCTGCCATAGACCCTAGTGCCCTCAGGACTAACTCCACTGGAGGAGAAGGACTCCGGAGAAGGGCTAACACCTGATAAGACAAGCTGTTCAGTCTGACTGATGTTCGAGTAGCTCAAGAGATTCGAGTATCCAACCTGGCCCCTATGAATTCCAGGGCTTGAGTCGGGCACAGGCAGGACTTCTGAAGGTTTACTGAAATGCCTAGATTGTGGGCTAGAGTCAGTGCGCAATCTCTCGCTACAGAAAGCTAATGCCTGTTGGTCACGGTAAGGAGCCAGTCGTCTAGGTACGGGAAGACCTGAATGCCCTGAAGTCTCAGGTGGGCTGCAACCACCGCCATGACTTTGGTGAACACTCTGGGGGCTGAGGTGAGGCCAAATGGAAGAACCCTGAATTGATAATGACTGTCACCGAGCCGGAAGCGGAGAAACCTCCTGGATCGTCTGTCCATCAAGATGTGGTAGTACGCATCCTTGAGGTCTATGGAGCACATCCAGTCGTTCTCCCGCAGAAGGGGGAGGATAGATTGAAGAGTGACCATCCAGAACTTTTCCTTGGGTATAAACAGGTTCAGAGCGGAAAGGTCTAAGATGGGTCTGAGGTCCCCCGTTTTCTTTGGCACCAAAAAGAACCTTGAGTAATAACCCAATCCGGACTGATCTGGGGGGACGGGCTGGATGGCTCTTTTTCTTAGCAGCTTCAAAATCTCTGAAGCTGCTGCCTCCCTCTGATCGGGTGGGACATCGGGGAGGCGTCTGGTTTTGGGGGGAAGATTTAGGAAAGGAATGAAATAACTTCTGGAAATGATATGGAGCACCCATCGATCCGTTGTAAGGGACTCCCAGTTTGACAGGTGCTCCGTCAACCGCCCCCCGACTGCCTCCAGAGAGGGACAGTCGGACAAGCCCTCAGGGCTGTTGTGCGGGTCTGTCCAAGAAAGGTTCTCTAGACCCGAAATTACGCGGCCCCCCCTCTGCCTCTGGGCCGGCGTCCACCTTGTCCTCCTCTGCCTCTAGAGGATGAATGGTCCGCAGCTGGATGGGATTGCTGAGACTTGTGGAACCACAGCTTCTTTTGTCCCCTCTGATTCCTGGAGAAGGATCTCTGGGGACTAGAGAAGTGGACTCCGACGGCAGACAGCGTCTTCCCGTCCTTTTCGCTTTGGACCAGCGTATCGCAAACGGTCTTGCCGAAAAGAGCAGAACCGTCAAAGGGGGCGTTCGCAAAGGACACCTTGAGGGGATCCGCAAAGATGGAGCCAGGCATGACATCGTAAGATGACCTCTGCTCCACTGGCTCTAGCGGCTCCTTCTGAAGCATGAGAGAGGAGCTGCATAGATGTATTGGAGATGGATTTCAGAGTGGCCATTCGTGTTGTAAACACATTCCTGTCTCCGACCAACATGGACTCCGGGGGGGCAGCAGCGTATTCCTTGATCAAGTCTCGCTGTAGCCTGATGGTATGTGCCATATAGTTCAGCACCCTTATGGAAAAGGTCACTGAAGCAAACATCCGCTTCCCAATCTGGTCCAACGCTCGAGATTCTTTATCTGGCAGGTGGACCAGAGAACTCTCCTGAGCGAGTTCTTTCTTGGTGGCCGCCGCCATCAACATGGCATCAACAGGGGATCCTTTGGCCCATGATTGCCTATCTGTGGGGGGACTCAGTATTTTATTGGGACGCCTAGGAATTGGCTCCACGGTGTCGGGCTCCTTCCACGCCCTGGTGGTAATTAAGTCCACCAGGGGGTCGGCTGGAGGGGACACCCAGGAAGTAGATGGGCCTGCCTCAAACGCCTCCAGGAACACGGATTCATCAAGGGAAGGTTTTTGGGCAGACCACCCCCCTCTAATACGCAACATTTCCATGATGTCTCCAAAGGAGACATCTTCAGGGGGTGACCTTGGGGAACCCTCCCTATCATCTAAGTCCGTGTCGGTGGTAATGGACTCGGGGGAGTTCAGGTGCCTCCTTTTACACCGATGTTTCCGAGGAACCTCCTCGGTGGGGCTATCCGAAGAGGGCTCATCCACGGGTTGTTGTTCCTCCACAGGAACTAGCTGGAGGGCTTGGGCAGGCTGTCCCGATGGTCAGATGATGGAAGACACACCCTCATACAGTGGGGGTACGGGTGGATCCGAAGCCCGAACCGGGGATCTGGAGGATCTCGACAGTACCCTCTCCACTACCTCAAAAGCCAAAGGAGAATCACCCTCGCCAGCATCTGAAAGCAATCTCCTTGGCTCCGAGGAAGGGATCGGGGTCGGAGCCGAAGCAGTCGGCACTGAGAGAGAGGTGCGCTCCGAAGCCAACAGCTCCGAAGATACAACTCCCTCGGATCCGATGCTCAGCCCTCGGCCCCGAGAGCTCGGATCCGACAAGCTCGAGGGCATAGTCGGCGTCGAAGAGACCAGCGCTATCGGCGCCAACAAATCCCTGGGTCTGAATGGGCCCGGATCCGATGACTCCGAGATCCGAAAACGAGTCGGAGAAGGAGTGATCGGGGCAAACATGGGGGCCGCACTCCCCCCCCAGAGGGGGGGAGGCAAGAGCACCCCCATCTGCATTTGGGTCTGCAAGAACCGACGCATCATCTGATCCATATCCACTTCGGAGATGCTTTTGGTTGACCTGGAAGAGGTAGTCGAGGCGGGCCGGGAGGGCCGCCTCGACCTCGAGGGAGACCGATCTTCCTCCTCCGGCTCTGGCGAGAAGCTAGGCGAACGGAGCCGAGAGGAGAAGGATCCGGAGACCCACAAAGGAGATTTAGCTATTTTTGCTGGCGGAGCCGAGGGGTGAAACTCGGCCCACCTTTTATGGGATCTATGTCCCTCCTTATCCTTGTGCCTCTTTTCCTTAGTTGAGGAGGCACTAGTTTCCCCAGAGCTCAAACCCGAAGAGGGAGGTTGAGTCCCGGGTTGAGCTGAGGGAACAGAGGGTGCCGAGGCCGCTGGAGCCTGAACGGGAGAGGAAGAAGAAGCTGACTCCTGGGGGAGCTTTCCCGCCAGGATCAGCTTGTTTTTCCTATCCCGAAGTGCCCAGGGGTTAAAGGTCGCACAGATCTGGCAGGCCTCTGAAAGATGGGCTGCTCCCAGGCACAAAACGCACTGAGTGTGGCCATCAGCTGGGGAAAGCTTGTGGCCACACTCAGTACATTTTGAAAAAATGTCCTTAGGCCCTTCCGCATGTTAAACACTCACACACACACCCAAACGCTAAGGAGGGAGGGGGAGTGACAAAAGAAAAACTAGCTGTACCAGAAAAAAAATTAAACTAGCACTAATAGAAAAAAAAAAGGTTTACTACCACACACACACGATTTTTGAAACTTTAGGATGAAGGTATGATAGAAACGATCTCACCCAGCCAGGAGCTGTTCAAAGGGAAAGCTTCTTCAGCCGCGGCAAAAAACGATCTGAGGTAATGTGGTTGGTAGCAGGGGGTTATGGGTAGGGGAGGAGCTAGGAGCTCGGATCTTGGAGCTTGGAAAGCTGTCGGATCCGATACCACAGGTTGCAGAGCAAATTAAGTAACTACTTCAGATCTTAAGTTTTACCTGTCTAAAAAGTTAAGTTTTAGTGGAGAGTCACTATTTTTAAAACAGCAAGCTAGATTGAAAGGAGGCAGCCACTTTTGTATTCTGGTACTATGGAATACAATAGGATGGCCAATAAATTTAAATAATTGAAAGGGAGTGTTTCACAAAATGATGATTTTGTGCTTACTCTCACAAGCCAGTAAAAATAGAGAGGAAATGAGATATATGGTCAAATTAACATAAGGGGAAGGCAACTAGAAAGACAGTGGTGTTTAAGAACACTACAGTAACCGAGTGGGGAAAAAAATTTACTGCCTGACTCACAAGAGACAGAGCTGTGGTCTCTTTTCAAGTTTTAATATAACACAACTTCTGTTTTAAATTCTGACCATTTCTGTATGAGAAACTAGGTTTCATACCTACTATGGAACATACCTCTGGTAAAGATGTTAATATACACCAGTTGTTAATAATCCTTCTTTCCTCAGAAGTAGCACTATTATATGTTGTGACAAACCATAGATTACCTACATCTAAATTTGTATCAATAACTGCAGTAGATGCTTCCCTTGTGCTCACAGAGAAATAAGATTTTATATTGTCTTCCCTACAGCCCAGAACATACTCAATTTCCATATCCAGGGACTCATTGCTATACCCTCTTTCTACAAATTCATCCTTCAATTCCTGCATTTGTTTCTTATGTTCTTTCTATAGAGGTATTAAGTCTACTAATCCTAACAAAATGGGCTTTGGTGACACTCAAACACATATGGGGCATGCATACTGCTTCGATGAAGAAATTTATTCCTGTGTGTGTGTTTTTTTTTTTTTTATAAACAGTAGTTTGAATTTCAGTCCCATCAAATGAAATTCTCACATCCAGAAAGTAGCACTACCCTAAGACAGCAGGTGTTGAAGGACAGGGGATATTTTTTCTCACTGCCATCTGTAGCCTTGATAATTGATCTTCATAATCCATTTAGCTGAAACTATCTGTTGCCAAAGAGGAAAGTAGAGATTTAGCCTTTCTGGAAGGGAAAGGGGACTATCAGAATGAGGAGACAAGGCCCTTAAATAGTAATTCTGACTTGCTGGACTTATCCTTTGTTTGGGGGGGGGTTTCTATATTCATTTTGGGACCCTCCCACCACCATTTTGTCTTAAATGTCTGTTTACCCACATTTCAGTGAGATACGTCCCCCCCCCCCCCCCCCCAGAAAGTGAATGGAGGGTTAAAAAATCCCTTAAAAATCTTGGAAAAGGAGAGCTGAAAATTTTAAAATTTTAGAGATTCCCTGTATCAACTTTCCCCTTTTGTCATAATTTCTGATGACCTCTACGGCAAATGAACATCTCTATCCACAGACGAATATTAGCAATAATTTCTTCTCCAAAGGACAATATAAAATCTCAGTTTTTCGCAGCATATGTGAGGTTCTGAGAATGCAGCCAGGCAAACCTCCTCAAAACATTACCAGTGGCCATAGCCCTGGAAGAAGTATCAACACAGTCATATACACACTGTAAACAATGAATATGAACTTGTAAGACAGCAGAAACTATTTAGAGGTTTCTTCATAAGAAGAAACTGCAGCCAAATATTCCTGAGAGCTTCACAATTAGTCAGAATAAACATTAACATATCAGCCTGACAATCTAAAATTCTAAAAATCAAAGTTGCAAAAGCATAAACTTTTTCCACCATAATTATCAATAACCTTCCCGTCCTTGTCAAAAAGGATAAAATTCTAATAAATGAAATGCTTATCAGCTGTAGGATTAACCAAAGCTATAGCGTCTAGATCAGGCTTGGGATTAGGTTCATAGGTGTGTACTAGGCTAATGGCCCTGGAGCCTTTACAAGCCTAGCCCATAGATGTGCCCTGGCATCATAACGCCTGATGTTGGTTCTCAGGACCTCTATCAAGTACAGCCAACTGGAGTGATCCCCGGGATGAACTTTCTATTACCCATCCACTCATCAAGATTTCTCTTGAAGAGGGTCAGTGAGGTGCTCTGCTTGACATGTATGGGAGGTCTATTCCAGAGCATGGGCAGTCTCTGGGTGAGGAACCTGTTCGCCCAGCACGTTCTGTTGATTATGGCAATGAGGTTGAGGTCTCTAGAGAGTGTGGTGTGGAGGGATTAGGATTTCTTTAGATGTACCATTTCTAACAGAGCTGGATCAGACATGGCTTTGTACGTCAAGCAGAGATCACCTCTAAGTAAGCAATAGGAGACAGAGAATAGCTGGAGTCTTTTGAGTCTGTCTGTGTAGGACATGTGTTTATTGCCTATGATCCTCTTCGTGAGGTACATTTGTGGCCTTTCCAGCTGTTGCAAGTGTCTAGTGAGGTACATGCCAAATGGGGCATTATACTCTATGATTGGTCTAATGAGGGAAGAGTAGAGAGAGAGACGATGACCTCTTTCTTCCTGGATGTAAAACCCTTGGTAATGAGATGTGCCACATAGGACTTTCTGACCACAGTGACAATGTGGTGGCTGAAAGAAGTTGTTGCCAACCTGTATCCCCAGATCTCTTATGCCTTCAGTGTTCAGTGGGCTCCCATCGATGTAGTAAATAGTGGGAACTGAGGTTTTACCAAAGGGGATGACGACGCATTTTTTGGTGTTAAGCTTAAGGCCATGGTTTCAACACCAGTCACTGGTCTCAGTGAGGCCATTTTGTAGCATGTCTGCATCACTTGGGGTGTTAATAATGGTTCCCAGCTTGCAGTCGTCTATGGATTTGGTCAGCCAGCATCCCTCCTTGTTGGCCTGGACGTCTGAGAAGCAGATGCCGAACAGGAGAGGACTCAGGACCAATCCCTGTGGGACTCCACTCATGACTGGTCGGCAGTCTGACTTGGTGTCCACTACTTTCACACTGTGGGCTCTATCTCTGAGCCAATTTGCAACCCACCTAGTGATATAGGGGTTCATGTCTAGTTTGGTGAGTTTATCAATAATTCCTGAGTGAGGAATGGTATCAAAGGCCTTGGCCGGATCGAGGTAGGCTGTATGCACTGCCTTACCTTCATCCACAGCCCTGGTGACTGACAAAGAAGTCAACCAGGTTGTGCAGGCATGATCTCCCTTTCACACAGCCAAATTGCGTGGGGTCTAGAGTTTGGAGATTTCCTATATCTTTGTTAATCAGGTCCATGATGATGCGCTGCATAGCTTTACATATCAGACTCGTCAGGCTAACAGGGTGATAGTTCCCAGGGTCTGTAGTCACTCCCCCTTTATGGAGAGGGATGACTGCAGCAGTGCGCCATTCAAAGGGACAAAGCCTGAGTTGAGGCTGTGATTGAACAGGGCACACAGATGTGGTGCCAGTTCACTTTGTAGTTCATGTAGAACACAGAGATATTATCGAGTCCCATGGAAGCGGTATTCTTAGCCTTGAACAATGCAGCTTTAACCTGTGCTGCAGTAATGCTGGGTGCCTGGCATTCTTCCGGTATTGTGATTGGTCCTTTGAGGGGGAGAGGGTTAAAGTTGGCACTGAATCTGTTGGCCAGTATGTTGGCAAATGTCTGTTGGCAGAGTATAGGAGGTACCATTGTGCAGTATCTCAGAGTAAATCTAGGTATTGGCGTGGAAGTTCTTGATATAGCTACAGAAAGCTTTGTGATTGTTTTTAGTGTCTGCCGGAATTCTGCCTTCACAGCATGAGCATACATAAACTTAAAAGACTGAGGAAAGTACAGTTGTGTACACCTACCATAAATATAGATGTTCGAGTGTCTTCACTGTTGCAGTCATGACTGTAGGGTTCTCCCCTGCTGGCAGGCAGTCCTCGGTCGGCCAGAATCCCAAAGTCTGGGTCCGGCGTCGGCTGTTCAACCATGCTCCCTGACGTCAGAGCACCAGGAGTACCAAAGCTGACAGCCGACGCCATCTTCTCCAGTTTTTCTTGCCCCAGATGTCAGGAGTCCCAAAATGAGAAAGGTCCCATATCCTTTGCAAATACACCTCAGAAGAATGGTGAAAAAAGGAACCACACAAAAGCAAAAATAAGAGGGGACAGGAGGGAGGGGAAACCCAGACTGCAACAGTGAAGACACTCGAACATCTACATTTATGGTAGGTGTACACAACTGTACTATGTTCATCGTGTTTCACTGTTGCAGTCATGACTGTAGGGTAGTATCCCAAAGCTGAAAGAAAGGGAGGTGGTCATAAAGAAGAAGGGGTGGCTAAAAGGCCCTGCAAGACTGCAGAGGCAAAGCCTGCCCTAGACTTAGAGCAGAGAGGTAGACTGTAGTGCTTAGAAAAAGTATGCACTGAACTCCAAGTTGCAGCTTCCAAAATGTCTTTGGTAGGAACTCCCCTGAGGAAGGCCGCAGAAGTGGCAGCAGCTCTGGTGGAATGAGTCCGTATACTCCCTGGGATTTGCTTTCCATGGTGTGAATAACAAAATCTGATTTCATGAGCAATCCATTTAGAAATGGTCTGTTTTGAAATGGCTTTACCTTGGGAACTTGAAGCATAAGAAACAAACAATTGTTCTGATTTTCTGATGTCCTTGGTTCTGTCTAGGTAAAAACGTAGTTGTCTGTGTACATCCAAAGAATGTAAGATCCTTTCCCCTTTATTTTGAGGAGTGGGGAAAAAAGTTGGCAAGTGGACAGTTTGATTTAAAGCCACTTTGGAAACCACCTTAGGCATGAAGGAAGGATTAGTCCTCAAAGACACCCTGTCTTGATGAAAAATAATATAAGGTTCCACAGCCATAAGAGGTTGTAACTCTGAAACTCTCCTGGCAGAGGTTAGGGCTAACAGGATAGCTGTCTTCCAAGATAAAAACTTGATGTCAGAAGAGGCAGCAGTCTCAAAAGGAGGCAAGGTTAGTTTTTCCAAAACATAGTTGAGATCCCAAGCAGGAATGGGAGGAGATCTAGGAGGTCTTAAGTTCTTAGCTCCTCTGAGAAACTGTCTCATGAGCTGGTGGGAAAAGATTGGAGGGTCTGTATTATAATGAGCAGAAACAGCAGAGGCATGTATCTTAATGGAAGAGAAAGAGGCCAGCTAAGAACTTGGTTATATTCAACTGGACGTATAAGAGAATTTAAGTACCTTTATCTGCACTTTTTTTTTTAAAATACAGTATTTAATTTGATTTAAATTGTGTATGAAGGAGTGTTGAAGGAATATTTAACTGAAGTTATTCTGCTCTTCAGTAACTTGAACTGAAGCTAGTGTTGGCTGAATTTTGTTATTTGCTAGTAATTACAGGTGTGGGGGTAGCCACATTCTTTGATTTCCTGTCCTTGCATATTTAAACTGGTACATGTGAAATAATTCCTGCTTTAAAACCTCAGCTTGGCCAGCTAAGAACTTGGTTATATTCAACTGGATGTATAAGAGAATTTAAGTACCTTTATCTGCACTTTTTTTAAAAAATACAGTATTTAATTTGATTTAAACTGTGTATGAAGGAGTGTTGAAGGAATATTTAACTGAAGTTATTCTGCTCTTCAGTAACTTGAACTGAAGCTAGTGTTGGCTGAATTTTGTTATTTGCTAGTAATTACAGGTGTGGGGTAGCCACATTCTTTGATTTCCTGTCCTTGCATATTTAAACTGGTGCATGTGAAATAATTCCTGCTTTAAAACCTCAGCTTGGCCAGCTAAGAACTTGGTTATATTCAACTGGACGTATAAGAGAATTTAAGTACCTTTATCTGCACTTTTTTAAAAAATACAGTATTTAATTTGATTTAAACTGTGTATGAAGGAGTGTTGAAGGAATATTTAACTGAAGTTATTCTGCTCTTCAGTAACTTGAACTGAAGCTAGTGTTGGCTGAATTTTGTTATTTGCTAGTAATTACAGGTGTGGGGGTAGCCACATTCTTTGATTTCCTGTCCTTGCATATTTAAACTGGTACATGTGAAATAATTCTTGCTTTAAAACCTCAGCTTGGCCAGCTAAGAACTTGGTTATATTCAACTGGACGTATAAGAGAAATTAAGTACCTTTATCTGCACTTTTTTTTAAAAAAATACAGTATTTAATTTGATTTAAACTGTGTATGAAGGAGTGTTGAAGGAATATTTAACTGAAGTTATTCTGCTCTTCAGTAACTTGAACTGAAGCTAGTGTTGGCTGAATTTTGTTATTTGCTAGTAATTACAGGTGTGGGGGTAGCCACATTCTTTGATTTCCTGTCCTTGCATATTTAAACTGGTGCATGTGAAATAATTCCTGCTTTAAAACCTCAGCTTGGCCAGCTAAGAACTTGGTTATATTCAACTGGATGTATAAGAGAATTTAAGTACCTTTATCTGCACTTTTTTAAAAATACAGTATTTAATTTGATTTAAACTGTGTATGAAGGAGTGTTGAAGGAATATTTAACTGAAGTTATTCTGCTCTTCAGTAACTTGAACTGAAGCTAGTGTTGGCTGAATTTTGTTATTTGCTAGTAATTACAGGTGTGGGGGTAGCCACATTCTTTGATTTCCTGTCCTTGCATATTTAAACTGGTGCATGTGAAATAATTCCTGCTTTAAAACCTCAGCTTGGCCAGCTAAGAACTTGGTTATATTCAACTGGATGTATAAGAGAATTTAAGTACCTTTATCTGCACTTTTTAAAAAAAAAAAATACAGTATTTAATTTGATTTAAACTGTGTATGAAGGAGTGTTGAAGGAATATTTAACTGAAGTTATTCTGCTCTTCAGTTATTCCCACCCACCCACCCTGTTTTTGTTTTGGTGTTAATCTTAGTGGCATTGAAACTGCCCGCCCCTCAGCCTGCCTCTGGGCCCATCTCATTTGCTCACTCAACTGAGTGCAGTGAGATCATATTCTGATTTCAGGCACTCCTACTGTGTACAAAGAGAGCATCTGGGAAATAGAAAACAATTCCTGCCTTTCTTGTTAAGTGGTACAGACTATTTGTAGGCTTCTGAGCCCCCAAGCCCTTCTGTGTTTGAGGGAAGCCTTCTAGCTTGTTTTTTTCTTATAACTAGCCAGTTTTCTAGTTTCAGCACTCAAATCTGTTTCTTTGAT
Source organism: Protopterus annectens (assembly GCF_019279795.1). Lineage (NCBI taxonomy): Eukaryota > Metazoa > Chordata > Ceratodontiformes > Protopteridae > Protopterus > Protopterus annectens. Next base: position 1,116,578,617 of record NC_056743.1, read on the forward strand.
CTCAGCACTTGTTCAGAAAAAAAAAAATTTCATCTGCTTTTACTGTACTTGTGTTTCTACCTACTTCTTTTTACTTTTGCATCATCTTAAAAATACTCAATTGTATTTATTACTGCTTGGTGTAACTCATTCTAAGCCTTTTGGTTTAAACACTTGGGCTTCGGACCAGTTAGTTGTTTTGCACTGAGAGGGTTTGTGGTCTGCACTGTTGTGGCAGAACAGGTAGCTTACATCCTTCTAGGTTGAGAACTGCTGATTGAGGGCTCAGTGTCTGTTATTCTAAAAGTGTATTAATTCTGGTTTAAGCACTTGGGCTTTCAAGCCAGTTATTTTACATTAAGAGGGTTCGTGGTTTGCACTCTTGTGGGAGGAGAGGCTGGACTCTGCCCTTCTGAGCTGGGAATTTCTGGTTAAAGGCTTATAGTGCATGCATATCTGAACGGTTTCTTACTGAAGTTGGTGCGCCTTGTTTGCTGTGGCATAGACTGGATTCGGGCCTGCTGGATCTAGCTTTGTTTGTGTAACTTGAGCACTAATCCAGACATTCTCTAAAGTATTCAATGGTATTTATTACTGCTTGGTTGTAACTTGATTAAAGTGTAGCTATCATTCAAGTCTTTTGGATTAAGCACTTGGGCTTCAGACCAGTTGTTTTACATTAGGAAGGTTTGTGGCAAGCACTGTGGTGGCAGGACAGGTAGCTTTCATCCTTCTAAGTTGGGAACTGCTGATTGAGAGCCCAGTGTCCAAGTGTATTAGTTCTGGTTTAGGCACTTGGGCTTCAGGCCAGTTATTTTACATTAAGAAGATTCGTGGTCTGCACTCTTGTGGGAGAAGAGGCTGGACTCTGCCCTTCTGAGCTGGGAATTTCTGGTTAAAGGTTCATAGTGCCTGAATATTTGAACTGTATCTTACTGAAATTGGTACACCTTGTTTGCTCTAGCACAGACTAGATCCAGGCCTGCTGAATCTAGCTTTGTTTATATGCTTGTTGTTTGTTTGCTTGTTATTTCCCTGGAAGCTAATTCCACCTAATACGCAACTTCTCAGTGCTTCTGTGGATCACTAATGATATCTGCATTGCTTACTGTACTTATTTCCTTGTTTCACTTGAAAGAAAGTTACTGTTTGTCGTTTTGCATTTAGTTACTTGTAACACATTGCACTCAAGTTACCTGGCACTTGCTCACTAAAGCAATTATATAAGTCAGCACTAAAAATTAAAAGCACTACACCCTCATTCCCCACTGGCCCTTGTTTTCAATTAAGGATTTCCCAATATTATTCTAGCATGTCCAAAGGTCAGTTGTCAATCTCCTCTCCGGTCCAGCTGGTGAATCTGGGAATCTTGAGGCAATGTTATAACTGCCTCATGCACACAGACAACCCTCTCCTCCTCCCACATAACACAAATACTTGCGAGAGATGCAGCTATTTAGCCAAACTGGAGGCTGAGCTCTCTCAACTCAGGACTGGCAAGACCAGACAGGAGGAGAAGGCAACTACACACACCACAAAACCAGCCTCACATAATGCTACCACTCCACTGAATCAAACACATAAACACACAAAGACATACTGGAGGCTCTGAGTAAAATTTACCTAAACAGCAGAGGCCTCCAAAGCAGACACCTAAACAACTGCTACCTCAAGACACCCCACAAGCAACACATAAACCACAAAAGCAGTGTGCAAAGCAGTCACAGCCCTTAAGGCCAAATACAACACCAAACATACTTGTCATAGGTGACTCCATAGTCAGACACACTGACGTCCCACTCACCAGGCTGAACAAGGAGAGGGTCACAGTAAGCTGCCTATCGGGCGCTAGAATCCGCCACATAACACAAGCACTCGGGTCACTCCACAGCAAGTACAAATATGACACAGTCATTGTCCATGCTGGTGTGAACGACCTGAGACGTACCTCCCTGGACTACATGAAAAGAGACATAGAGGAGCTCTCTGATTATGTAGCCCAGGCAGGTATGACCCTAACCCTGAGCAGTATCCTTCCTTCACCAAGAATGATGCCACAATATAGAGACAAGATGATCAGCTTTAACAATTGGCTTAATGTCTGGTGTCATTCAAAGGGGATCCAGTGTCTGTCTGCCTGGGATGACATGCTTGACAAGCCACGCTGCTTCAAGGGACGGCTTGCACCTGTCACCCTGGGATTCCGGATATTGGCTAAGGCTCTTGCCACCCCATAGTGCCTTTTTAGGCAAGGCTCAAATTCTAAACCTACCACCCTAGAAAACAAAAATGGGAAGAAACTGAGGGTAATGCTGCTCAATGCCAGAAGTCTAAATCTCAAAATGCACGCACTCGAGGCCCTTCTCAGTATGGAGAACATCGATGTCTGTGCTGTAACTGAAACCTGGTTCAAGGCTCCTGAGAGCACCCGGCACTATTAGGTTTTACCTCATATCATGCGTTCGGCCCCAAAACCCGGACCACACCACAAAAGGAGGGGGTGTATCCATATTCATCAAGCATACCCACACCTCCAGGTTGGTGGCAACGCACGACGCTTCGGAAACCATCCAGGTGCAACTAACCATAGGCAAAACTGCTCTACAAATTGTAGCATGCTACAGGCCACCCTCTCAAACTCAGGAACCCCACACAGCCTTCCTGAAGACACTGGAGGGTATAAATGTATCTCCAAACACCATCATATTGGGTGACTTCAACTACCGAATATAGACTGGGAACATTACTCAAGCCCTAACTTTCTAGCCCAATGGTTCCTGGAGTTCATAAATTCAAATACCATGGAACAGCTAGTCACTGTTCCCACGAGAGGAGAAAATATACTAGATCTCATTGTCACAAACATGGGGACAAAATGCTCCACACCGGAAGTATATCCCTCATTGGTGAGATCTGATCATAAACTAATCTCACTGGAAATCCACATCCCCCCACCCCAAACAAAAGACCATAGTGAAGAACTTCTCTAAAGCAAACTTCACACTACTCAAGACTGGTGTGGTATCCTTCAAGGCCCCTGAGCCAGTGGAAACCACAACCCAAGCTGCGGAAGCCCTTACAAATGCATTCTATGAACACCTCCAGGACTGCATGGATCAGGCAATCCCAAATAAAACCAAGACTCTTTCCACAAAGGGCAAACGTCCAGTCTGGTGGACCCCAGCCATTAACAAACTTTACAATAAGAGGAGAAAGCTATTACATGATAGAACAAAATCCATAAAAGGGAAGTCACCCCTGATCATTATTAGTAAAAAAATACGAGCACTCATAAAATCAACTAAGGCCAATTTTGAGAGAAAAATTGCCATGGATTCAAAGGACAATCATAAGGCCTTTTTCAGCTATGTTAGGAACCTGGGTGGAAACTCCCAGATATGCTCAGAATTAGTCCAAAATGATACAAAAATCACTGAACCCACAGACATTGCCAACATACTGGCAGACAGGTTCAGTGCAAACTTCACCCCTCTCCCCTAAAGGAGAGATAACTATCCCAGCCGAGTGTAGCCTCCCGGACATCTCAAATGCGCAGGTGAAAGCTGCTCTCTCTAAAGCTAAAAACACAGCATCAATGGGACCGGATGGTGTCCCCGGCTGTGTGCTACACGAGCTAAATGAGGAATTAAACCCGCACATAAGGCAGCTGTTTAATCTCAGCCTTACCACAGGATACGTGCCCAAGGAGTGGCGTACGGCAACTGTGGTCCCACTCCACAAAGGCAGCGCCTCACGGACCCTGGTAATTACGCCCCATAAGCTTAACAAGTCTAGTCTGCAAAGCTATGGAGAGGATCATAATGGAGCTCATAAACAAAGATATAGGGGACTTGCAGACATTGGACCCGACCCAGTTTGGCTTTGTCAAGGGAAGATCATGCCTTTTGAACTCGGTCGACTTCTTCGAAACAGTCACCAAGGCCATTGATGAGGGAAAGGCAGTCCATACAGCCTACCTTGACCTTGCAAAGGCTTTACACAATACCCCACTCGGGTATTGTAGAAAAACTTACCAGCTTAAATGTAAACCCATATGTCACAAGATGGGTTGCAAACTGGCTTAAGGACAGAACCCACAGGGTTAGAGTTGCTGGCGCTGTGTCAGACTCCAAGCCGGTCACAAGTGGTGTCCCACAGGGCTCGGTCCTTGGCCCCCTATTGTTTGGCATCGACTTCTCAGAAGTACAGGCCAACATGGGAGGACTTTGGCTGACAAAGTTTGCAGACGACTGCAAACTGGGCGCCATAGTGGAAAGTGCATCGGACACGGATATCCTTCAGAAGGGACTCACGGAAACAGATAGCTGGTGCCAGAGCCATGGCCTGAAGTTAAACGCCAAAAAATGTATAGTCATACCCTTCGGGAAAAACAAGGTAACCCCAAGCTACCATATAGGTGGCAATCCACTAAGCACAGAAGAGGTTATCAGGGACCTGGGGACCCAGGTTGACAGTGGCCTTTCTTTTGACACTCACGTTGCTAAAGTGGTTAGAAAGACCTTCTACATTGCCCAATCATGAAGGGATTCACATCCAGATCTAGTGAGGTCATTGTTCCCCTGTACTCTTCACTTATCAGACCAATGATCGAGTACAATGCCCCATTCGGGATGTATCTCACCCGACATCTGCAGCAATTGGAGAGACCCCAAAAGTTCCTCACCAAAAGGATAAAGGGACTCCAAAATCTGTCATATGTTGCCAGATTGAAGAAACTCCAGCTCTATTCAGTCACATACCGTCTGCTCAGAGGTGACATGTGCCTGACATACAAGGCCATGTCCAACCCGGAATTAATGGACATGCTCCACCTCAAAAAATCCAAATCCACCAAAACCACTAGAGCAAGCGACTTAAACCTTAGCACGGATATAAATAGGACGTGCTGGAGGGATAGATTTATCACTCAGAGACTCCCTATGCTGTGGAATAAAATCCCAGTCCATGTGAGGCAGAGCACCTAGCTGACTCTGTTCAAGAGAAATCTAGACCTGTGGATGGGAGATCGTAGGTTTACCCCGGGAATCATCTCTGTGTCACTGCTGGACAGAGGCACAACAAACTAATGGGCACAGTATTTTTTCATATAAGGGGTGGCGTAAGCCACAAAAATTTGGGCTAGGCTTATAAATGCCTTAGGGCAGATAGCCTAGTATAAACCTATGAACCTATGAACCTTATGTAAGAGATCTGTCAAGTAAAGTAAAATTAAAGGAATGTTCGGAAGAAGAGGATCAGAATCCTGAGCCTGCATCCAGGAACAAAATCTTTTCCATTTTCCTGCATAAGATTTTCTAGTGCTAGGACGTCTGCCTTCTAAAATGACATCCATAACCTGCTTGGGTAGGAAAGAAGAAATCAAAGGCCCTGGATTAACCAGGCCGCCAGGCTGAGAGTTCTGACATGAGAGTGTAGAACCTGACCCTGATGTTGGGAGAGAAGGTTCGGAGACTGAGGTAAAACCCAAGGGGGCTCCAGACATAGGTGCATGTTTTTGTAAAATATCTATGAAGTGTTTAGAGTGTTGATTACTTTGCTGAAAGTTGTTTAAATTGACTTGTTCCTTATATTATATATCGCAAGCCTAGTAAGGCAAGTAGAGAGTCATATTAATTAAAGGAAGTGACGTTAATTTGGATTAACATATAAAATTAACCTGAATGCATATTTTATTTGTGGCCTGATGAAGCCTATGGGTGAAAGTGCTTGCCAATCTGCTGTACTTTAATAAAGCTAAAGCTTTTGGATTATTTGCCTTGGTCGATCCGTTTTTTCGTGGTGAAGTGAACGCTGCTGAATTTATGTAAGGGGATTTATTGGCCGAGGTGTGGAACCTTGTAAACTTGGTATCGCTTAGAACATTTGGTTTGCTAAGCAACTTTGTAAAGCTGGTAATGCTTAAAAACTCTTTGGTTTACCGACAACTTACCTAGAACTGTGGAATTATTGCAAACGCTAAGTGTGGATAACCTGCCTGACGCTCTCCTTCTTATTTATCTTATTTGAAATACTTAACTTTTTAGGAGGAGCGTATTTAGACAGTCAACATTTGATTATTCTTCTTATTTTATTTATTGGCTGTTTAATTACTGCAATGGCAGAAATTGAAGAAATACAAGTAAAGCTTCCATATGCACCGGGAAACAGTACTGATAGCATCACGAGATTTCACTGTTATGTGGAAGGGAAAGAAAACCCGCTAAAAATGTATAACGTTAGAGACATCACGACGGAAGAGGAGATCATTAAGGAAGCAAATACAAAAGGACTCTCTACGCTATTGCATCAGATGGAAATGGATTTTATGAAACTTAAACGCCTTCAATTTCAAAGGCAGCACTTTGAAGTTTGTATAGAGCGTCGGATTATACCTAGGGGACTTCGCATCCTAAAAATGCCAACGACAGGTACCAAATACCCTGAACTATTATATCAATGGCAGAGAATTAACATTGATACGAGTATACAGTATATGACATTGTTGAATAATTACTTTCTTCCAGAAGAAAAAGTGCTCAGGGAACAAGTTACGGAACAACAGAAAAGTATATATTCTATGTTCCCTAAACAAGTTATAGATAAAAGCATTGAAAAGCTACTGGACAACGTCTATTTATTTGAGAAGAAACTGCTGGAACAAAAACAGAATAAAATAAATAGAGACACTAGAGATTTTGCAAGGGGCCAGGTCTCTACTTGGCCCAAGGAGGAGAAAATGGCTAATGTAAATGATTTAAAAAAAGTAAATGACAGAAGGGGTGTAAATATGGAATGTATAAATAAAAGTACAGATGTACTACCAAAAAAGATAGTTTAAATAGCGATAAGAATACCCCCTTAGTAGATGTGACCACTAATAAAGGAGTGAACGGTACTTTGAGTGATGTAGTAATTACCAATAGAACAAATAACCAAGTAACCGTGGTAGCTGAAGTACATTGTGAACATAGTGAGATTCTATTAGATACTAGTAATATGGATAATGGTGCTAATGGAGATGAAAACATTCAAGTAGATAGGACAGGGACAATCACAGCATCAAATGAACTAGAGCATAATAAAGTGGATGCAGTAGTTAGGAGGAAGGTAATGAACTTTAACACCATAGATATCAATGAAATGACCCCTTTCCCTATAGGAGAGAAGTGGAAGGGAGGGGGCAAGGACAGGTCAGTGAATCGGGGAAGACAAAAATGAAGGTACATAGATACAGAACACACAGGGCCCATGATAAAGAAGATGTGGACCAAGAATTTCACTCATTAATATGGAATATATCAAGTAAAACATTGACTATAGAGGAAATAGAAATGCTTGAGAAAGGGCTGACTTTTATACCCACGACCAAAAGTGATATAACAGAAACTATAACTGACTTGACGTTATTTGTAAGAAACGTTCAGTTGAAAATAAATTTTGGAGGAACAGATGGAATAATAAACGACTGTACACTGAGAAAGCCTAGTACCTATATACCTCAGCTACATCCCCTATTGGAAGCATACTCAAAATTGGTAGAAGAAGAACTACATAGACAGGGTAAATATAAACATAATAGGAATATCAAGAGACAAGGAAATTTGACTTATAGAGCTAGAAAGACACTTGAAAATCTAAAGAATGACCCTAATATAATGATTAGACCCGCTGATAAGGGAGGGCCTACTGTCATTATGGATATGGAGAAATATATATAAAGTATGCTTTTGATGTTAAGTGATGATAAATATTATATAGAGATTAGTAAAAGAGATGTTGATATGATCATTAATAATGTTTCTATGAATATACAGCATCTATATTTAGAGGGACGAATATGCCAAGAATTATATGAATTCTGTCAAGTAGAAGAGCCTAGGATACCATGTATCCAAGGAGTTCCAAAAATCCATAAAAACCCTACTGAACCACCTATGAGACCTATTGTGGCCGGTAGGGGATAGCTTACGGAACCCCTATCATTATATATAGAATCCAAACTTAGACCAGTGGTTGAGAAATATACACATATACTAAAAGATACCAAACAATTTCTAACTATGTTATATGAATTTATGGAAAAAGAAATAAAAGTACCTAATTATTGGTTGGTTACTTTGGATGTAACATCGTTATTTACTAACATCCCAAATATAGGAGGAATTGAGAGCATACGCCAATGCCTATTACGAGCAGAGATTTATACTACATCACAAATTGAGAGTATATGCTATTTGATGAAAACAGTATTAAATAATAATGTGTTTACATTTAAGCAAAAAGTATACATTCAAAGGGATGGCGTAGCTATGGGCACATCTTGTGCCAATAGCTACGCCAACCTTGTAATGGCTAATTGGGAGAGTGAACATCTATTTACCTTAGAATCCTATCAAAAACATGTTGTATTTTATGTTCGGTTTGTAGATGATTTGTTCCTTATTTGGAAATCAAATGAGGAACAGTTAAAAACTTTTGTTCAGGAGATTAATTTATTAACAGGATTTTTGAAATTTACAATGACAGCATCCCAGGAGTACATATCATATTTGGACGTATATGTCGAGAAAATAATGGATGGGTATTTAAATACAGGAGTACATCGAAAGGCATGCCATAGGAGTTCATACTTACATAGATCTAGTATGCATCCTAATTATGTATTTAAGAACGTGGTTAAAGGGCAAGTTATGCATGTATCGAGACTAAACTCACCTGACATAGGGTATAGTCAGGAAATTGAGAAACTGAAACGGCAATTTATGCAAAGATCTTATAAAATACACAAAATGGATGAAGCCCTTGTTGATATTGAGACCTTAAGAAAAGGAAGAGCATATCCACGTTTTGCTGACCAGGGTAAAATAGTGAAAAATACTGTAGAAAGAAATAGTGTTAATCCCAGGAATATGAAAGTGGGTATATATTATACACAAGATGTAAATGAGATTAGAGACGCATACAGTAAGTATTGGGAACTTTTACAGGTGGATCCTGTAATTTCTGAAGTGGTAGGAAGGGAGCCCAAATTTATCTATAAAAATTAATTAAATTTGTATAGAATGTTATGTGGCCCAAATAGAGTAAATGATAAGGACAACAGCAAGAAGTTATCAGCCAATACCAGACCATGTGGGAAATGCAAATTTTGTGATACTATAGATGAATCAGCAACGTTTAAACACCCAGTAAGTCAGGAAGTATTCAAATTTTATTGTGAGGCAGATTGTGAAACAACACATGTGGTATATCTAGCCATGTGCCAACTATGCCCAGCCTTTTACGTGGGCAAGACAGATAGACGTCTTAGAGATAGAGTACGGGAGCACTTATATAATATCAGGATGGGCTCAGACAAAAATGTCCTATCTAAACATGTATCATCTATTTCCATTGAACATAAATTTAAGTTCATGGTTATGTACGTTAATAAACCTACTATACGTAGAGGTTCTATACATAACACCACTGAATGTAATGAAAGTAAGTGGATAATTAAACTCAGAGCAGATCGCGAACCGGGATTAAATGATAGGGTTCCTATCAAGACCATCCTGAAAAATAGGAGAATAAAAGTTAATAAAATTATATAAATGATATAAGTGCTCACCTATTAGATAGTTGACATGATATGGTACTAGTGAATAGAATAGATTTTATATTATATAATTTTAATACATGTATCGTAGGGAAGATACTAGTAATATACTACAAATGCAAGTGTAGGATTATTGTATAATCCTATATAGATTATGTGTCATATACTAAACACACATTACATAAATACAAATTGAACGGTAGGTAGTACTACGTTAAGTTACAATAATGCATGATATAGTAATGAACTTGAGTATTATAGCCGTAGGTACACGATCGAGCTATGGTTAGTTAGTATGAATTTTATGCCCTATGTTTAATGTCTTAAAATTATAAGTCGCTTTTATACATAAAAAGTTTTTTAATATTTATATATATTTATATATTTTTCTGATAAAAGTATTATAAATATTTACTTATCATCTTGTTTTATTTTAACGATTATTGTGGTATTTTATTATATATGTACCTAATAGATATGCACTTTTAACATTGCCTTTAAATAGATTTCTAGTTAAAGTGCATATTATTAATAATAATTTTTAGGTTAGATTTAGATATACAGCATATATTAAGCATTGAATTAAATATACGCTATTAATGTATATATATATATATATATATATATATATATATATATATATATGTATATTTTTTTAATGTGCATTTGGTAGTATAGTTTTTATACACTAGTATATTTCACGTACAAATGCGTGAAATGCGTTGGAATGAGAAGTTGTATGTTTATTTTTATTAGATAAATAGCAATTTTATTTATGTGCATGTTTTTTGTAAAATATCTACGAAGTGTTTAGAGTGTTGATTACTTTGCTGAAAGTTGTTTAAATTGACTTGTTCCTTATATTATATATCGCAAGCCTACTAAGGCGAGTAGAGAGTCATATTAATTAAAGGAAGTGACGTTAATTTGGATTAACATATAGCAACTCTGTAAAGCTGGTAATGCTTAAAAACTCTTTGGTTTACCGACAACTTACCAAGAACTGTGGAATTATTGCAAACGCTAAGTGTGGATAACCTGCCTGACGCTCTCCTTCTTATTTATCTTATTTGAAATACTTAACTTTTTAGGAGGAGCGTATTTAGACAGCCAACATTTGTACTTTGATTATTCGTAAAATTAAAGGAATGTTCGGAAGAAGAGGATCAGAATCCTGAGCCTGCATCCAGGAACAAAATCTTTTCCATTTTCCTGCATAAGATTTTCTAGTGCTAGGACGTCTGGCTTCTAAAATGACATCCATAACCTGCTTGGGTAGGAAAGAAGAAATCAAAGGCCCTGGATTAACCAGGCCGCCAGGCTGAGAGTTCTGACATGTGAGTGTAGAACCTGAACCTTATGATGGGACAGAAGGTTCGGGGACTGAGGTAAAACCCAAGGGGGCTCCAGACATAGGTTTTTTAGAGTTGGGTACCAAAACTGTCGAGGCCAATTTGGGGCCAGCAAGATTATCATCTTGGGCTTGTCCTGTTTTATCTTTAATAATACCCGTGGAAGAAGAGGAAGAGGCGGAAAAGCATATCCCGAGAAGTTCCTCCAACTGAATGATAGGGCATCCACTTTCCAAGCTTCTTTGTGGAAAGTCCTGGTGCAAATATTCTGTAGTTGATGATTGAGATGGGATGCAAAGAGGTCTATGTGAGGACATCTCCAGACTGCTGTTATCATCCTGAATATTTTGGTGTCCAGCATCCACTCGTGTGGATCCGAAAGGTTTCTGCTCAGACTGTCTGCCAGGAAGTTTTGCTTCCCTGGTAGAAACTGAGCTTGAAGGTCCAGATTGCAAGCTAGAGCTGTGTTCCATAGATCCATGGCTAGTCTTCAAAGGGGGTAGGAATGAGATCCCCCTTGCTTGTTTATGTACCACATAACTGTGATGCTGTCTGTCCGTATTAGTAGTTGTCCTGGTTTTAGAAGATTCCTGAAGGCCATTAGAGCTTTCTGAATGGCTAACATTTCCTTTAAATTGATATGCAGGTGCTTCTGATCCTTTGTCCAAAGGCCCTGCAGACAGTTGCCCTGAAAATGGGCTCCCCAAGCATAATCCAAGGCGTCCGTGGTCAGAATCTGAGTTGCAGGAGGCAGACAGAAGGGTTTCCCTTTGTTTAGAGTACATGCCCTGGACCACCAAAGAAATTCCTTTTGAAGGCAAGGCAGGATGGAGATCAGTATGTCTAAACTGTGGCAATGCTGAGACCATACACTTTTAGGTACCACTGTATTTTCCTCATGTGTAGTCTTGCATATGGTACGAGAAGGATGCAGGAGGCCATGTAACCCAAAGCCTGCAGGAATCTCCTTGCAGATAGCTGAGTTAAAGTTGCCAAGATTTTCAAAGTTGAAGCCAGTTGTAATTGTTTTTCGGATGTCAGAAATGCCATCTGGGTTGAGGTGTTTAGAAGAGCACCCAGAAAAGTTATCTGTTGTGAGGGTGTCAAATTTGACTTTTTTTATGTTTACAGAGAATCCCAGGAACTTGAGGAAGTTCTGTACAAATTCTAGATGCTGGAGTAAGACATCCTTGCTGTCTGTCTGAATTAGACAATCGTCCAGATAAGGGTAAATTTGAATTCCCTTGAGTCTGCAGTAAGCTACTACTGGGGCCAGGCATTTGGTGAGGACCCTGGGAGCAGTAGACAATCCAAAGGGCAGCGCAGAGAATTGAAAGTGCCTCGATCCGGCCTTGAACCTGAGGTATTTTCTGCATTCCTGCCTGATGGGAATGTGTAAATATGCCTCCTTTAAATCCAAAGTTACCATCCATGCATCTTTGGACAGCATTGGAAGTAGCTGCTGTAGAGTAAACATCTTGAATTTTGGAATCTCTAGAAAGGTGTTCAAGACTGACAGATCCAGAATGGGTCTCCATGAGTTTTGCTTCCTGGGGACTAGAAAGAGCCTTGAGTAAAAACCTTGTCCCATCTCTGAAAGTGGAACCAGTTCTATGGCTTTCATAGCCAAAAGAGCTTCCACCTGGTTTAAGGCCTCTGTCCATTGATGTTTTGGAAGGTCTGCCCATCCGCTTGGCCTTGGCAGGGTATGAAAATTCAATTTGTAACCTCTTAAAACCACATCCAGAACCCACTTGTCTTGGGTTATACGAGTCCAATTTTGATAAAAAAGAGAGAGTTTTCCTCCGAGAGGGGCTTCCAGGCAGGAAGTTCCTGCAGCCCAACAGAGGGAGTCATTGAGTTTGTTTCCTATGAGTTTGTGACCTGTCCTCTCCTCCCCTAGGGGTGGAAGCAGTCCACTGTCTTGGTCTATAAGAAGCTTGTGTTTGAGGCCTTCCTCTGGAGCGTCTGTATCTACCCCTCTGAGGCCTGTCTGAAGTGGGAAAGGACCAATTTTTAGAAGGCCAATTCCTGCTAAATCTTGGTGGCTGTACTTGTAAGAAATCTTTAACTGTTTGCATGGATTTCGCCTTATCCTCCATCTTTTTAATCACCTCTTCAGCTTTTGATCCAAACAAAACATTATGCTGAACAGGAGCATCCAATAATTTAGCTTTTACTTGTTCTGGCAAATTTTGTTCCTTTAGCCATGCATGCCTTCTAATGACTGTGCCGGAGGCAGCAGCCCTACAAGAAGCCTCCAAGGCATCAAATCCATAGTGTAAACCATGCTTCCCAACTTGTTCAGTGGCATGCAATAAGTCATGTAATTCCTTATCATCTGCACAGGCAGAAATGGAAGTAAGCTTTTGTTTTAAAACAGACAAGAGAAATTGCTGGTATTTCAGCATATGAAACTGACAGTTTAAAGCCCTAATGGACAAAGTAGCAGAAGTGTACACTTTTTGCCCCATCTTTCTAAAGATCTAGAATCCTTTTCAGTGGGAATGGGATTTTTGGCAGAAGCGGCCTTAACTCCCTTAGGACCCTGAGAAATGGTTTCAGGGTCAGCAGAAGGGTTCTTGTATAAAAACTGGTGGGAATCAGGAACCCTGTAATATCTATCAGGCTTAACAGGAGCAGGAGGAAAAGAGTCAGGGGTTAAGTTAGCCTCCGAAAAAGCATCATCCACAATATCCAAAACAGGAGGAATAGCCAGGGGTCTATGTTGGGGGAGAAGAAGAAAATCCCTTAGTCTTTTCTTAGATTCCGAATACTCCTATCCTTCCCAGTGGAAATGTTCCCTCATTTCATGCAAAGTTTCCCCAAAAGAGAAATCCTCAGGGGGAGAAGCTGAAGGAATGGATTCCTCAGCATCAGAATCCTCATAAGGAGGGAAAGAATATTCCTGGTCAGAAGAAAAAACTGAAGAAACAGAAGCCTGATCAGAGGAATCATAATAAACATCCTGCCTTGGCCTTTTATCTGGAAGGGGATGTGAACCCCTAATCATAGTAAGTAAATCCTCCGCCATCTTGAGTAAATGTTTCTATGACTTGGGAGCCGGTTCAGAAGAGGCCTGTGTTGCAGTCTTTAATTTAGAAGGAGTCTTTGCCTTTATTAGAAGCGGAGTAGGCCTGAAAACCCCTTCGGAAGCCGGTACCTGCACAGCGGCTCCGGACCCATCCGAAGGAGCATTGTCCGAAGGTCCTGCAATAGAAATATTTAAAGGTCTGGTTGGCTCCTCATGAGAGTCCGTTTCAGCCATCGGTTCTGAAATGGCCGATGACAGGGGCTGCAAAAGCACCTCACTGACGACGGCCGAACCTGAAGTTGGCTCCGCTTGTGCGCTATCATCAGATTTGGACCTCGGAGGCCTGTCTTTATCATTGCGATGTTTGTGAACTCCAGTAGCCGGAACCATATCCGACGACATTTTGTAGTTAAAGCGCCTACCGAAGTAATGAAAAGCAAAATTGTACCTTTGTTTAATTGTACGTTGATTGAATCTAGCACAAAACCGGCAACTAGCTATGTCGTGGTCAGGGCCTAAGCAAGGAATACAGTAAGAATGAAAACCCTTATGAGGTATTTGCTTCCCACATGAAATACAATTATTAACTTTTTCTGACATGGGACTGGAGAAAGAAAAAGTTTCCCCAATGGGGTACTTAGCTTTGAGTGGAGAAGAAAGTCTTCGGACTGAAGTTTATCAGAAAAAATCGTCAGGAGTCAGCCGACCGGCACTTGTGAACTGCTATCACCGCACGGCAAGAAAGACTGGAGAAGATGGCATCGGCTGTCAGCTTTGTACTCCTGGCGCTCTGACATCAGGGAGCATGGTTGAACAGCCGACGCCAGACCCAGACTTTGAGAGTCTGGCCGCCCAAGGACTGCCTGCCGGCAGGGGAGAACCCAACAGTCATGACTGCAACAGTGAAACACGATGAACATCTTTATACATTCTAAAAACAGTTTCAGAGAAAGAGAAACCCCCACAAGCAGAATCAGAAACTGAGCTCTCCTCTGAGTCTGAATCAGAAATCTGAGAAGAAAACAGTTATCGTCACTTCATCTTTCTGCCCATATTCAGAATTTTGAATCTCCTTCAGGAAAAGAGGCATCCCTCATTCTTTTACCAGAAACTACCTTATAGGAAGGATCAAGACCCTACATTAAACCCTGAGCCACACCACATAAACTACTCCTGTCCAAGGAAATTTGACAAACAGCAGATACAAGTTTAGTTTTCCATTTCTTCTTGACAAGAAAAATGGAGCCAAGAGTGTTATTAATGACAGCATCTTCCCAGTGGATGGGCACAACATTTTGACTATACAGGAAAGTCTTCCCTATTCCCTCTCCAAGCGAAGACAAAAGTGCCCCTCCCTTGTCCACTTGGCAAACCCCAACAGCCACAGGATACAGCTAACTCTGTTCCATAGTGGCTGTAGATGCTACATGAGAGGGGATCCAAGGTAAAGGAGGAGTGGTCTGAGGAACCAGCTTAGGTCACAGCAGATTCGCCCACCTGTAGTAAATTGCTAATTTGCTATGGTGGCAAAGGCTGTTTGCTTAACTTTTTATTTTTGTAGCTGGAAGGAGGGTAGACTGTGGGACCAGTAGTTTGTTCTGTGGTCAAGCCTCTTTCCCATGTACAACAAGCAGCATAACCTGGTAAAACATGGTCACTTTTTCTGTAAAAAAACACAGTAAAAAGCACTTTAAAAAATTTGCATGCCCTAAAAGGTAAACTAAATACAATTTCACCACAGAAAAAATGTTTTCAACTACTTTCAATAATTTTTAAAATGACAGGAAAAAGTGTGCTCTCATTTAAAAGTATTGTTAATTCTCATGACAGTCTGTTAAAACACCTAGCTAAAAAATAACTGTCTTAAGTAGGAAAGTATATTAAAATGATACATATTTTATGTGCTAGACCTTTCCTCAAAAGGAACTTACCTGCCCAGCAAAGAAACAGCACAAGTTGACCAGGATCCTTAAAAGCTCATGGAGTTGGGCTGGCTTTCCTGCCACTGAGAGCACCTGCAGAAGAGAGCTCTCTTCAATGGCAGGAAAACTCTAAAGGGTCTGGCACCAAAACAAGTCTTTTTATTCAACTCAGCTTGAGCTAACAGTTTGGATGTGTGGAAGATGCCCTGAAGCTTTGGAAGCTGGCCAGCTTTTACATTCTATGCAGGATATAGCCCGTATAGATGAAGCTACTGCAGCAACCACTATAAAGTGTAAAAACAGGAAGGCAAACATCCTGTAGCTAATCTACAGAAAGCAATTTATTTTATTTTACATTTGTTAAACAGGGGTGTCTGAGCCGAAAAGACCCTTTTTCAGCAGAGGCCTGAGGAGAAAAGCTCCATATAGAAAAATTACAGATACATTTAGATATTTAGACTTGATCAGTATACACACAAATTACAATAGACATGTTTTTACAGTGGTATGCAGCACATCAACAGTTACAGTGGAGAGAACAAACAAGAAAATATAAATTTAAAAATAAAGGTAATTAATAGATTGGTGGTGTACAGCTGAAATTTGGAATATAGGTAGAATACATACATAGTACACAGGTACAGATACACATTGTACATTAGCCTGTGTTTGTGAGTAAGAGTGAAAACTATTATCAAGTACTCTAGGTTTAGTATGTGTACCTTATCCGCTTTCTCTAGCCTCGGGAGCCGTCATGGCACTGCCAGCTTTGCTTGAGAAGTTGCCTAATAAGGTTTTTAAAGGATGATGTGTTTTGTATGCTAGTGGGGAGAGAGTTCCATTTTTTAGCCAGTGAACTACTATATAGTGCGTCTCCAAAGCTACTGTAGCTGTTGGTGACTTCTAGTAGTAGTTTGCTTAATGATCTAAGAGGCCTTTTGGCTGAGTGATGATGTACTAGGTTTTGTGGGCAGGACACTTATTGGGGAGGTAACAGACAGAATGACAGAGGCAGAGCTGATTGTAGGTTAGGAGGTTGGGCAGTTCAAGCTAGTGGAGCTGTCTCAAAGCAGTACAGTGATGAGTTCTATATGAGCAATTTGCAGCAAAGTGGGCAACTCTGTTATAGCAGGCTTCCATTTTGCTTAGTTCAGTTTTGTTGAGATTAGTCAGAATGGGAGATGCATAGAGTAGGGTGGATAGAAGTTGGGAGCAAGCAATGGCTGATCTTGCATTGTTGGTAAGAAATGGTTTGATACAGTAGAGTGATCCCAGTTTTGCATGTTCTTTTTTAATAATTGAGATGACTATCACATTTTAGGTGGGAATCTATGGTTATTCCCAATAGCTTAGCCTGTGCCACTGGAGTGATTGCAGTAGCATTTGTGGAGTAGATAGTGAATTGACTGTTGTCAGTGTTTTTGTTAGAACTGGTTATAATCATAAGCTGAGTTTCTTTGGACTGAGGATAAGTTGGGTAGTTTTCAATGTCCGTGAATGCTAGTTGAGTTGCATGCAGGAGGGTGGGAATGTTTTATGCAGCACAGATTACGGTAGTACCGTCTGCATACTGAATGATAGATACATGCTGTGTGGAGGTTTGGAGGTCATTTGTGAATATTGTGAATAGTAGCTGTCCTAAGACAGAACCCTGTGGGACTCCTATAGCTATGGCCAGCTGAGGAGAGAGCGAATTTTCCGATTTCACAGCTTGGTACCTGTCAGTTAAGTAGCTTTGGAACCAGGTAAGAGTGGAATTTGATATGTGATATTGGTTTAGTTTGCTTAGCAGGATTTGGTGCGAGACTGTGTCAAATGCTTTGGACATATCCAAAAAAAGAGTTGACACTTGCAGGCCTTCGTTTTTGAGACAGTTTACTGTGTCTGTGAAACAGAAGAGGGCTGTAGTGGTACTTATGGGCAGGTTTGAAACCATGTTGAGTAGGTGACAGGATGTTGCTGTCCAGGAGATATTTTAGCACCTGGGTATGGATGCATTTTTCTAGGATTTTGGCAAATCACAGAAACAAATGTCAAACACCTTTGCAAATGTGTTTGTCATACTTTTAGAATGTGAACAATGTCACGGGCAAAACTTGACAGTTTGCCACTATTTTTTTTTTATTTCTATGCAGCAGCTATTTACTATACTCCAGACCCATCTTACTAAGTAAGACGGCAGGCTTGGAAAAACAGTCCCCCCTCATGCAATCTGCTTAAGATGTCTACCTTACACAATCTACAGTCATCATACAATGAACAGTAGGCAAATTTCTCTGTATCCCTTAGCTGTAAAATAAAAATAAACAAATAAAAAAAGGGGGGGGGCATCAATGTGCTTTTTCGGTCAGCAAAGTGATTTATACATGTGGCCCTAAAGACAGGATATATACTGAATTTTGTACAGTAAATAAATTTGCAATTCAAATGCCTACCCTATAGTCTTCATAAAAAGTTTGAATATCTGAGGTTAATTCTTCAAAGATGTGCATGACAAGTATAAATGCACAAAAGTGATGAACATATCCACCAGACTATGAGCTGAGTCTTTCCTACTCCTGATAACTACAAATCTTTTCTTCAGCTTGCACTTAAAAAAAAAAAAACTGAATGCAGTGAAGAAACAATTGGGTTGTGTGTTTTTTCAAGACAGAAATACTTTATCTATACATGGTACACATATGAGAGACATCTTCCCTCTCACAAGTGATGATTTGGATAAAATACAAAGTCGTTAATCCACAGGTATAGGAAATTAAATGCAAAGACTTGCAGAACAGTAACAGTGTATCAAGATTCTCAGCAAGTCGGGGCCACATTTAATATAGCATCATCAAAAAACATTATAGCATGCATTGTGAAATATAAACTTGCTGATAAATGTTTTGTTGAGTTGTCTGCATTAATCCCTATAAACCCAAATAAGTCAAAACAAGCTACGGAATACAAAACTGTTGAACAGTTATCTTCTGTATTATTCTTATATAACTGACTTTCATACTGCTCTCCTGTCACTGCTATCATGTCGGTGATCCCACTTGCAGCTTTCTAATCTGTACTTAATCACCTATCCACTCAAAGTATCTTCATATCATTTCAATTAAAACAGATCACATTTATTTAGCCGTGAACTATTCTAAAATAAAATCAACTAAGTTTTACTTGCTCTATAAAATCACCTTCCTTTTCTGCGTGACAGGCATCATTACAGATGGTGTAAAATTACAAAACCATTCTTAGGATATTGTTATAAATACATACAACTGTCAGATTTCTTATTACCAATTATTTGGGGAGCTACAGTGTTCAACAAAGAAAGCAAAGATAAAATGCAATATCTGAAGAATTACTAATTCTGTTTTAAGAAATATAATAGGGTGCCCCTGCTGTAAGTAACTAACACTGCCACTGCCCACTGTGTTTTTTGTACAGTTGTTCTCACAGTGGTCAATATTTAATAGCTACTGTTACATTTTGCTATGAAAGTAGCCTGATAAAAACAAACAGAAGGACGACTCTTCTGCAATATTCTTGCTTATTTTCAACCATTAAGGAGAAACGTGAACTGCTCTAAAAATCTGTTTCAGACAACCTGGGCATAAAAGACAAAGTAGAAAAAACAGAGACTCGATGCACCCTTAAGTACATGAATTAAATGCAACACAGATATTGAATAACAGTGAAATAACATTTTAGTTAATACAACTTGACAGTAACCACAAACACATTAACAGTGGTGTACAAATTTATTAATAGTAATGTAGTTATACTATGCACAATTTTGTACTATGTATCATCTGGTTATTTATGTTGTACTATTCTATCAACTTTGTTCTTGAACTTTGTATATTTTTTCTTGTACCTATTAACTCATTCCTATTTTTGTTATCTTGAAATGCTCTATGCAAGTTTTCTTCCAATTCCAAGGCCTCTGCTGTAAAGGGAATTTTGCGTAGTCAGGCTTTCCTGGTAAACAAATTCAATAAATAAATGTGACAAACAACACAGTGTATTATAGGATCAAAATCTATAAGACAACTAGGCCATGTGGCCATTTGCACCTTGCCAGTAACCATCTTTGCACCCCCCTTTTCATCAAGTAGTGATAGGCCAGTCACACTGGGAGCAAATTTATTAATACCAATTTTCACTAATTCTTTCTTAAAGGAAGATAGTGCATCTTATTGTTTGATATGGCAAGGAAGTGTGTTCCAGAGAAGGGCAGATGCATGACAAATCTGTATCTTCAACATGATTTTGCTAGGAATTGTACTAACTAAATTTAAATAGCACAACTGCAATATATAAATAAGTAAACCTAGAGAAATTGAATTGCTGAAGCAAAGGACAAATATACAAGGGGTAGTATAAATGAAAACACTGCCCAACTGTAAGCAAATCAGATAGTAAAAAAGTACATATATAACGTATTACACTTGTGTCTTGCAGTGTTAAGATGTTGAGTTAAAGCATCAACCAGTTACAAGTGGTGTCCCACAAGGCTCAGTCCTGGGACTTCTCTTGTTCGGTATATATTTCTCGGAGGTACAGGCCAACACAGAAGGACTGTGGTTGACCAAGTTCGCAGATGACTGCAAACTGGGCGCCATAATCGACTCTCCAGCCGACACAAGCATCCTCCAAAAGGGCCTCATAGAAATAGACAACTGGTGCCAGAGCCATGGCCTCAAGCTAAATGCCAAAAAGTGTATAGTCATCCCCTTTGGCAAAAACAAAGTGCCCACAAATTACCACATAGGTGGTAATCCATTAAGTACAGAAGAAGTAATTAGGGACCTGGGGACCCAAGTTGATAGCAATCTCTCATTTGACAACCACATGGCCAAAGTGGTTAGAAAAACATTTTATATAGCCCACCTAATCATGAAGGGATTCACATCTACATCAGGGGAGGTCATCGTGCCTCTTTACTCATCCCTCATCAGGCCCATAATTGAGTACAATGCCCCTTTTGGGATGTACCTTACCAGACACCTGCAGCAACTGGAAAGACCCCAAAAGTACCTCACCAAGAAGATCAAAGGGCTGAAACAGATGCCATATGCTACCCGGTTAAAGAAACTCCAGCTCTACTCAGTGGCATACCGCCTGTTCAGAGGCGATCTGTGCCTGACGTATAAAGCCATGCCCAACCCGGAATTAATGGACATGCTGCACCTCAGAAAATCCAAATCCCATCGAGCTACGCGCTCAAGAGACTTGAACCTCAGCACTGAAATAAATAGGACATGCTGGAGGGACAGATTCATAACCCAGAGGCTCCCTTCACTCTGGAATAAAATCCCAGTCCAGGTTAGGCAGGGTCCCTCATTGACTCTCTTCAAGAGGAATCTTGATGAGTGGATGGGAGATCATAGGTTTACCCCGGGTATCACTTCTGTGTCACTGTTAGACAGAGGCACAGTATACTAACCTCGAAAAAGGGCATAGCAAAATAAATTTAAAATGGGTGGTGAAAGCCAAGCACATTCTGGCTAGGCTTATAAATGCCCTAGGGCAGATAAGCCTAATGAACCTATGAACCCACTGGTAAGTGAGCAATTATCCAACATCCCCAAAACAATTACATCTGCTTTTTTTTTCTAGGTGAGACTGTAGTGTTTTCTTGAAATCAAATCACTTGTGTTCTTAATTTCTTCAGGAATGGCATTCCACCAGGCTGGTGCTAACATAGAAAGTTTTTTTTCCCTGAACCGGATGATCTAAAGGGGGAGGGGTTAGCACTGTCAAGGCATTACAACTTTGTATGTAATAGGGCAGCTCATTTCACAAATCAACATAATACGCTTGGGTTTTTCATCATTTCCTTATTCTTGTAAATTTGTGCTTCTCAGTAGACTCCAACCATTCTATACAGGAAGTGTGAAGAATTTCTTAGTTTTCAGCATGAAAGTTTTATGCCAATTATGACTCTATAGATTTTGAACTACATATTACTTACTTCTTAAGAGCCATGGTGGCCAAGGTGACAAAAATGATTAAGTAAAAACTGTGTAAAGACACTGGACTACTCCTAGACAGCTCTGTTCTGTCTTGCTTGTCTACAGGTTCCAGTACTGGAGCATCGTTTTAATCTGATGCTGGAATGTGGGTCATGTATTCAACCTTACTTTTATTTATCTTGAAAATACTGTCTTAATATCGGAAGCTGTATCAGTCTCAATATGATCCAAGTGTGTCTTGAACCTAAAGGGAAAGGTTATTAAAAAATGTTTGCATCACTTTTCAAGCCTTCAATTACCTTTGCAATGGCTCTCTGGAACACCCTATATGCTTGATGATATGCCAATTAAGTTCAATTAATATCTACCTTCCTAATTGTACTATTAAATACATACAATGTAGAGCTTTCTTCAGCTAAGCTTAATCTCAATCTCTAGTATGCATTTCATACTGAAAAAAAATAGTACTTATATTCAACTGTTTCAATTTAAGGCAATGAGTAAAGCTTTCTTAAAATAAACTATACTAAATGCTTTTCCCCCAATTAAAAGCAATGAGTAATGTTTTAACTATTTAGAACTTGTGGATCAATACATATGCAAATCTTTTAACCACACCATTCAACCATTTTGCTGTCTCTACTTGTTACCAGACATTTAAGCTTTCTTATGCTTTAACTCATTCTCACCCATACTGCTAATTTTGGTACTTACTAGCCGCTGCCTGCAACAGTAGCTGCATGGGCTGACTTGTCTCATTCAAGTCTATAATACCAGAAAGGCAGACCACACAGAACTACTGTTTCAATATATCTTAAGTACAGCACTGCATTTCTGGTACAAAATACAGAGATACCATTTGTAAATGAGAACTGTATTTTAACTAATTAAGTAAGGCTAAATGCTGCATTGCTCAAGTGAAAATGTTTTTTGCACATTTAAATTTTATTTAGAGTCTAAGCTCTAGGCAACTGCCACCAACAGTCAAGAATGTGGCACCTCATTAAAAGACTGCTGGCAGGTGTTAGCAAGCTAATTCATAACACATTTTACTCCTGACACTACTGGTACCTTCCTAACAATATAACATCAGGGTATATTTTTATGCAATATTTTCTAGGCAAATTGACTAACCTGGACACAGACTGGCACAGTAATGGAGATCAAATTTATGGCTCTTCATGTTGTCTGAAATGTCTATTTCTGTACACACACTACTTTCACAAAATGACTAACCTATACACAGACTGGCATGGTCATAAAGATCAGCTTTATGGCATTTTAGTCTCTCTGAAATTTCTTTATGACTGCTTCTGTACACATACACTATTTTCACAACCTGCTTCATCATTCCTAGCTTTTCAGAAAATAAGATAATTAAGCAATCCCTGTGATCTTAAAGTGTATGCTTCTTTTTTCAATATTAACATCAGCCACTTTTAACATAACAGCCACATCTGGTGGGCAGATTAATGTGCAGACAGCTTGATGTGGGTTTGTCAGGACAGAGCAGCTGTGTTATGGCACATCTTGTAGCTAATTCATTAGTATGCAAGACTATAATACAAATATCTATCCTTAGGGTCTAAAAGACTCATGACACAGCAGAACACACACACAAAAAAAGAAAGAAATAATAGAGCAAAACAGAAAAATGGAGGAAAAAAGAACAGTTCTAAAAGAAAAAAAATCAGTTACTTACTGTTAAGTACTTCATTTAACTCATCATCTTTCGGTAAACTTCTCAAGTCATGACCCACCCCACTGCAAGGAGGAAGAACCAGCTGGGATACTCTAACTTAAAAGAAGCACCCAACTTATGATGCCTAACAAAGTGTGGGCAGAAAACCAAGCTGGAGCCCCACAAATAGCACCAGCAAAACTTCTCTACCAAAGCTGCAGTAGCCTTAGAAGAATGACCACTAATCTCTATGGAAATGGGCTGCTTGAAGTGTCATAACAGGCTACAACTGAAAAGCCACTTAACTATGGTTTGCTCATCAACTGCAATGCCACGGCTGGTTTCAACAAGGGAGAGACAGTTGTTCAAACCTTCTGAAAGGCTTCTACCTTTAGATGCTAGCTGTATTAAAGCCACAGTATGCCAAGATCATTCACCTGAACTTTGATGGAGTAGATAGTTAAATGGCAATCTGTTTTTGATCAAGAATATCTGATGGAAGAAACTATGAAGACAGAGCTAAAGGTAAAGCAAAAACCTTGTCTTTATGGAACAGTTATAACACTTTAAAATCCACAAGAGCTCGCACCTCAGCAATCCTAACTACAGTGCTAGCCAGCAAAAGCTAATTTCCAAGTCAGAAAAATTAATAGCACTAAATATACTAACTCAAATGGACACTTCAGTTTTTTTTCAAAACTGAAGCCTAACCCTAAGCAAACTTCCTCTTCTGAGGTCTAAGATGAAGAATATTGTTTAAGAATAGCTTTATTATAGGGTAAAGACCTGTGGGATACAAGGAACACCAGAAGAAGGTAAGGCAGAAAAATAAACATCTGCATGCCTCACCAGTGAAACAAGGATATAAAGCCCTGACTACAACCCAGGAGACCAAATTCTGATTATTAACTCTGGGGTCTGATGGAGAAGCAGAGAGGATGGATGTGTCCACCCTTGAGAGAAATATGCTGGACATCTCTCTAATGAAGCTCTAGCAGAGGCTGGAGCTCAGAGGACAACCACCACACTGGGGTGGGTGGGTGAGTGAGGAAAGATGAAGGGTGGAATCTCTATGGTGTAAAGCCAAAAAACACTCATGGTCACTCCTCATTGTCAGCATACCAGGGAGGGAATAAGGGTTTACAAAAATACCATACCATACTGCAATGTGATGACCTGGCCTGTCATACTCCACAATACTGGCAGGTACTGACCTCACACAGCCCATACATGGAAGCGTCTTCAATATGCTGAACAGACTCTCCTGGCATAGGAATATCACTGAGGCAAAGCCTTCCAAAAAAATGGGAGGACGAGACTTCAGACTGTGGCATGAGGAATGTATGAAATCAGCAATGTGTGGAATGGGGTGAGAGATAAACATTTACTAAAAGAGTAACGAAAACCCAACAACTCAAGCACTTACCTGTAATTAGCCTTAGGCCAACAAGAGACTATGTTTTGATCAGTATGATACCAAAGTACTTGGTACTTCATTATTTTACTAAGATAGGAAAAGATTAACCTCCAAGATGAGATGAAGTGGTCATTGGGAAATGCAGAATCTTCCTTTTGAGCAGAAAGCAGATAAACTAACTGAAGACAAAATCATTTAAGCTTACAGTTTACCATAATTGTAGATGTTCTGAGTACATTCACTGAAACAGTACTGACTCTTGTGATTTCTGATTGTAGAAGTTGATGGTTGGCCCAACTTCCACAGCTCATCACCCTTCCTCCACTAAGTCCACTGAACTCTCTCCCATGTGGACATCAAGGCATTGGTGATATGAAGGGAAACTGGCGAGTTCCAGCTTCAGATGTTTCTTGCAACAAAGGTGCAGATTTACTTTCTAGGAAGACATCACGACCCACCCAGGGATGAAGTGCCCAAAGTGGGAAACACTAACCACAGCAACCATATAAAACCAGTTTCTCCAGGTTGCTGCTGAATCCAAAGTATGAGGCTGTCTAGTTATGTGGTAGATAAAGTACAAAATGACTAAACTAAGTAGCCACCCCAACACATAGGTGTCTCAGTGATAAAGGTGAAGGAGAAAATATACTTCTGGCAATCAACATCTGCAATTATGGTAAGCTCATAATTCACTGTTGTAGTACTAACACATGGGCTGACTTCAGAAATTATGGACTAGGGGGTGGCTGGCCTGTGGAAGGACTACAGGACACAAGGCCCTAAGGCTATGGCAAAACCTGCCACTGCCATAGAAATATCACTAACGATGTAATGACTGAAAAAGGAATGCACTGAAGATAAGGTAGATGCTTCCAAGACACAGCCTGAAAAATAATTCCTCTTAGGAATGCTGTTACAACAGCTGTAGCCCTGACAGAATGAGCATTCTCTAGACCTGGGACAGTCTTTCCATAAGTATAACAAAAGGCAAAGCAATCATCTACCCATTTTGAAACAGTATGCTTGAAGTCAGTCTCTCTGCCCTTGGCAAAAATAAAAGAAAACTGGTAAGATCTCTTGTAATCAGTTTTACCCAGGTAAAATCTTAGTAGTCAATGAACAATCAGGGAATGTAAAATCATTTTCCCTTTTTTGAGGGTACAGAAGAAATACAAAGTAAATGTTTCTGATTCTAGGACACCATGCATGAAAAATGCATTAGCGCAGATGAAGGCCTGCAATTCTGAAATATGCTTAACATAATAGGAGTACATTTAAGTTGGATCTCTTTGGGTGGTCTCAAATATGCCAGACATCTACAAATATTGTTAAAAGAAGCAGCAACAGCACAAGCAATCAGAGTTATCAAAAGGATATACATTTTAAACTGAAAGCAGGCTAACCTGACAGACAATGAGATAGGTGAGTTGAGAGCTACTCATGCAAACTGCAGGATTGTTGGAAGTTCATCAAGAGGAAAAGTTAAGTTTATGAATACACAATCCAATTATCCGCATCATTTTCAAAGAATGGTAGCGTACCACACTGCTTGATCTGCAGAAGTCTATTCTAGAGGTGAGGGAGATACTAAGTAATGAATCTCTTTTCTTCCTTGTTTTGTTAATCTAGCAAAGTAGATTTAGGCTTCTGCATCTGGTGAATGTGTAACTGTTTCACTTGTGAAAGTACAAGATACTGGATCCCTTAATGCAAGAAAGTGAGGCATAGGTCTCCTCCAATGAGTATGTAAGATACAGAAAAAAAGTGTTTATAGCCTTTTTTGGTAATTAGGGGTTGGAAGCAATTGATCATCTTTGTTCAGGAACCTCTGGAGTTTTACCAAATGTTTGATATATTAAGTAAGGGACATCACATTCTAAAATAGACCTGATGAATGCTGAATAAATACAGGGCACTGACCTCTTTAGATCTGGATGATATTCCCCAGGCATTGTCTGAGCTATGTATTACCTGACAACTGTTTTTACATGGTAAACAAAGGGGATGGAATTATCAACCAAGGTTTCAAAGTCTCTAATTTCATTTGTATTTTGATGCTGGGTATTTTCTACGTTGTATGCCGAGGGAAGGTGTGTCTGCCAAATGCAACAATGTTGCCTTTTATAACATTTAAATCTATTTTCAGTACACCATCTACATTCTTGCTGCAGGGCTTGGGCATCGCATGGGATTTGACAAGGATTTCTAGTGTGTCTTCTAATTTTTAATTACTGTGTTGCTCATTTATTGGTCATGTAATATAGTTTTCTGCACATTAGGCAGCTTCAAATATCACATTTGATGGAGATTTAAAAAATTGCATTAAGGGTAAATCAAGACTAAAAATATGGACATCCTGCCCATACATCAGGCCTAAAAATAGGAACGCCCCTCTAAACTAGGGTTAGTTGAGAGATTGGGGAGGGGCAAGATCCTTATGTAGTCATTTTGACTTATATGACTCTCCTTTGTTCTTTGGGGAGGAGGGGGGGGGGTCCTGCATTCTTTTTGGAACCTCCTTGTTACTGCAAGTTAAACATCTGCTTGCCTGCATTCTGCTGAGTCTGTTTATTTTGTTTCTTATCAAAACTGACCAAAAAAAATCCCTTGGTAAATTTAAAGAAATGCTGAAAATTCAGACATTCCCTGAATCAACTTACCTCTCATCACACTTTTTATAACCTCTGCAGCAGAGGGTCCAAAGACAGTCTTTATCCAAGTAGAATTTAACATCTTCTGACAGGGTCAGAGAACACAGCTGGTCAAACCTCCACAAAACACTACCAGTGGCAGGATTCCCGGAGTACAATCTACAGAATCAATCATTTTAAATAATGACTAGTAACCTGAGAACATAAGAAACTAAACTACACAATGCAGATTTTCTCACAAGAGGAAACTGAAGCCAAAAAATTCCTTGTAGTTTTACAATTAGTAAGGCTAAACATGAACATTTGAACCTGACAGTTTAGAATTCTAAAAATCAAAGTTGAAGAAGCATATACTTTTTATCCAAATTTATCAAAACCGTTACCATCCTTATTAGGAGAATAAGAATTAACAAAATGTTTGGCAGCAGCTGAATTTACTAAAGCTATAACTGACGAGACAGGTCTTGGATTAATGCATAAAAACTTGTAAAAGTGAGGAACTTATCTTTCTTAGGGGCAGCAAGCTGTCAGGAAGACCATAGGCTATGACAAATACATCCTCCAATGGGGACAGCACTGGGGGTGGGGGGGTGGGAGAGATGGGTGAAGATCTTGAAATTCCATCTGTAGCAAATCATAACATTTTCTAATGAACTGGGAAGCCACAGTACTCTCCCAATAAAACATTGGTTCCTCCTGGAAACAGTCTCAGAGAATCCCGCTCAGAGAGAATATGATACCTCACTGTCTTCAGAATCAGAATCAGAAACTAGAGGAGGAAAAAAGCATCCGTCTCTTCATGACCCCCTAGAGATTCCAATTCTTGAACCTCTTCAGGGAATGAAGAATAATTTTTCCACAGACCACCTTGGAAGAAAGGTCAAGAGCCTGCATAAGACCCCAAGCCAAGTCCAATAAATTACTCTTGTCCAGGATAACTGACACAGTAGAAGAAAACGTTTTAAGTTCTCTAACATTTTGATATATTTGGGGAGAAGAGAGATCCAGTATTGCCACCAAAATCTTCCCCAGGGATAAGCACATTCTGGCTAAGTAGAAGCACATTCCATGATCCTTCTTCCATGACAGAAATGAGTGGCTTCTCCCTTGCCTGCCAACGGGACCCAAGAGCTGCAGAGGATGTGGCTAATCCCCAGTCCATGCAGGCTGGAATATGAACTGCAACAAAGGTATCCGAAGAAAATGAATACTACGTCTGAAGAACCAGCTTTGGTTATATAACAAGTCACCCACCTTCGACTGAAGCAAACTGCCAGCCAGCTGTATTGGCAAAGGCTGATTAACCATCTTATTCGTTTTGTGGCTGAAAGTCAGACCAACAGACTTTTGCCTGTGTCAGCTGAGCTGCTGTACAGCAATGTTCAAGCCCCATTCAGCTAATTTCCACAAGGCAATGAAGAGATTAAAAAAAAGAGAACATGGGATGAGGGGAATACTTGCAGTCGTGTTCATTCAAAACAAACTGCACAAAATGTCTCAATCCTTACCAGAAAACTTGCTTCATCTCATTACAGCTGAGTGACGTCTGCAGTTACACCCTACTGCTCCTCTAGGCGTCAAATATTGCCTGTTCATATTTGCATTAACAATTCCAAAATCATGTTACATACAAGGTATTGGAAAATTTTATCTTGAAGCATACGTGATAGCAAACACAATTGTATTGATATATGACCTCTGTCAATGGGTATTTGTTAAAAATGTAAGGTGATAACTTCAATTTTTAAATGCTGAAGCCACACCCACTAGGAGATAAAGGTACACACTCAAAAGAGCTCTACTGGAGGGAAAGGGGGATGCAAAAAAAAAAAAAGCCAATCACCCAAAGGCTATTCAGGGCCCCACTACAACTGTGTACATTGTCTAAATATTTAAGTCCCTGTGTGTGATATGGGTTTTATTCCCTCAAATGGATGTCTGAAGGAGACTCCACTTGTAGACCCTAGTCAGTAGACAATGAAAGGGATATCAGCATCTCACTAAAAGGGCAGGAATTGCAAAGGAAGTTGATTTGCCATTATGGGGGACTTCTATTGTTCTTCCTCTGCTTGGGTGATATCTTACTTGTTCCTGTACACTCCATTGCTGCCCATAATCATGAAGAATGCTTTGAACATCTCCTTCCTTCAGGGTTGAAACACTGGCACTTGACAACTGCTATCATTTCACAGTCCTAGTAAAACTAGTACCTACTGTGGTGGCTTTTATGAATGGGGACACATTTTGCTAATCTGTTTCTTAGGATTTTAATACTGGAACTTTCCAGTGACACTGTTAAAAGTTATGTAAACTGTGATTAAGAATAGAAATGAAGTGGGAATCCTGATATCCTAACTCCATATCTAAACTATGGAACTCTCTCCCTCCCTTTGCAATACTCCAAACCCAAACCAACTTCAAATCTCTCTTGTTCTCCACCTATCTTCAAAATGGACATGCCCATGCCACTCCAACATAACTTCCCCCTCTAACTACTACTCTCCATTCCAAGCTACACCTCCTTCTCATACCATTACTTTGTCTACTATTATACTCCATTAAATCAATACTGGACAGCCTTCTGCTGCACCCAGGCTAACCTTGTTAGATTTTCTTATAGTAAATGTATCTAACTTTGTACATAGAATTATTTCCTTGCATGATTGTGTTATACCTCATACATACATATGCTATATTCTCAGTCTGATTTAGATGCCTATACTGTTTTGTGTATGCTTGTAATTGTTCATTGGAGCTTTTCTCCCCAGGACTCCACTGAAAACGGGCTGCTCTTGGCCCAGTAGACTTCCCCAGTCATCAAGCTGAAAATAAATAAATAAATAACATCTTGAAGGTGATTTTATCCTCGACAGTGGGAAATCTAGATTAAAAAAAAAAAGAGAGAGAGAGAAAGCTGTCAAGGCTTTACAAATGGTAAAAAGCATTTCAGCCACTGCAGCAGGTCTTTAGAAATGACGTTCTCGGTATTACTTTACACAGAAGATTCTTCAGAAGATGTTACTGTGAAAGAAACGGACAACGTCAAGAGTATTTCTGACTTTTTTCATCACGATACTGAACTTTTGCTTTTAACCTTTTCTGTTGTATTTCATTTCCCCCTACAGGAATTTTACAGGTATATTATCCGATTAGCTAGGGGAAAAAATGTCTCCCACTCCGTTTCCACTTTTTGACAATTTTTGTCAATGGTCTAGCGAATTATCTGCCAAAGTGTAAATGTCCTACCTTCTGATTTTGTTATGAGCCCATACCCTTACCTAACCGTTTCCTTTGGGCTTAGTTTATCTGTCTACCTTTCTAAACTTCAAACATATTTTGAAGCCATTAAAATTAAATCTCCTACAACAGTCAAAACAACAAAAAAAAAAAATAATAAAAATTCAGAATAAAATGGTGAATCACTGTTTCTGTATACATTTCACACAGTTTTCAACTGTCCAGATTTTTGCAGAATGGCCAAACTATCTCATATTTTTTGCTCTGTTCATAAAATTTGTGGTTTTCTGGCAAATCACAGAGGACTGAAGTCAATAAATAGCAACACACATTTAAGTTTGATTTTTATATCCTTCAGCAAATACATGTCATGCAAACACATCCTGTTTATCAAGCAACTTTCTAAGATTGTAAGAGCAATAAAACCTGTCCCCATTTTTTGGCCTTTATCCCCCCATTATATTAGGCTTTGTCCAGATTTTTTTCATTATGAGGTTGAGAGGTAAGCTACACTATTGCAATGCATCTAACCAGGACTGCACTGTGTTAAGAAAAGGCAGTTTTACCTCAACTATAATTAAAATATCCACCTTTTCTTAATTGGTGCAAATAACCCTCCACCCAAAATGTTTAAGACTTCCATTTTAGTTGCAATTACTAAAATGCATAGCTGATCATACCATTTAAATTTACTGTGCATTGAAAAGCATATTTCTAAATTGAAAAACATTCAAAAACCTACACATTTAAAAGCAGCACATAGCATTTCAAAGATAAAAGTAGCAAAAATAACATCTGCCAGTATTACATTCCTAAAATGGTTATGCAGTATGAAAAATAATTTGGTTTTGAAGATATTTTAAATGCTACAGTATATGAACAAATCATAGCACAAGTCCATGAGCAGAAGCCATACACTAAAATGTAATGAACGCTGCCACAACGATCCTCATTGAAGAAAAAGAAGTTATGTACTCACCATAACGTTCCATCTGAGTAGTTATACTTCATTTTTCTGCAACCTGTGGGTATACGGATCCGTATCGGATCAAAGTCGGCAACTTTTTTTCTAGCATCTGCTCCGAGCTCCTCCCCTTACCCATAATGCACTACCATCTCCTACCTTCCCTCAGATCGAGTTTGCTGCAACTAAACAGATGAGCAACTCATCCCAATGAACCAAACCTGAATAAACAGGGCAAGGGCAAGGTCCAGGGGACAGAGGGAGGGAATGTTGCAGAAAAATGAAGTATAACTACTCAGATGGGACGTCATGGTGAGTACATAACTTATTTATTTGAAATAGTTAACTTCATTTTGTACCCTCATTATGTACCCTCAAAAGGACTATATACCACTCTCTCCAATGTGTCTACTATGCATTTGCACAATTTTATACAAACAAAAAATGTTCATTGTTGACCTATTGAACTATATCAATGTAAAATTGTTACTTAGCTTCTTTTTAATGCAACTTTAACTTTATGCATGTATCCCAACATATGTGAAACGTTTTGCTATAACTGCTATATCAATATTGTTTAAAATTGTACTTGTTTTAAAATGTATTACTGGAGCTTTTCTCCTTGGGTCTCCACTGAAAATGGGCCACAAGCCCAGTTGGACAAACCCGGTTAACAAATGTCAATAAATAAATAAAATAATTTTATCTGCAACATATGGTACAGAGTCCCCAGCTACTCCAATCCTGGGGGGCCCTTATGGAAGGATATTCCTGAGCACCGCAGAGCCAAAGGATGCTCTACCTCTAGAAATCAGATCTAATTTGTAATGGGAGATGAAGGTATGTGAATTGGCCCAGGTCGCTGCTGCACAAATGTCATCCAAAGGAACCCTAGGCCAAAAAGCAGCAGAAGTGGCCATGGACCTGTTAGAGTGAGCCTTGACGATACCAGGAGGAGATGAACCTTTTGCTTCGTAGGCTTGTGAAATGCAAAGAGTGATCCATCTGGCCAAAGAAACTTTAGAGATAGCTTTCCCCATAAATGCTTTAGAAAAGGAAACAAACAACTGGTCAGTCTTACGGAAAGACACTGTTCTATGGAGATAAAAACAAAGCTGTCTATGAACATCTAACAAATGAAGTTTGTATTCTCCTTTATTATGGAAGTTAGGGAAGAAGACAGGCAGATTAATGGACTGGTTTATGTTTGCTTCAGATGCTACTTTGGGTAAAATAGAAGGATTAGTCCAGAGAGAGACCCTATCCTTATGGAAGACCAAATACGGAGGAACGGCAGATAGAGCTTGAAGCTCCGAAACCCTCCTAGCAGATGTGATTGCAACTAGGAAAGCTGTCTTCCAGGATACAAATTTCAAATCCACCGAAGCTGCAGGTTCGAATGGGGAGGTACTGAATCCTTGATAGGGGGATGTAATACAAAAGTACCTTTAAGAAAGGCCTTACACAGCCTAGAGGAGGCTAAGGCAATGTTGTCTTTACCAACATGGAAATTAGAAATGGCTGCCAATTGTACTTTCACCGTGGAGGAACTAGCTCCTTGCTGAAAAATGTTAGACAAGAAATCCAACACCGCTGGAACAGGGGCTGTGAAAGGATCTAGTTTTCTTTGTGAAGCCCAAATGGAAAAACTCTTCCATTTACTGCGGTAAAGTTTCCAAGTGAAATCTTTAAGAGAGGCCACCAGAATGGATTTTACCCGGGATGAAAGACCGGGAGTCCTGGCAATCAATGGAACTGGAGCAACCAAGCTGTTGGCTTGAGGCTGTCCAGATCAGGTGGACGTTCCCCCGATGGATGGGAGATCAGATCCGGACAGGGATCTAAAACCCATGGGGGAGCTAAGAGGTGAGACCAAAGGAACGGGAACCAAACCTGACGAGGCCAGAACGGGACAATGAGGATAACTTTGCACCGGAGTCAGCAAGCTTTCTGAAGAAACTTCGGGATGAGTGGTAAAGGTGGGTAAGTGTACAGGAGCCAGGGGGCCAAGCATGGACTAGAGCGTCTCTGGGGAATTCCCCTGGTGAGGGAATCAGAGCAAAGAACTCGCTGCACTTCACGTTGGATGGAGATGCGAAGAGATCGCAGCAAGGCTGACCCCATGCACGGAAGATCTCCTCCGCTACTGACTGTTTCAGAGACCACTCGTACGGCATCAGAATAGCCTGACTCAAACTGTCCGCTAAGATGTTGGAGCGCCCCGAGGTGTGCGTTGTTAACAGAAATCAACTGGTGGAGATCGCCCATTCCCACACTCTCATGGCCTCACGACATAGGGGATAGGATCTGGTTCCCCCCGCTTGTTGATATACCAGACAACCGACATGTTGTCTGACTGAATTGCAATCACTCCAAGAGGAAGGACAGTGTGAAAGGCTTCCAACGCTAAACGCATTGCCCTCATCTCAGAACATTTATGTGCAACTTGGTCTCTGACTGGGACCACATGCCTTGGACTGTCCTTCCCAAACAGTGTCCCCCCTACTTGAGTTGGGAGGTGTCCATGGTCACTGTGGCTTGGGCTGGAGATGAAGCGAAGGGGCGTCCTAATATCTCTGGTGACTTTAACCACCAAAGAAAGGACATCCGGTAGGCATGACTGATCCTGATCGGAAAATTCATTGGCAGGTCTAGCTAAGACCATTGAACGGCCAGAGTCAAGTGAAGAACTCACATATGAAGGCACGCACAAGGAAGAATCGATATGAAGGCAGCCATGGAGCCCAGAGCCCGGAGAACCTCGCTCACCTCTGGAGACTGGGAGTTCACTAACTGAGCTATGTGGCACCTGAGGTGTAAAATCCTGTCAGGTGTTAACAATACCTTCATCTGTAAAGTGTCTAGCCATGCCCTAATAAAGTCTAGAACTTGTACTGGTTGCAATTAGGACTTCTGAATATTGACTGCAATTCCCAGATCATCTGCCAGCCGAATGAAGTAATCTCGGGCCAGACACAGGAGATGCTTGCTTGTCGCAGTGAAGAGCCAGTCGTCCAGGTAAGGAAACACCTGAATATCCTGAAGCCTCAGGTGAGCCGCTACAACTGCCATTACCTTGGTGAACACCCTGGGGGATATGGTGAGACCGAAGGGTAGGGCTCTGAACTGAAAATGACTGGCTCCCAACCGGAAGCGCAGAAACCTCCTGGAACTTCTCTGTATTTTTATGTGGTAGTAAGCATCCTGGAGGTCTAACGAGCACATCCAGTCACATTCTCTGAGATAAAACAGAATGGACTGTGGAGTGACCATCCGGAATTTCTGCTTGGCTACAGACAGGTTCAATGTTGACAGGTCTAGAATGGGCATGAGGTCCCCCATCTTTTTTGGCACCAAAAAGAACCTTGAGTAGATGCCTGATCTGGACTGATCGGGGGGAACCTGTTCGATGGCTCGTTTGAGAGGCAGCTTTGAAACCTCTAGAGCTGCGGCCTCCCTGTGAGCGGGCGGAACATCCGGGAGGTGTTTTGGAAAATTTGGAGGGGTGACAAATGGGATAGAGTAACCTCTGGATATTATCTGTAACACCCAGCGGTCTGTCGTAATGGACTCCCAGGCTGCTGGGTGTAAGGACAATCTTCCCCCAACTGCCTCCAGAGCAGGACAGTCGGGGCAACCCCTCAGGGCTGCTGACCGGGTCTATCAGAAAAGGGTACCCTAGACCCAAAATACCTGGGACCCCCCTCTACCTCTAGGTCAGCGTCAATCTTGTCCCACTCTGCCTCTGGGGGGAATAGTTGTCCTGATAATCTCAGGAAAACTGAGATTTTCGGAACCACATCTTCTTCTGCCCTCTGATTCCTAGAGAAGGACCGCTGAGGGTTAGAGAAGCGGATCCCAATGGCAGACAAAGTCTTCCCATCCTTTTCACTCTGGACAAGTGTGTCACATACTGTTTTCCCAAAAAGGGAAGAACCGTCGTAGGGACCATTGATGAACGACGCCTTGAAAGGGTCCGCAAACTGACACAACCTGAGCCAGGCATGACCCCTCATGGCTATGACTGTCCCGGCCGCCCTAGCTGCTCCTTCCGTGGCATGGGAAAGGAGCCGCATAGACGTGTTAGACACCGACTTCAGAGTAGCCATTTTCGCAGAGAACTGTTTGTCCTGCAGCGACAAAGACTCTGGGGACAACTAAGCGAATTCCGAAGCAAGGTCTCACTGAAGCCAGATCACATGTGCCAAATAGTTCAGCGCACGGATTGAAAAAGTCGCTGAAGAACAGACGCGCTTCCCAAACCTATCCACCGACCTGGACTCCCTGTCTGGAGGGTGGACTGAGGAACTCTCCTGTGCTAGTTCCTTCTTGGTGGCTGCTGAAAACAACATAGCATCAACTGGGGCTCCTTTCAACAAAGGTTGCCTGTCGGAAGGGGGAGATAAAATCTTGTCCGGGCATTTGTGGATAGGCTCTATGGTGTCAGGCTCCTTCCATGCTCTTGTGGTGATTGGGTCCACCTAGGGGTCTGCTGGCCACCCAGGAAGTAGATGGACCCGTGACAAAGGCCTCCAGGAACACTGACTCATCCCCAGGTTTTGGGGCTGACCAACCTCCCCTCTGGCAGAGGATCTCCATAATTTCTCTGAAGGAGACATCTTCGGGAGGTGACCTGGGGGAACCTTCTCCTTCATTTAAGTCAGTGCCCGTAGTGAGGGACTCAGGGGAGTCCAAGTGCCTCCTTTTGCATTTGCGCTTATGGTGACCCTCTTCAGTGGGACTCTCAGAAGGGGATCCGTGAGCCGCAGGGGTTTCCTCTGGGAAATTAATCTGGGGATCCTCTGGTACGGGCTGTCCTTGAGACAGGCTGAAGGGAGTCGTCACCAAATCCAGGGGGGCCTGGGTGGTATCTGAGGTGATGGGCTGGGGTCTCAATCCCTGGGAGAGAACCCTCTCCACCACTTCAAAGGCAGAGGGACAGTGGACCTCCTTAGCACCCAGTAAGGAAGATGCCCTCCCTGGATCAGAAGTGGGCACCGGAGCAGAAGCTGGGGTAGCCTGAGGTCCAAGGGAAAAGGTCGGAGCGGAAGAATCCACTCCCTCGGGTCAGACTCCCTGTCCGCGGCTTCGAGAGTCACTCTGATCCGAAGTCGGACCCAAGGAACTCAAGGTAACAGCCAGCGTTGAGGTTGGAGGAACCGTCGGCGCCGAGCTACCAGCTCTGAAAAACCTCAGATCCAAGAGCCCCGAAGCTGAAGCACGGATCGGGGAAGGAGCAATGGGGTGGAAAAAGGGTATGGAGGTCCCCCCTCCAAAGAGAATGGAGCCTGGCAAGACCCCCATCTGAATTTGGGTTTGGATAAATCTCCGCATCATCCTGTCCGATAAGCTCCTAGACGACCTCGAAGAGGCCACCGACTTGGATCTGGCTGGTCTGCGCAATGGAGGGGAAAGCCTCAGGTCCGAACGTTCCAACGGCTCCGGTGAGAAGCGAGGAGACCGGAGCCACTGAGAAACAGGTCTCATGGTCTTAGAAGGGGGACTAATAAACAGCTCCCTGTCTGGGGATCTCTTGCGATGTCTGTCCTTTCTCCTCTCCTTATCCTCTCTGCGCTTTTCTCTGTCTTGTTCTCTGTCCTTGTCAGCCGTACTGACAGTAGATTTATCCTTAGCAGACCCATCACCAGAAGAAGCGGGAGTTTGAATCTCTACCTGGGTGGGAGGTGGAATACTAGAGACCGAGGCCGTGGCAGAATCCAGCATGGCAGCAGAGAGAAGGCCTTTACCCACTAACTTGGCCTTCCTATCCCTAAGAGCCCTCTGATCCAAACCGGAGCAAATAGCACACTGAGTGGACAAATGCGCCACTCCCAAGCAAATTACACACAGAGTGTGACCATCAGCCGGGGAGAGCTTATGGCCACACTCTGAACATTTCTTGAAAACAGGCTTCAGCTGATCAGCCATAGTCCTTATCCCAATAAAAAAGAAAGACTACCTACTAGACAAAAACACACAAACATAGGTAGGGGAAGGGCAGGCCTAACAACTACTCTTCTAGTTTGTAAAACTTTTTTTTTTTTTTTTTACCGACAACAAGCACTTAAGGGGAGGAAAGGGAAAAAATTTACTCAAACACACACTAGATACCTGAAAAAGAATACCACTTACTATCCCTGGCTCAGAGCCAAGGAGACCACGATGCACACTACTGGCATGGCAAACTAGATCTGATGGGAAGTATGAGATGGTAGTGCATTACGGGTAAGGGGAGGAACTCGGAGCATGGAGCAGATGCTAGAAAAAAAGTCGGCTCGGATCCGTATACCCACAGGTGTCAGATAAAATAAAGTTAACTACTTCAGATAGATAATTTGTTTCACTGCTGTCTTCATCTTCCCCATTTGCTGGGGTCTGTTAAACCTTGCTCAGTTGGCTGGCCAAAGATGATGCTCTCAACGGAGCAACAAATTATTTATGAGTTGTTTCCAACAATTTAGAGACCACTTTCAAGAAAACTGCCCTCAACTAGTCTACAGGAATCACAAATGTAGCCAAAACAGGTAACAGCCGATTGTAGAAAATTGATTTTTCTCATACAATTTTCAATGAATGATACTAGGACAAATAGTTAGAGAACACCTATACACTGTCTAATGAACAGCGGCACCATGAATATTAACCAGGGTGCTAACCAAAACATTCTCTGTTATCATGTAAACTGTTCTGCAGGACCCTTGTACAGCCTTTCACTCTGAGGCAAAGAAAAATCCTGTCCCTGCTTGTGCTGGTGACAGAAGGCAAGAACCTACCTACAGCTCAAATAATCAGATTTCAATCTTGGACAAGAAGGCATGGGGCACAGTAAAGCAGGATGCATGTAGAACACGTCCCTTAGAGAAGGGGTTGTGTGCGCCATGATAATGGGCTCGGGAGTCATCAAGTTGGCTTCATTAGTGGGTGTGTGGAAGAACATATTCCAGCACAGTTTTTCTGGTTTCCACAGTCATAGGGGCAAGCTCAACTCTTCGAACACAGGGATGTAGTTAAAGTTACTGAAATGCCCTCAGCTGTCAGTATGTTAGTGATGGCACAAAAATCTTCAAGGGTGCCTATAAGCAGCTCATTGCCCACATATGGTACTATGTACACCCCTCGTATGAGGGAATTAATGGGCCCAGCCTCACAGGGCAGGGTTTCATGGATAATGAGCATAACGGCAAAAAGAAACAGAAAAAATAAAATGTCCTCGTCCCTTTTCTGAAAATGGGTCAAATGCCCCAGTATGCCACTCCAGAAGTATTATCACCATCATCCATGCAAACCACATAACATCCAGCTACTTCACAATTTAAAAATAGAGCTCATCTATTATCACAGCCCTGCTGTTATGTAACTGCTGCAATGACCTCATCTACAGTAATGGACGCACTCTCACCAGTTGCTTCTGCCACTTCCCTCTCAAAGGGATGTCCACATGCTTCAGCTGTTCTTCCAAGTATTTCTTCGATGTCCCCCATGCCAAGATCAAGATTTCACCACCTTTGGTGAAAACAACCTAGGCCATGTGTTCCCGCCCTCTCCAAAAAGTCAGCAGATGTTCTGCAAAACCATCTACAATAATAGT
Organism: Protopterus annectens; assembly: GCF_019279795.1. Lineage (NCBI taxonomy): Eukaryota > Metazoa > Chordata > Ceratodontiformes > Protopteridae > Protopterus > Protopterus annectens. The sequence continues at coordinate 1,116,618,003 of NC_056743.1, forward strand.
ATCAATACTACATGAACACACATCAAAACGGCTGCCAAATGAAAGTTGAAGTCCAGTAACTGTAAATTCCATCACAAAAAATGCAAATATCAAAAAACTGTAAATCTCGGAAATTACTGCAGTGTCATTAAAATGTATTTGCATGTGCTGACCTGTTACATACAAATATTTCAAACACGGGCATTAATCCCCATAACAAAATGTCCTCACCATAATGTTCCGTGTTGTCCATTTTCATTCTTCCCCAACTGTCATATTCGGATCCAATCCTCAGATCAGACTAGGCTGTTACTTTCGCTCATGGCCACCAAAGAACTCTTGATCTCGTCCCTTACCCATAATACACAGACACCCAACATACCTCGGATCTTGTCTGGTGTCTTAAGTAAAGCAGGAAGTACTACTATAGAATCCTTAACAGAAGCAGCCATATCTGGAGCTCAACATGAAGGACAGTGTTGTCTTTATAAACTCTCATTCTTCCAGATATAAGTTGTCAAAAGGTTGGGGGTTCGTGGGTGGGGAGGTAAGGAAGAATGAAAATGGACAACACAGATGGAACGTTATGGTAAGTACCTAACTTATTAATCTGTCAATTTTCATTTTATCCTCAACTGCTGGGACACAGCCCCCACCTACCTAAATTCCCAGGTGGACTCTAAGGAAGGATATTCCTGAGCACAGATGAGCCAAAGGCTGCTCTTCCCCTTGAGACCAGATCTAGTTTGTAATGAGTAATAAAGATATGAGGATTGGCCCAAGTTGCAGCTGTACATATTTCATCCATGGAAGCTCTAGATTGAAAGACTGAAGTAGTAGCCATGGACCTAGTTGAATGAGATCTTAAAAGTCTTGGCAAGGACAGGCCCAATTTGCAAAATAAATGACATGCAATCCATCAGCCATCCATCTGGCTAGAGTTACCTTTGCAACTGATTTGCCCAATTCAGAATCTTCAAAGGAAGCAACTGATCTGTCTTTCCTTCTGATGCAAGTAAAAACGTAACTGTCGGTGAACATTAGTAAATGCAACATACATTCATCACTGTAAATTAAGGAAAGAAGACTGGCAGATTGATTGGTTAATACTGGCTTCTGACACCACCTTAGGAAGGAAAGAATGATTGGTATGCAATGATAATCTATCCTTATGAAAAGTCATGTAAGCAGGTTTAGAGGACAATGCCTGAAGTTATGAAGTTCTTCTAGCGAAGGTAATGGCTACTAGAAAAAGTTTTCTATATCATAAATTTAAGATCACAATTTGCTGCTGGCTCAAAAGGGGAATGAATTAAGGGTTGCAGTATCAGATTTAAAGCCCATGGTGGAGTAGGGTCTTTACAGGGAGACCTCAGTAGGAGGGTGCGCCTCAAAAAAATCATGGAGTACAGCATCCCTAGGTGATTCCCCCAGTAGGGGGATCAGGCAAAGATGCTGCTGCTCTTGTTGCTTAGGGAAAAAGTATAAAGACTGCAGCAAGGCTGGTTCTATTGACTGAAAATTGCCTGTCACTTTCATGTTGAGAGACTACTAGTGAGGTAGTATAAAATGGACCTGCTCAATTTGTCCAGTATCACACTGGACTTCCCTGAAATGTGCATTGCCAACAGAAAGTGGTTGAAAGAGATTGCCCATTGCCACACTCTGAGGGCTTCTTGACACAAGGGGTAAGACCGGGTTCCTCCTGTTTGTTTATATATCAAACTACTGGCATGTTGTCCGTCAATATCACAACTGCCCTGAAAGGGGGTGATTCTTGGAGGGCTTGCAACTCTAAGAGCACTGCTGTTATCTCCAGGACATTGATAGGCATACTGGCCTCTTCTGGGGACCAAGTGTCTTGGACCGTCCTCCTCAGGATGTGCACCCCCCCCCCCCAAAAACATGGGAAGTATCTGTAGTCACTACAGCCTTGGGCTGAAGAAAAATGAAACTGCAGCCTTGATCTGATCGAATCCAACAACAAAGGTATCGCTTGCATGCTCGAGTGATTCTTATTTGGGCTGACAAACGTTAATGAAAAAAAAAAAAAGGCAGAATGGACTGAACAATGACTGAAACTGTGTGTTGAAATGATTTGTTCATGTTGCCAAGATCCAAAATCTGTCTCCAGTTCCCAGTTTTCTTTGACACTAAAGAATCTTGAGTAAGTTCTGGATTCCCTCTGGTCTGGTGGGACCTCTTGGATGACTTTTTTTCTAGTAACTTTTGTATTTCTAGTGGTGCTACTTTCCTCTGACTGGGTGGAACATTGGGAAATTTGCATACAAGTGGAGGTGGTAGGGAAAAGGAATTATACAACTTCTGAGAATAATCCTCTGTACCAAAGATTCTTTTGTTATATCTAGCCAGGCACTCTGCTGCAGGGATTAACAACCCCCAGAGGTGGAAAATCGAGTCGACTTTCTGGAGCACTGGTAGTGTCTATCGGAGAAGGAACCTCTCGACTCCTGGTTCTGCAGGTTTCCTCTGCCACGTGGTGTCACTGTATTTGAGCTCCCCCTGGGTGAACTATCTCCACTTGGATCTTGGAAAGGACCCTGGGACTTCTTGAACCACATTTTTCAACCTTCTGGTTGATTCCTAGAGAAGGCTCTTTGAGGAGTCAAAAAAGTACACCCACTGCAGAGAGGGATTTTCAATTTTTTTCACACCTGGAGAGTGTATCCTTAACTTTAGGGCCAAACAACAAACTGCCGTCAGAGTGCACAGCGAAACAAGGACTTGAAGGACTCTGCAAAATCACACAAGCACATCCAGGCATGCCTCCTAACGAAAATGTCTGAACCCACTCCCCCTGAGGCACCTTCAGTTGCATGTGAGATAAGCCTCATTTGGCAGATTAGAAATAGTCTGCAGGGCAGCCAACTGAGGAGCTACAGAAGTCAGAGCCTCGACAGTATCGGTCCACGAAAAGGATTTTGACAGTTCTTTTATCAAATTCCTTTGTAGTCTCGTAAAATGTGCCAGACAGTTCAGCAACCTAAGGGCAAAAGTCAGTGAAGTATACACACACACTTCTCAAATCTGTCCAATGCCCTAGACTCCCTAAGAGGAAAAGATACCAACAATGGTATCCAGAAATACACAAAAGGTGTCCAAGAAAAAGAAATTGAAACAACAATACAAACTATGGTAATAAAGAACTACATTAAGTGTAATGTGAAGGCAGGATAACTTAAGTCTGTAAAGATAAAAACACTTATTGAAAAATGAAATATTACTTGAGAGCTCAAGATGACCATATCTGTTCACGAATGTGGCAAAAAAGAAGTTATGGACACACCATAATGTTCCATATTTCTTGTCCAGAATCTCGCCTTCATTCTTGATGGTTGGGTTCAGAACAGAGCATCGGTTCTGACTCGGCCACATACTAAAGCTTGAGAGCTTTCACTGGCTCGAGGCTACACCCAATCCCAAGATGCCTAGCGACAGTTACCCAGATCTCGTTTGTAAGAAACCAATCACTAGACTATCTACCCCACCACAGTAAAAGTAACAAACTCTCTGCCTATAAACTCATGAGGCACGAAGGGAATATTGAGAACTCATAGCCAATTTAAAAAAAAATAAATAAAAATTCCTCTCTTCAGGAAGGGGAAGGAGGGTGGGATGCAAGAATGAAGGTGAGATTATGGACAACAAACATGGAACATTATGGTGGGTGCATAACTTCTTTATGTTATGTTGTCCTTTCTCGCCTCCATTCTTAGTGGTTGGGACAGTGTCCCCAGCACCTTTTTTCTCGGGTGGCTCAAGGGAATAAACTCTTCAGAACAGTGGAACCAAAGGATGCCATATCTACTTTGTAATGAGTGATAAAGGTATGAGGGTTGACCCATATGGCTGCAGCATAAATTGAATCCAAGGGTAGTTTGGCTTGAAAGGCAGTGGAGACTGACATAGCTCTAGTTGAATGACCTTGAATTTTCCCTGGTAGTTTCTTGTACTGCGAGCTATACACAAGTGATGGTGTCTGTAAGCCATTTTGATAAGGTGACTTTTGAAACTGAAGTTCCTTTTCTGTTTTCTGAGAATGAAACAAACAGTTGGTCAGACTTTCTGAATTCCTTTGTCCTATGCAAGTAAAACGTAACTGCCCATGAACATCCAGTTGGTGAAGGTTCTACTCTGCCCTGTTGCCATGATTTGGGGAAAAATACAGGTAGCTCAATAGACTGATTTAAATTGGGCTCTGAGCATATTTTTGGCAAAAAAAAAAAAAAAAAAAGGATTTCTTCTGAGAGAGAGACTATCTTTGTGGAAAATCAAATAGAGAGGACAGACAGAGCTTGCAATTCTGAAACCCTTCTAGCAGAAGTAATGGCTGTTAAAAAGATTGTCTTCCAAGTTAAGAATTTTAGTGAACAAGAGGAGGCCGGTTCGAAAGGAGGGAGAATTGAAGAAGCTAGTACTAAATTTAGATCCCAATGAGGTGGTGATTCTCTTATGGGAGGTCTTAAAAGGAATGTACCTTTCAGAAAGGCTTTGCATAATCTGTTAGACATTTATTTATTTATTTAACATTTGTTGACCGGGAATGTCCGACTAGGTTCCACAGAGCCTGTTTTCAGCGGAGGCCCAGGGAGAAACACTCCAGATGCATGTCTTTGGAATGTGGGAGGAAACCGGAGTACCTGGAGGAAACCCACGCGAACACAGGGAGAACATGCAAACTCCACACAGAAGGCACCCCAGCCGAGAATCGAACCAGAGAACCTCTTGCTGTGAGGCGACAACGTTAACCGCTGCACCACTGTGCCGCCCAACTCAGGTTACCTACATGGCAGTTTGATATGGCAGCTAGTTGTAGCAGTATCATGGCTGCAGCTGCACCTTGACTAAAGGTTTCTGTTATAAAATTCCAGAATTATTGATATAGGAGTTGTAAAGGGATCTATATGGTTCTTGTCAGCCCAACAAGAAAATCTCTTCCATTTGCTCGCATAAAGTTTTCTAGTTGTATTCTTGTGCGACGAAACCAGAATATGGCGTACTATTGGGGATAGTTCTGGACACCTGGCTAAGATGGGAAGTGGAGCAACCAAGCTGTCAGCTTGAGGCTTTGAACAGAGGAGTGGAGCATCCCTGACTGATGAGTCACCAGGACCCAAGGGTCCTCCTGAATATGGGGCCATAGGAAAGGGAACTATATCTGAGGAGGCCAGTAAGGAGCAATGAGAATTAGTCTGCGACTCAACAATTTGGCTTTCTGGAGAACTTTGGATATTAATGGGAACGAGGGAAACGCGTAAAGACGTCCCGGGGGCCAATCATGAACAAGTGCATCCCTGGGTGACTCACCCGGAGGGGGGGATTAGGGCAAAGTAGCTGCTGCATCTGGAATTGCTGGACGTGGCAGAGAGGTTGCAGCAAGGCTGGCCCCATTTGCGAAAAATTTGGTTGGCAGTTTCCTGTTTGAGGGACCACTTATGAGTCATAAGAATTATCCTGCTTAGCCTGTCTGCTATCACTTTGGATTTCCCCGGGATGGGCATTGCAACCAGAAAACATTGAGAAGATACCGCCCATTGCTATACTCTGAGCCTCTCGACTTGATTTAGCACATCACAGACATATGGTCTGTTTGAATCACAATCGTACCTGTTGGTAGAGAGCACTGGAATGCTTGCAATGCCAGAAGCACCGCTCTCCTCTCTAGGACATTGACGTGCAAGTGGTACTTGTGTTCCTGCCAAGTCCTTTGGATAGTCTGTCCCAGATAATGCCACCCCCCATCTGGGAAGCATCCGTGGTCACTGTGGCTACTGGTTGGGGAAGAACTAACTGTTTGCATATCGTTACCTGCATGGACTGAAGCCACCAACGTAGGTCCCTCTTGCAGGTGTCTGTAATGAGGATCTTGGGTGACATGGGTAACTCCTGCACGGACCACTGAGCAAAGAGTAGTCATTGCAATATTCTCATATGTAAATATGCTAGTGCTACTTATGTTACTGCCACTGCCATTGAACCCAAAACCTTAAGGACAAACTTTGCCTGTACTTTCTTCTTCATGAGCAACATTGACACCCCATGGCGTAGCGTTAGTAGTCTTTCGTGAGGCAGTTTTGCTACCATGTCTTTTGTGTTTAAGTCTGCCCCTATAAAGGTAATAAGATGTGAAGGCAGCAAGGCAGATTTTTCGAAGTTTATGGTAATGCCTAGCTCTGAGCAGAGATGAATGGTGGCGTCCCTTGCCTTGGTCAGTAGATGCTCGGCGGTGGCAGTCAGGAGCCAGTCTAAGTACAGAAACACCCAGAATCCTAGATACCTCAAGTGAGCCATGACTACTGCCATGCATTTGGTAAACACTCTGGGGGCTGTAGTGAGACCAAAGGGCACAGCTCTGACTTGGTAATGACTGGCTCCCAGCCGAAGCAAAGATATCTCCTGGAACACTTGTCCATTTTTATGTGGTAGTATGCATTCTGAGGATCTAAAGAGCACATCCAATTGTCTTGCCCAGAAAAGGGAGTATAGACTACAATGTCACCATCTGGAACTTCGCTTTTTTTAATAGATTAATAGATTATAGATTAATAGATTAGTACTAGGCTAGTTGCCCTTGCGAGCCATTTTAAGCCTAGCCAATTATCCCTTGTGAGACTCAAACCCTGCACCTTGTGTTTGTAAGGCAAACACCTTAACCATTAGGCCACCCTCCCAACCCATGGAGTTTGCTGAGATCCAAGATTGGCCTCCAGTCCCCTGTTTTCTTTGGAACTAAAAAGAACCTTGAGCAAATTCCAGATCCGATTTGGTCTGCGGGGGATTTCTTGAAGGACTCTTTTCTAGCAACCTTTGGACTTCTAGGGTTGCTTGATCCCTTTGACCAGGTGGGATGACTGGGACTGATCTTGATAGAGGGGGTGGAGAAAAGAAGGTTATGTTGTATCCCCTGGATATAATCAACGGTATCTATTTGTCTTGAGTGATGTTGAGCCAGGTCTCTGGGTACAGTGATAATCTGCACTGACTGCCTCCAGAGGTGGACAGGCAGGCTCTCCTTTCAGGAGTGCTGGAAGGGTCTGCTAGAGAATGTATCTGTCACCCTGGTTTTGCGGACCCCCCTCTGCCGGGAGCACAGTGTCTTTCATTATTTCCCCATCTGCCCCTGGGGGAAAATTCACTACGTGTGTCTGGTGAAGCTCTTTGGGATTTCTGGAACTTCTGGCCTTTGGGATGAGGCCTGGTAGGGACGGAAAAATGTACTCCTATGGAAACAGAGTTTTGCCATCTTGTTCACACCTAGTAAGAGTCTCTCTAACCTTTGGCCTGAACAAAGATGAGCCATCAAAAAGGGTGTCTATAAAAGAAGACAAAGGGTTCAGCAAACTCACAAAGGTGCATTCAGAATGCCTCTTCAGAGCTATTCCTGTGCCTGCTGCCCTACTCGCTCCATCAGTTGCATAGAAGATGAGGCACATGGAGGAGTTTACTACAAAATCTAGAGTCGCAAGCTGAGAGTTTGCTCTGTCCTGTACCCCTGCAGCTGCAGCACCCTGGAGGATATCTCCTAGTTCTTTCAGGAGATCCCTCAAGTCGGGTAAAATGGGATAAATAGTTCAGCGACCACAGAGTACAGATCGTTAAAGAGAACATACATTTCTCATATCTGTCCAGCATCTAGACTCCTTATTCGGTGGATGGACAGATGAAGTTTCAGCTAATTCCCTCTTGGTGGGCACTGCCACCACCATAGCATCTACTGGGACACCTTTGGTCAAGAATTGCTTATCGTCCGGGGCAGTAATAAACTTATTGAGCCTCCACGGATCAGGTTCCATGGACTCTGGAGAGCTCCATGTCTTCTGACTGACTATGCCAAGGCGTTGGTCGAAAGGCGGAGACACCCAAGAGGTAGAGGGTCAAGAGCCAAATGCCTCCAGGTGTACAGACTCACCCCTCAGAAGGGGAGAGGGTCTTCCAGCCACCTCTCTGCTTCAGGATCTCTAAGATGTCTGAAAAGGAGACATCCTCAGAGGGTCACCGTGGGGACCCTTCTGAATCCTCCAAGTTCGTATCAGACTGTCAAGATTCAGGGGAGTCTAGGTGTTTCATCTTACAGGTTTCTCTTCCAAGTGACCTCCTCAGAGAGATGCTCTGGGGAGGTTTCAGAAGAGAGTGTCTCGCCCATTGGGGCATCCTGGGATATAGGCTCTCTACCCTTGGTCTGGAGGGATGGTGTTGAAGTTGACACTGGCTCTTTCGGGGGAAGAGTAGCTACAGCTGAGGGTGAAGTAGTCTCAGGGGAGAGTACACTCATAATCACCTCAAAGGCACCACAATCCTGGCCTGAAAGAGCCTCCGTCCCTGAGGAAACGGGAGACCTCCCCTGTACCAAGGATGATGGCTCAGAGGCTGATTTGAGCGCCAAACTCACCTGCTCTAAAGCCCAGAGTGGAAGAGTCAGATCAGACAAGGGTCTGATTCAACTCTTCCCCCCGGAACCAATGAGGGCGTGTCAGCTCCCAGATCCGTCGATGAAAGACATCGACATGATCAGAACAGAGGTTGGAACCAAGAAACCACGAATCGCTCTCTAGTCCGACGGTTCAACCACAAGGACCTCCAGGCACTCTGGCTCCGAACTCATCTGAGTTGAAGGAGGAATGGAAGGCAAGGTAGATTTGGTAGCCTGCTCCACAACCTTCTGGGCTGGGCTCGAAAGAATTTTTGCTAGGGCCTGTGTCCGAAGTAACCTCCCAACCACCTGCTCCACATCATCGTCCGATAGGCTCCTGGATGATCCGAGATGAATGGGTGGATGATCTGTGGCTACCCGCCCCCAATTGCAGTAGAGGATATTGTGGCACCAAGCAGATCGGCTCCAAGGACAGTGACCGGCTCCTTTTTTGGGTCAGAGACAGTTCTGATAACTCAAGTAGTACCGATGGAGACTTATCCTTCGCGGAACCGACAGACTTCGGATCCGAAGTAACCTGTTTTTCTTGTCTCTTCATCGGCTCAGAAACCGCAGTCGAAGAAGGACTTGCCAGAAGATTTGGAGGCCTGATTCCCTTCAATAGCTATTTCGAACGTCCCCTTTAATAAGCCCATGACTATTAGTTTTTTCTCTCCTGCAGGACCCTTGAAATAAAGCCAAGGCAGATAGAGCAGGAATCCTGCAGGTGAATGGCCGCCAAAGAATAAACACAGCTAGTACGTCCATCTGTTATAGACATTCTGTGTGTGCAATAACACCACTTTATTTTAAAATCAGACTGTCTGGGTCTCTTTAGTAGGATCTTTAGACATCCTGGTAATTAGTCACAACCAGCAATAGTCAAACCAAGAAATATTAACCAGTACAAAAAGGACACACTACAGAGTACAGTCTAACTCAATAAACAAAACCCACACCAGAAGAGAGAAAGACCAAAGTTTTATATATATATATATATATATATATATATATATATATATATATGAAAGCAAAAATGAGAGGGATAAAGGAGAGGTCTCTAAGTTAAGCGACAGACTCCTCTAACTTAAACGGTGATACCTTCAAAGTTTAAGGGAATAAGAGGAAAAGAGAGCCCTCTAAAAAGGGGCTAAGCCCCTTATCATGTAACTTATAAACAAAGACATTGGCAACCGTAAAACACTGGACCCCACCCAGTTTGGGTTCGTGAAGGGCCGATCTTGTCTCCTGAACCTGATTGACTTCTTCGAATCAGTCTCCAGAGCCGTGGACGAGGGTAAAGCAGTCCACACAGCCTATCTGGACCACGACAAGGCCTTTGACACCATCCCCCACTTTGGAATCATAGATAAAATTACTAAGCTGGGCATTAACCCCTACATCACTAGATGGGTTGCCAACTGGCATACTGACAGAACCCACACTGTAAAAGTTGCAGACTCCAATTCCAGCTCCAGACAAGTAGAGTACCTCAGGGTTCAGTCCTGGGACCACTCTTGTTTGGCATCTACTTCTCTGAAGTACAGGCCAACACTAAGGGACTCTGGCCAACAAAGTTCACAGATGACTACAAACTGGGAGCCATTATTGAATCCCCAAATGATGTGGATACTCAAGAAAGGGCCTTACAGACACAGATGCTTGGTGCCAGAGCCATGGGCTTAAACTCAATGCCAAAAAATGTATAGTTATCCCCTTTGGGAAAAAAACATGAACCCGTGAATTACCACATAGGTGGAAGTACACTAAACACCGAAAGTGTGATGAGACTTAGGGACACAGGTGGACAGTGGTCTCACCCTTCAATAACCACACTGCCACAATAGTCAGGAAATCCTTCTATGTAGTACACCTCATCACTAAGGGCTTTTCATCGAGAAAAAAGGAGGTCATTGTCCCACTGTACTCATCCCTCATTAGACCCATTATAGAATACAACGCCCCATTTGGTATGTACCTCTCAAGACATCTGCAACAATTGGAAAGGCCGCAGAAATACTTCACTAAAAGAATTACAGGCCTAAAGCAGATGCCCTATGCTGACTGCCTTAAAAAACTCCAGCTATACTCGTCACATATCGTCTACTCTGAGGCGATCTCTGCTTAACATACAAGGCCATGTCAAACCCAGAGCTGCTGGACATGCTACACAAAGAAATCCCAATCCCTCAGAGCCACACGCTCCAGGGATCTAAACCTTGCCATCACAATAAACAAAACATGCTGGAGGGATAGGTTCCTGACCCAGAGACTCCCCAAACTATGGAATAGACTGCCCATACACGTCAAGCAGAGCGCCTCTTTGTCCCTCTTCAAAAGGAACCATGATGATTGGATAGGAGAAAGGAAATTCACCCTGGGGATCACGTCAGTCGCCCTGCTAGACAAGGGTCCAGGGAAGTAAATAGTGTAAGAAGAAATAGCCAGGGAATTGTTATGGCTAGGCTTGTATAGGCCCTAGGGCCGATAGCCTAGTACCAACCTAGGAACCTATAAGCAAGGAGGGGGCAAATACAAATCCTTTAACTTAAACAGATTTGTTTAATACGACACTAAATCTCAGCTGAGATAGAGGAAAGGCCTGAAGGAACGATGGCCCACACAGCAAAACCACAGTGAAAGAATGTACAACCACTCTTAAAAGACACCCAGAAGAGTAAGCTATTTGACAGAGTTAAAATTATCAAGGATTTAAGTACGAACAATCACACAAAAAACAAAGTATGAAAAAACTTAGCCTGAGCCAGTGAGAAAGCTATCCTGAAGCAGCACGCGGCAAATGATATCTGGGTAATTGTCGCTAGGCATCTTGGGATAGGGTGTAGCCTTGAGCCAGTGAAAGCTCTCAAGCTTTAGTATGTCGCCGAGTTGAAACTGATGCTCTGTTCCAAACTCAACCATCAAGAATGAAGGCGAGATAGGGCAACATAACATCAATATTTATGGTACGTTAGGGGTTGGTTCATTATGAGTAAGGGAGGAGCTCCAGAGTTTTTTGGTGGTCATAAGCTAAAGTAATGGTAGAGTCGGATCTGAGGAAAGGATATGAACAACACAGTTGAGGACAGAAAGAAAACAGACATCAGATCAATTGTTTTTATAGAAGTCTCCAGCCTATTCTTAAAAATACCTTAACTAGTACTTGCTTTAATGCAATTTGATAGTCTATTCCATGTATCAGCTGCTTTCTCAAAGAACCAGTTAGTACACTTCTACTTCTTATAGAATCTTTTTTTAATTTCTCAAAGTCTTTTGGGTTTCTAATACCATGACGGGAATGGACCCCATTCCTAAGTCAAAGTACGATTAAAATTCATGAAATTTGTATCGTTTCAATCTTTGATGTCAGCCAGAAGTACTCTTCGCAGCATCCGCAGTGTGCCCAGTAATGACTCCTCCAGCAATTTATATGGAGTTACATGTACTGGCAACATATCTAAATACGATTATAGATTCTTTTTTTTTATAAGACCCATTGCTCCTACTACTATCGGAACTGTCTGGCTTTCTTCCACACTGCTCTCGTTTCTGCCTGCAAATCCTAATATTTTATGACTTTGTTGCTCTCTCTCTCTGTATACAAGATACGGCAGTCACTGGGTGTAGCGATTTCAATGATCAACGCTACTTTTGCCTTATTTTCATGGACCACTATATCCAGTTTTCTAGCATTTATCTTTTGAACTGTTGGTAATGGGTGATCCCATGTGATATTGACTTCGCTTTCTATGAAGCTTTGTGGCTCATGCTTCCAGTGTTTTTCAGCCACTTCAATGCCATAATGTTTGCACAATCCCCAGCGCAACAGTACTACCCCATTATTATGCCTTTCAGTACACAGTCCTTCTGCCATTTGTATGTCACAACCAGCCACAAGGTGTGCAACTGTTTCCAAATCAGTTTTACAAAACCTACATTTTTTCTCTCACATGTTCAATGGACGTTGTAAACCAATGTGTACAAAGCCCACTATCTTGGGCCACCAATATTAAGCTTTCATCTCTTGGTTTGAATTTGCCTCTCCTTAACCATTCCTGCATTCCATCCTGATCAACATGAGGTTCTTCAAGAAGTTTTCTAAACTTGCAATGACATTTATGCATTTTCCACATTTCTTGCCTTCTCATACGATCCTTCACCTATTTTAATTTTTTGGCACATTCAGATGCTGCCTGATTTTTATCTACTTCTGCTTTGATCTACACTCCTGCTTGATGCCAATATGCTTCTGCTAGTCTAAGCAGAGAAGTCATCTTAGATTTATTCTCATGTTTCAAAACTTTCACTATGTTTGGGTCTAGTGAGGTTAGCAGACAACTGTGCAGTCCCACAATTGCAGATCTATACATGTAATCAGTTTCAAGGGGGGTCCATCCCTCCTTCGAACAGGGAATATATGATCTTGGTATGCAGATTTTTATAAATAATTTTGTGAGCATGAAGCATCCTACTTGTTCTTGACAAACAGAACCAAAAATCAAGAACTCCAGGCAAAGAATACTCCAACCAAACGAACTTTAATATTAAGCGCTTTTCATCATCCGCATTAGGATGACTTCTTCAGATAAAATACAAAAATCAGACATACAATTTATACTAGTTCTTCTTCAATCAATCAATGAACTAACTAATTGGTTGCTAATTATAACATTAAAGGCGAACCTAATGTATAACTATATATACACACTTTATAAACTCAACTTATAAAACCCTACTCTACGACCCCTATTTTCTAAAAAAAAGTATATATATATATATATATATATATATATATATATATATATATATATATATATGTGTGTGTGTGTATATATATTTTTCCATATTTGAATTTTATATATTTTTTGTGTATTTATTTTATGTATATTTATTTTTACATCCATAATCTAAAATGTGTATCAGAAGTTCTAGTTTATAAAAACAAGTACTAAAAAGAACAGGTACTAAAAAGAACAGATACTAAGAAGGAAAGTAGTCCTATACCAAAAATCTTACTTAGGAGAAAGAAATATAAGGTAAAAACCAAGGTAAAAATCTACCTAATGAAACAGTTGTCTACTTTTACCTATTCAAGCTTCTAAGCTTTAAGAGGCATGAAATGTTACATTGTTCATTTAATCCTGGTTCTAGGAAGGCGTTAGTTCTAAATTGCCAGGATAATTCTCGTTCTTCTAAGAGTAAGTTAAAGGGGCCCCTTCTACTATCAATTTGCACTTGGTCTAATCCTATGAATTTAAAGCTATGATTTGGAAAGGATAGGATATGTTTTGCCAAGGCATTTTCAGTCTTCATTTTAGAGATAGCATTAGTGTGTTCATAGATTCTATCACGGAGCCTCCTTTCCGTCTTCCCTATATAAAAACTTGCACAGTTTAAACACAATGCACCATACACTACAAATTTGGAATTACAATTCAGTTTGTGGTTTAATACATAAGTCCTATTGTTTATAATATGTTTGCTACCTGTCTTGATGTATTTGCAGGAGCTACAACTTCCACAACTAAATGTCCCCTTTTCTTTCTCTTTATTTATTGTAGGTCGAGTTTCTAGAAGTGATTTAAGGTTTTTACCTTTTCTAAAAGTTATTTTAGGTGAATTACCAAAAGTTGTTAAACACTTTTTGTCATATAAAAGCATAGTCCAATTTTTATACAATATGTTTCTTATAGTGTTACTTTCTAGACTAAATGTCATAATATATCTAACAATAGAGTCATTTTTAGTGCTTGTAAGTAGTTCAGCCCTATTGGGGTTACTGTCTTCATTTTCGAGAAAATTAGACTCTGAACAAAGACTCGTAGCTCTAGTAGTTTGAAAAATAACTGTTTCTTCTGAACTACATGTAAGATTTCTCTCTTTCAAAAGCGGAAGAATAACTCCATTTTCTCTCTTTATACTAACCGTCAAATATATTTTTGAGGAACTCCTTAGGGTATCCTCTATGTTGAAACATTTCTTCCAATAGTTTGCATTCATAGGTAAAGTCATTGTCTCTTGTAACCATACGCGCTGCTCTAATAACTTGGCCTTTTACAATGGCTTTTTTCTGGGAGTAAGGATGTAAACTCGTATAGTGCAAGAAAGAATTACTATATGTGTCTTTCCTATGTATTTTAGCATAAAATAAGAAGTTATGTACCTACCATAACGTTCCATGTTAGTTGTCTTCTCTCGCCTTCTTTCTTGCTTGATGGGTTCGGAGCCGATCCCTCGGCTCCGACTCGGCACTTGCTAAGCTCGAGAGTCACTTTTACCAGCTCGAGGCAGCCCCATATCCCATGATGCAAGGCGGTAAGTACCCAGATCTCGTTTGCTGACAAAGGGCAATAGCACCAAGCATAAAATACTTCCCAAAGGAAGAAAGAAAACTTACAGATGGAAGAAGGACCAGGTCTGAATGGTCTTCAGCATAACAGTTTCTTATAATAAGGTCTGTCCAGGCCAGGGGGAAAGAGGGAGGGTCGCAAGAAAGAAGGCGAGAGAAGACAACTAACATGGAACGTTATGGTAGGTACATAACTTCTTAATGTTAAGTTATCAATCTCGCCTTCATTCTTGCTTGATGGGACCGTCCTAGCACCTCTATCCTGGGTGGCTCAATGGAACAGACTCTTGAGGACTGTAGAGCCAAAACTGGCTCTGTCCCTGGAGGCCAAGTCCAATTTGTAATGGGAAACAAAAGTATGAGGAGTGGCCCAAGTGGCCGCTGCACAAATAGTGTCTAAAGGAAGTCTAGCTTGAAAGGCTGTAGAAGTAGCTAAGCTCCTAGTTGAATGTGCTTTAGGTTTTGAGCACAGCTGTTTTCCCCTGAGCGTATAAATTTCAGAGATGACCGAAGAAAGCCATCTGGACAAGGTCACTTTAGAAACAGGAAGGCCTTTTTATTATCCGCATAGGAAACAAAAAGTTCATCAGATATTCTAAATTTTTGTTCTGTCCAAATAATATCTAAGTTGACGGTGGACATCAAGATAATGTAGCTTTTGTTCAGCTCTATCTGAATAGTTAGGGAAAAATACAGGAGATCAATGGATTGATTCAGATTGTTCTTTAGGCGACCTTAGGTAAAAAGGTTGGATTAGTTCTCAAAGATACTCTGTCTTTGTGAAAAACCAAATAGGGGTCGAACCGAAAGAGCATGAAGTTCAGACACCCTCCTGGCAGATGTAATAGCCACTAGGAATAAAGTTTTCCAAGAAAGATATTTCAGGGAACAAGAAACAGCTGGCTCGAAGGGGAAGAATCAAGGATGTCAGCACTAAATTTAGATCCCACTGAGGAGGAGGATTCCTGATTGGAGGCTTTAGTAGGAAAATTCCTTTCAAGAAGGCCCTGCAGAGCCTATGGGACATAATATTATGATCTGCTATCCCGACATGAAAATTGGAAATAGCAGCCAATTGAACTCTGACTGTGGAAGAAGAGGAGCCTGCATGAAAAATCTCTGCTAAGAAGTCCAGGACTGCCTGAACAGGGGCAGTAAAAGGATCAATATTTTGGGCCTTAGCCCAATAAGAGAAACGCTTCCATTTGCTTGTATAAATCCTCCTGGTAGAGGATTTTAGCGAAACTACTATGATGTCTCTAACTGGGTTAGAGATCAAAGGAAGCCTGGCTAAGGAAGGAAGTGGAGCAACCATGCTGTGAGGTTGAGAGAAGGGA
This sequence comes from Protopterus annectens, assembly GCF_019279795.1. Taxonomy (NCBI): domain Eukaryota; kingdom Metazoa; phylum Chordata; order Ceratodontiformes; family Protopteridae; genus Protopterus; species Protopterus annectens. The sequence goes on from NC_056743.1 coordinate 1,116,634,099, forward strand.
TTGACTGGTGCAGCTGACCCGATTGGTGAATCAGAAGATCTGGCACTGGGTCCAGATGCCACGGCTGCACCAAAAGGTGATGATGGAGGAACGGAACCAAACTTGTCGAGGCCAGTAAGGGGCAATGAGAATCAATTTGGCTCTCAAAGCGGTAGCTTTCTGGATCACCTGAGGGATCAGAGGAAATGGAGGGAAGGCATAAAGAAGTCCCTGGGGCCAATCCTGGGTCAGAGCGTCTCTGAGGGGATGGCCTGATAGAGGGAAGAGGCTGAAGAAGTCTGGACATTTGCTGTTTTGGGGAGTAGCAAAAAGATCGCAACATGGACGACCCCATTCCAGAAAAATCTCTTCCGCTATAGATTGCTTGAGAGACCACTCGTGAGGCATGAGGATAGCTCTGCTCAATCTGTCCGCTACAATGTTGGTTTTCCCAGGGATATGCGTTGCTACCAGAAACCGATGAGAGGAGATCGCCCATTGCCATAGTCTGAGCGCTTCGACACAAGGGTAGGACTTGGTTCCGCCCTGTTTGTTGATATACCAAACTACAGACATGTTGTCTGTGTGGACTGCAATTGTCCCTACGGGAAGAAAGTCGTTGAGGGCTTGCAACGTTAAAAACACTGCTCTCATCTCCAGGACATTTATGTGCAGATGGTACTCGAACGGCTGCCACGTCCCATGAACCATCCTGCCCTGATAATGACCCCCCCCACCCGATCAGGGAGGCATCCGTGGTGACAATGGCTATCGGGGATGGGGGTACAAAGTACCTGCCTTGGTGAACCTGAGGCGATGTGATCCACCAAGCAAGATGCTCTTTGCATGTCTGTGTCACCAGAATCTGGTGACGCATTGGAAGTTGCTGGTATGACCATTGTGTGAACAGCATCCACTGAAGAAGGCGCATGTAGAATCGAGCCAGGGAAGAAGAGTAATGGCCGCAGCCATGAGACCTAATACCTTTAGAACCATTCTGGCCTGTACTTTCTTGCTGGCCAGAATGATCCTGACATGACTCTGAATGTCTGAAACTCTTTGTTCTGTAAGGGTAGCTGACATCCGAACAGTGTTTAAGTTTGCGCCTATGAAGGTAATAGACTGGCAGGGCGATAAGGATGACTTTTCGAAGTTGATTGAGATGCCCAAATGAGAACAAAGGTCTATTGTGTAATCCCTGGCTTGTATAAGCTGATGCCTGGTTGTGGCTGACAGGAGCCAGTCGTCGAGATACGGAAACACCTGGAATCCTTGACGTCACAGGTGAGCCGTGACCACTGCCATGCATTTGGTGAACACTCTGGGGCTGTAGTGAGACCAAAGGGCAGGGCTCTGAACTGGAAATGACTGGACCCCAGCTGAAAGCGGAGAAATCTCCTGGAGCGTCTGTGAATTTTGATGTGATAGTACGCATCCTGAAGATCTATTGAGCACATCCAGTTGTCCTTCTGTAAGAAGGGCAGAATTGACTGAAGAGTGACCATTCGAATCTTGTCTTCCTGACAGACTTGTTGAGTCTGCTGAGATCCAATATTGGTCTCCAGTCTCCCGTCTTTTGGGGACCAAAAGAACCTTGAGTAGATTCCGGCTCTGAATGGTCTATTGTAACTGGCTGAATGGCTCTTTTTTGCAGTAGTTTTGAGATTTCTGACTCTGCAATCTCCCTTAGACCGGGTGGTACATCTGGAAGGGAACTTGAGGGGAAGGGACTTTCCTCGAAAGGAATTATGTAACCCTTGGATATGATCGACTGTACCCATCTGTCTTGAGTGAGGGAATGCCAGGCTTCTGGGTACAGTGATAATCTTCCCCCGACTGCCTCCAAGGAGGGACAGCCGGGCAACACCTCAGGGATGCTGAAAGGGCTTGTCAGAGAGAGGCTCCCTGTTTCCCTGGTTCTTCGGACCCCCTCTGCCTCTAGAGCGGCGTCTGTTGTTGTTACCCCTCTGCCTCTAGGGGTAAACTGACCACGTGAATCCGGCGTGACTCCTTGGGATTTACGGAACCACATTTTCCCACCTTTCTGTCCTTTGGGATAAGGTCTAGAAGGGGTGGAAAAACGGACTCCAACAGCAGAAAGAGTCTTGCCGTCCTGTTCGCACCTGGTCAAGGTTTCCTTCACCTGAGGGCCAAACAAAGCTGACCCATCAAAGGGAGAATTTGTGAAGGACGCCTTAAAGGGATCCACAAAATCACATAGCCGCATCCAGGCTTGGCGTCTAAGAGCCACACCTGTACCTGCGGCTCTACTCGCTCCATCCGCAGCATAAGATATTAGCCGCATGGAGGAGTTTGCAATGGAATTGAGGGTTCCTAGCTGCGAAGCAATTTTTCTTGAGCCCCTGCAGCTGTAGGATCCTAAACTACTTCACCCAGCTCCTTAAGGATATCCCTCTGGAGTCTGGTGAAGTGACATAGGTAATTCAGCGAGCATAGCAAAGGTCGCTGAGGAAAACATCCGCCACCGTACCTATCCATGGTCCTAGAGTCCTTATTAGGAGGATGGACGGGCACGGAAGGATCTGCAAGTTCCTTTTGGTGGCCAGCCACCACCATGGCATCAGCGGGGACACCCTTAGTAAGGAATTGTTTGTCACACGGGGCAGTGATAAATTTTGAAGGCCTCCTAGGGACTGGCTCTACAGAGTCAGGAGCTGCCCACGCCTTTCGTGCAATAACCTGCATAAGGGGGTCGAAAGGCGGAGACACCCAGGAGGTGGAGGGCCGAGATCCAAACGCCTCTAGGTATACTGACTCATCCTCAGAGGGATTGTTGGTGGGCCAGTTTCCCCTCTGTTTCAGGAGTTCTAGGATGTCTGAGAAGGAGACATCCTCAGAGGGGGATCTAGGGGATCCCTCTGACTCATCAAAGTCAGTATCCGAAGGAGGATCTCCCGAAACATCATGAGAATCCTCGGAAGAGGGGGAAATTCCCAATGGGGAAACCTGAGGCGGAGGATCTCTGGGTCCTGTAGCAAGAGAAGTGGCAGAGATGTCAACAGGTACTATAGAGGGAGGAGCTACGGGAACAGACTGCTGACTGATACCAGTGGCCAGTACACTCTTCATCACCTCGAATGCTCCCCTCCCAGGCAGGTCCGAGAGAACCCGCTCCGAAGAGCTAGGAACCCAGGGACCACCGAAGGGAAGTCTCAAGGCAGATGTCGGAGCCGAGCTCACCAAGGTCGAGGCTCCAAGGGGAAGAGCGGGTCCGGACAAGGGTCCGATGCCACTCACCCCTCGGAGGAGACCATGGAAGCCCGACCACCGAATCCCTCTAAGGAAGGTCTCAAGAGGAGATAAGAGTAGAGGCTGAAGGAACAGAAGGGGTATCCGTCCTCCAGCCCTAGCAGTATCCATTCCCGAAGCCTCCGACTCCATGCTCTGGGGTGGAGTTGCAGGCGGAACTGTAACGGGTGTGGACCAACAGTCGCCTGTTGAGACGGACTATGTAACATTTGGGCCAGTACCTGTGACTTAAGTAATCTACTGACCACTCTCTCTAGGTCATGATCTGACAATCTGGATGACCTTGAAGATCGGCTCCGATGGCTCCGTTCCGATAGAAGAGGTGGAGCCGGGGGCGGAAGTATCCGCTCCAAGGAAGGAGACCTCGGCCTCCTCCTGGAATAAGCCAGCGGAGCGGATACTATAGACCCTGTCGGAGCCGACCTCCGGGAGCCGACAGGAAACCTCGATGTATCGGCTCCAGCCGGAGCCGATACAGCCACCAAAGTAACGGTGTCGGAGCCGATCGGAGCCGACACCGATGCCTATGCCACATGGGTGTCGGAACCGATCGGAGCCGACACGAAGTGTCGATACAGATTCGGCACCGATAGCCATCCGTGCGAAGGCTTTGTTAAGCCAGAATCGGCTCCAGCGAGCCGATCTCGACTCGAACGAAGTCGGGCCGAGGCCGCAGGCTTAGACACAGAAGCCTGGGCCTTGGAAGATTTAACTGATTTGGATGGAGCCGACTTAGCCGGAGAGCCCTCCGGCTTAAGAAGGCCCCTAAGGATCAGTTTGTTGCGTCTTTCCTGCAGGACTCTCTGGCTGAAGGAATGACAAATAGCACAGGAGTCCTGCAGGTGAAGAGGCCCCAGGCAATACAGGCAAGAAGTGTGACCGTCTGTCAGAGACATCTTCTGACAGCACGAGTCACACTTCTTAAAACCTGAGACCCTCTCCTTTGACATGGTGCTTTACACAAACACACACACACCAGTCAAAAAATTAACTTAATTAAAATACCAAAAGGTATTTCTATAAACAAACACACACACCCTAACAGGGAGGGGATGGGATGGGTAAAGTTTGACTAAAATAAATTAGAAAAGACAAGGCTTTTCTGTCACAAAAAGTAAATAATTAACTAATAACTAATAATTAAGGGTTTTTTAAGAAAAAGGGGCTTAAATATCCAAAAAGTGAATCACTTACCAGGAGCTGGTAAAAGGAGGACCTCATAAGCGAAGCGGCAAACGAGATCTGGGTACTTACCGCCTTGCATCATGGGATATGGGGCTGCCTCAAGCTGGTAAAAGTGACTCTCGAGCTTAGCAAGTGCCGAGTCGGAGCCGAGGGATCGGCTCCGAACCCATCAAGCAAGAATGAAGGCGAGATTGACAACTTAACATCTGTCTGTTTTCTATGTCTTTAACTAAGTTAATATCTAAGTAGTTGATACTGGTGTCCTGGAAGTCAAATGTGAATTTAAGGAAACTGGTAGTACCGTTCAGATGGTTTACTAATTTAGATGCTATATCTTTATTGCCATGAAGGCAAATAAAGATATCATCCAAAAAGCGTGTGTAGAATTTTATATTAGATGTAAATTCTTCTTTATTCAAGATGAATTGACCCTCCCAGTAGGCCATTACTAAGTTTGCGAAACTAGCACCTGCTGGGGTCCCCATGGCTACTCCGCATTTCTGCAGGTACAACTCATTATTAAACAGAAAGTAGTTGTTGGTTAAAATTATATCGCGTAAAGATGTTACTAGATATACTTCACTACTCGAAGCTCCTTTTTTGACCAAAAAGATGTTTACCCATTCTAGGCCTTCTCCATGTGGGATTGAAGTATATAAATCCACCACATCTATTGTAAGGAAGTTGTATTCTTCCTTATATTCAAGTTCGTTAATTTTGCTTAAGAAAGTCCAAGAGTCTTTACAAATTTGTGTTTCTGTGGTTAAATATTTTTTCAAGATATTGTCGACTAATTTTGCACTCGCATATGTGATGGAATTCCTTCCATCAATTAATGGTCTAAAAGGGGGATTGTACAAATTTTTATGTATCTTTGGCATAGCAAAGAAGACAGGTATTTTGGGCCATTCAGTTTTGATATAATTATACATGTCTATATCAATATAACCTTCAATAAGGAAGTCACTAAAGTAGCCTTTGATATGGCTATAGGCTGTGTTAACTTCATTAACACTGACTTTTTGGTAAGTTTCCTTCTCTAGCATAGTAGAAACCCTTTGAATGTAATCATAATGATCGAAAACGGGGAGTCCCCCTCCCTTATCAGGTTTTATCGCCCTCACATTTAATGTCTTAAACAATTTAAGAAAAGCATTTTCATCTGGAGTGATGTTAGACTGACTACTATTCTTATTAATGAATACATTGTTATCCTTGTTAGCTAAATTCCTAAGGTCTAGCTCCATAATGGCTTCAAATAGTTGTAAAGCTGGGTGCAGGGGAGGATTATAGTCACTAGGAATATGATAAGCAGAAATGGTGTGTTCTGAGTTACCTAGTAGTAAATTCAAATTAAGTTTCCTGACAAATAGTTTCAGGTCTTTAATACTCTGCACCAAGTCCATATGTTGGTTAGGGATAAAAGTATAACCTTTAGCCAATAGTTCAGCAAAACAAGGATCTATTTGTAAACTGGAGTAGTTGTAAATAAGAAAGTCTCCATCTCTATTGGTGATAATTTCTGGTAGTTCCGATCTATTAGCTACCTCCTCGGTTTGTTGACCGGGCGCTTGTTTTTTTGAGAGCGTTGATTAAAATTATAGTTCTTTTTAGGGATCGCCCCTTGGTATGCATAATCAGAATTGTCCAGAATATTATTGTTATGACTATAATTGTCATCAAGTCTCTCTCTATTATCTCTCAGCCGATTTGCCCATGAGTTCCTGTCAGGTTCTTGGTTGTTTCCTTGGTTTTGGTTAAGGTGGCTCCTTTCGTTGATGAGAGGTACTTCATCAATGTCTATTCCTTCCTGGGCCTCTCCTTCTAAAACCGGGTTAACATAACTGATTTGAGACTGTGGTGGGTTAGGGTAGGCTGTGCCTTTCTCGTAGGCTAGACAATCCCTTGTCATTTTTTTACTTTTGTTTAGTTTCAGTCTTTCCAGTAGCTGGTCAATTGTAGTGAATGACCTATCATACTCGTATTTATAACGAGGGAAGTCTGAGTTTTTTAAGTATTTCTGTGTTCAAAGCTGTGACTTCTTTAGATGAGTCATTCACTTGAAAGCCATAATGTTTCACCATTAATTTAAGTAAAGTAATTCCTTGCACATCAAAGAACTCCAAAAGTTCTTTGTGAAACAATGAGTTTGCTATTAACCCTGTAGGAAAAACATGATAGCGTAGCCCTTTCGGAACTAGATGTTCTTTTATACATTCATTTAGGTAGTTGATCTCCAGTTGCAGTTTTTTAATTTTCACTAGTTTAATATCAAGTAGTTTTAGTTTATTAGTTAAACTAGGTGCACTGACCTGTGACTCGTTGGCGTCTTCTGCAGACAGTCCCATAGCGTTCAGGTTTCTAAATTTCAGGTTACTAGTGTCAGTAAGCCATTTTTCAAACCCGGGAACTTCAATAAGCTCTCTGACGCCTTCTCTTTCACCTGTGATGGAAGTTCTTCCTCCTGAGTGAATATAATCCAGTGAAAATTTCAGGCTGGAGTTGGTTCCTTTACCAGCCTGATTCGCGTTGTTAGACTCTTCCCTTGTTGTAACAGTTCCTTGCAGCCGTTGGGTTGGTGTAATATCAGCATCAGAATTACACCTTCTTGTTAAGTGGGTTGTAGTAGGGATGTTGCTTAATTCGAATCTAGCAGCCAAGTTATCTACTCGCTGTGATAAAGCGAGTATCAATGCAGTTAAATTTCCATCATTAGAACTTTGTGTTTGGTCTAGTAACAATGGACTACTGTTATTATCGGTAGTTTCAGTTCTAGTAGAGTTCTCCGATGCCATGAAGATTACAAGGAACCACAAACCTTGAAACGAACCAAAACAGCTTGACAAACAGAACCAAAAATCAAGAACTCCAGGCAAACAATACTCCAACCAAACAAACTTTAATATTAAGCGCTTTTCGTCATCCACATTAGGATGACTTCTTCAGATAAAATACAAAAATCAAAGATACAATTTATACTACTTCTTCTTCAATCAATCAATCAATGAACTAATTGGTTGCTAATTACAACATTAAAGGAGAACCTAATGTATAACTATATATACACACTTTATAAACTCAACTTATAAAACATAACATCAATATTTATGGTACGTTAGGGGTTGGTTCATTATGAGTAAGGGAGGAGCTCCAGAGTTTTTTGGTGGTCATAAGCTAAAATAATGGTAGAGTCGGATCTGAGGAAAGGATATGAACAACACAGTTGAGGACAGAATGAAAACTGACATCAGATCAATTGTTTTTATAGAAGTCTCCAGCCTATTCTTAAAAATACCTTAACTAGTACTTGCTTTAATGCAATTTGATAGTCTATTCCATGTATCAGCTGCTTTCTCAAAGAACCAGTTAGTACACTTCTACTTCTTATAGAATCTTTTTTTAATTTCTCAAAGTCTTTTGGGTTTCTAATACCATGACGGGAATGGACCCCATTCCTAAGTCAAAGTACGATTAAAACTCATGAAATTTGTATCGTTTCAATCTTTGATGTCAGCCAGAAGTACTCTTCGCAGCATCCGCAGTGTGCCCAGTAATGACTCCTCCAGAAATTTATATGGAGTTACATGTACTGGCAACATATCTAAATACGACTATAGATTCTTTTTTTTTATAAGACCCATTGCTCCTACTACTATCGGAACTGTCTGGCTATCTTTCTTCCACACTGCTCTCGTTTCTGCCTGCAAATCCTAATATTTTATGACTTTGTCGCGCTCTCTCTGTATACAAGATACGGCAGTCACTGGGTGTAGCGATTTCAATGATCAACGCTACTTTTGCCTTATTTTCATGGACCACTATATCCAGTTTTCTAGCATTTATCTTTTGAACTGTTGGTAATGGGTGATCCCATGTGATATAGACTTTGTTTTCTATGAAGCTTTGTGGCTCATGCTTCCAGTGTTTTTCAGCCACTTCAATGCCATAATGTTTGCACAATCCCCAGCGCAACAGTACTACCCCATTATTATGCCTTTCAGTACACAGTCCTTCTGCCATTTGTATGTCACAACCAGCCACAAGGTGTGCAACTGTTTCCAATTCAGTTTTACAAAACCTACATTTTTTCTCTCACATGTTCAATGGACGTTGTAAACCAATGTGTACAAAGCCCACTATCTTGGGCCACCAATATTAAGCTTTCATCTCTTGGTTTGAATTTGCCTCTCCTTAACCATTCCTGCATTCCATCCTGATCAACATGAGGTTCTTCAAGAAGTTTTCTAAACTTGCAATGACATTTATGCATTTTCCACATTTCTTGCCTTCTCATACGATCCTTCACCTATTTTAATTTTTTGGCACATTCAGATGCTGCCTGATTTTTATCTACTTCTGCTTTGATCTACACTCCTGCTTGATGCCAATATGCTTCTGCTAGTCTAAGCAGAGAAGTCATCTTAGATTTATTCTCATGTTTCAAAACTTTCACTATGTTTGGGTCTAGTGAGGTTAACAGACAACTGTGCAGTCCCACAATTGCAGATCTATACATGTAATCAGTTTCAAGGGGGGTCCATCCCTCCTTTGAACATGGAATATATAATCTTGGTATGCAGATTTTTATAAATAATTTTGTGAGCATGAAGCATCCTACTTGTTCTTCTGTATAATGTATCCAATACGTTTTGGGGCCAGTCATTCACTCCAAAACTGTTAAGTTAGGACAGGAAGAGCAAATTGGTTTGCAGCTTAAAATTTTGCTCCTAGATGTCAATGCTGTTTTCAGGATTAAAGTCTTCTAAAGTATTCCTTACTAAGTTTTATTTGCATTTGTTCATGTTTTATTGTTGACCCTTCATCAATTTCCAAATATTTATGCACTCCCTCTTGCTCAAGTTCTTTTATATCACATTCTTGTCCCAAACTGATGTTTTCTTGATGCTGCAGTTTTTTCCTGCTTTAAAGGCTGCTTTTGCATATCAAGACCAAATGGCATTCTTATATCTGAAAAAGTTTTGAGAAGTTGTGCTTTCAGTTCCTCATCTGATGAGCTATACAGTTTTAAATCATCCACAGAGAGAAACTGAGAAGTCCTTACACTCTTGTCTTCTAGGAGCCAAATTAGAGCCATGGCCTAAGCTGTTAAATAGACAACTTAATGCGTTATGGGCAAGACAGAATAGCAGCAGTGACAAGAATCACCCTGGAATATCCCTTTCAATTTTTATCCCTGGAATAAGCTGCAAAGTGGTCCGTCACTGTTTCATGGTCACTGTAATGTAGTCGATCAGTGTAGGGTATATCTTATTTTTAAGCATTCTTATCCATGAATGTGGGATACTATCAAATGCTTTTTTGTAGTCAATCCATGCCATACTTAGATTCCTCCCCTTTTTACAATTCTCAACTATGACTTTAACAAATGATCCTTTTGTCCATAAGACTTTAATTGCCCTTTTGTTCTATGGCCATAATTGAGTTTTTCTAAATCACTATAAACTCTGTCAGCATCAATTCCAGTGTATAGTTTATGTCGTCAGAAAGTAAATTATTGGTCTATAATTTTCATGGTTTACAACTTTATGTTAGGAGTCATACATTCCAATATATTTAGAAAAAAAAACCTATAACAATACTTTTCTGCACTATGTCACCCTCATTATTTGAAGAATGTTGTGAAAGGTCAGATGATACATATTTCACGTATAGTTAGTGAAGAAAGTAGATTCTTGGTCAAGATGGACAAACTGAGTTGTTTGTCCAACGAGGTTATTCTATGGAGTTATTAGTCTCAATTAAACATATTATACGTAGAAGGGAAAAAGATTTTAGACACATTCTACTAAACAAATAAACATTGCTACCACAATAGGTAATGAATAAGTTGGACTCAATTTGGGGGGGGGGGGGCATGGTGGTTGAATACAATTCCACATCAAATAGTATGGGAAAGTTTATTCCCTCGAGATTTGAAAGATACACTTGGAGATGGCCCTAAATTTATTAACAGTAGGGATTTGAACCTAAAAGAAGTTCTTGAAAGACCACTTGGGGTAACAAGCCAAAGGCCAGCTCGGATGGCCAAGTGCAGTACTTGCAAATACATTAATGGTAGTCCCTATGTCCAAGTGAATAGTTATAAGAGGACAGTGAAGAGTCCTGGGTATTGCAACTGCAATACCAAAATGGTGGTATATGTTGCAACCTGTTTATCTTGCCCTGCTTTTTATGTTGGTATGACCACGAGGAAATTGAGACTAAGGATTTTGGAACACAATAGATACATCAAAAATAAAAAGTCAACCAACACATTATTCAATCATAGCAAAGAAAGTATTAACTTTAGGACATTTATATTTTTTGTTATAGATTATATGACTACAAAACTATGTTAGAAGTCAGGAAATGCCTGTGGCAGTTACGACTGGATGCCAGTACATCGCCAGGCATTAATGATACTTTATCTTTAGCCTGTATATTGAAATATAAATCATTATTTATATAAACTAGTTTATTTTGCTATTTATGTTATTGATCATTTTTGGTTAGATAACACACACACATACATATATATTATTCATACAAAACAAAATTGACTATTTTCATATTTTTATTTATGCATTTTGATGAGTTGAAGGACTATTTTAGTATGTTTTTATTTATTGTAAGCATTTAACAGATTTCGTTATATTTATTACATATATTTTAACAAGCTCAGTTAACTGGATATTGAAGGGTTAACTTGAAAGTGAACTTGAAATGAATCATTATATACTTGGTTAGGGATTGGTTTAATGCGTATTTGAATTTCCTATTTAAGCAGAATGGTGTTTTACATTAACCGACTCTAAAGATGCCCTGCATGGGTGAAAGCGCTTTGTAAGTATTGTGAATAAAGTTGTAGTCTTATTACCACGGCATTACCTAGTTTTTTGTTACTAGTGTTTTCCAACAAGGTTTTTGTTTGGTATCTGTTTTGGGTGGGCATATAAATAGTTTTTACTTATGGCTAAATCTTTACGCAAAGATGTTAATACTTTTAACCAGAAGTTATACTGCATCTGGGCCTGGGGTTTTACAATTAGAGGCTTTTCTTAACTTTGTTTCAATCTCTCTGGCTGTTCCTTCATCCCATTTCATATCCTGTACCTTTAAACTTCTTATTCTTTCTTTTACTACTACTATCCATTTAGCGTCTTTATGTTCCACAGGGATCTTCATAAACACTTCTTCAAAATGTATCAATTTGTTGTTTTTTTGGTAGTCTAGGATCTTCATAAACACTTCTTCAGAATGCATCTATTTGTTGTTTTTTTTTTTGGTAGTCTTCCCAGTTCTCTATAAAACTTTTTTGGGTCATCAATAAATTGCTTATTTTGTAATTTTCCTTTATATTTGTGGAGATTTTAACTTTTGCCTCCTGTGCTGAGATTTTTAGATTACTTGTGAAAGTGCACTGCTTTTATCACGTCTATCTTTCTAAGTATTTTGTTTGAAAGTATGTTGTTCCCTCTTCTACACTTTTAACAGTGACACTTCTTTTCTTAATTGCTACAGTTTTTTTTTTCTATTAGATACCTTCATGATGGTATTCAATTTCTCCCCTTCCTTTCCCTCACTACCCTATGTCATTGTGGTAGAACTTTATCAGTTATTAATTTAGCTGCACAGTAATATATCCTGTTTACTGCTGTTACATCACATAGATCTCTATGGACAGTCATAATTACTGTGTTCATTTGTTTTATCAAACTCTCTGGGTTTTATTGACTTCTGCAGTCTGTTCCTTTCATTGATCTTAATATGTTTATCTCTATTAAACCCAGCAACTCTTCTTGGATCATTTTCTTATAAACTGAGGGCACTTTTGTTTTCCATTTCCTGCGGGCATTCTATAAAAAGTTCTCTAACATCTTCCTGTGGCACATTCTCTTCAATTTCATTCTATGCCATCTGTTGCACTGTTATATGGGAACTTGCTAGCCTATCAAGCCTCAACATTGACTGCGTCAGAGTTTCCAGTTTCCTGCTCCTTCTGTTGCTATCCAGCGAACATTTATACTGGTTTCCTGTGGAAGGCTCCAAAATATCTTCATATGGCAGCTGACCAATTGCTTCCCGTTCCACTGGTTTCCCCTTAATTTGAATGTCCATTAATCTACCCTGTTATGGTGCTTTCTGAATTAGATTTTCTACACTGAACTTCACTTCGCAGGTACTCCATAAAGTACAGTTTTGTACCTACCATAAATGTAGATGTTCGAAGATCCACATTGCTGCAGTCATAACCTGTGGGTAGTCCGCTGTCCTCGGTCAGCCCGAATACCAAAGTATTAGGCTGGCGTCGGTCATGGGCACTCAGATCTGACGTCAGTGCGCCATGGTATTAAAGCGCATGACCGACGTCATATCCTCAGTCTTTTCTTGCCCCAGATGTCAGAAGGCCCTAAAAAGAAAGGCCACAGCCAAAAATAGAAAAACCTCCAAAAGCCATGTACAAATAACATCTACAACCCAAACCAAACAACCACTCCAAACTACAGAGGGGAAGGAGGGAGGGTAAATTGGACTGCAGCAATGTGGATCTTCGAACATCTACATTTATGGTAGGTACAAAACTGTACTATGTTCTTCATCTCACATTGCTGCAGTCATAACCTGTGGGTAGAATCCCAAAGCAAAGGTAAAGGGAGGTTGGCAAAATCATAAAGCATTGGGAGCTGCCAAAATGCCCTGTAAGACTGCAGTGGCAAATCCAGCCCTAGATTTGGAATAAAGAGGAAGATGGTAATGTTTAGAAAAAGTGTGCACTGAACTCCAAGTAGCTGCTTCCAAAATATCTTTAGTAGCTACCCCCCCTTAAAAAAGCAGTAGAAGTGGCAGTAGCCCTAGTGGAATGAGGTCTGATTCCAGCCGGAATCTCCTTACCATGATGAGAATAACAAAAAGCAATACAATGGCCAATCCACTTAGAAATAGTTTGTTTTGAAACAGGTTTCCCCTGAGAGCCCAAAGCAAAAGAAACAAACAACTGTTGAGACTGTCTGAACCCTTTAGTCTTGCTCAAATAATAACGCAACTGCCTGTGAATATCCAAAGTGTGCAAAATTTTCTCCCCTTTATTTTGGGGATCTGCATAAAAAGTAGGCAAATGAATAGATTGGTTCAAGGCCACATTTGAAACCACTTTAGGCATAAAAGTAGGGTTAGTACGCAGAGATACCCTATCCTTATGAAAAATTAGGAAGGGTTCAACTGCCATTAGAGCCTGTAATTCAGATACCCTTCTAGCAGACGTAATGGCCAACAAAAAAGCAGTCTTCCAAGACAAAAACTTTAACTCAGTCGTAGCTGCAGGTTCAAAAGGAGGTAAAGTAAGTTTTTCCAACACAAAATTGAGATCCCAGGAAGGAGTAGGAGCTCTACGCTGGGGTCTTATGTTCTTTGCCCCTCTAAGGAATTGCTTAAACAAAGGATGAGAGAATAATGGTGGGTCACAGTCATAGTGAGCAGAAATGGCTGCAGCATGAACTTTTACAGAGGAGAAAGACAAACCCTTGTCTAATAATTCTGTAAGATATTGAAGAGAAACACTCAAATCAGGCCTGGAAACATCAAAGTTTTTTGCTTTGCTCCAAATAAAAAATCTCCTCCATTTATCAGCATAAACTTTCCTTGTACTAGGCCTTCTGGCCTCCAAAATAACATTCAAAACTTGTTGAGGAAGCTGCGACCCTCCAGGTTCTAGAACAGAATATGCCAGGCTGTTAGATGCAGGGACTGAATCCTGACATTGAGGAAATGATTGCCCGCCTGAGACAAAAGGTGTGGAATTGAAGGCAAAGGCCAAGGAGGCTCCCGTACTAAACTCCTCAGCAGAGGGTACCAGTGCTGTCAAGGCCAATCTGGAGCTATTAGAATCATGGAGGGCTTGTCTTGTCTGACCTTCAAGAGTACCTTGGGAAGGAGAGGCAGAGGAGGAAAGGCATAGACGTGAAGATTGCTCCAACTGAATGATAGAGCATCCACTTTCCAAGCTGTGGGATGAAACATCTTTGTGCAAAACTTTGGCAACTGGAAATTTAGTGGAGAAGCGAACAGATCTATGTCTGGAGTCCCCCATATCACTGTCAACTGTCGAAATACATGAGGATCCAACTTCCACTCGTGGGGATCCACTATCTGTCTGCTCAAAACATCTGCTAAGGAGTTCTGTGCTCCTGGCAGAAACCTTGCCTGAAGAGTGAGGTGCAAACTGAGAGCAGTCTCCCACAAAATCATAGCTTGCCTGCAAAGAGGGTACGAATGGGTTCCCCCTTGCTTGTTGATGTACCACATGACAGTTGTGTTGTCTGTTTGAATCAACACTTGTCCCGGTGAAGTAAATCCTTGAAAGCCATCAATGCAAATTGGACTGCTAACATCTCCTTCAAGTTGATATGTAAATGTTGAAGTCTGGCAGGCCACGTGTCTTGAACCCATTTTCCATTGAGGTGTGCTCCCCAAGCCTTGTCCGAGGCATCTGTCGTTAAGATCTGACTCGCCTCTGGTCGGATCACAGAGAGTCCCTTGTTTAGGTGACATTCCTGAGCCCACCACAAAAATTCCTTTTGAATGCAAGGTATTATTTGAATGACAGTGTCCAGATCGTGGCAGTGTTGTGTCCAAACATTTTTGAGATACCATTGTAGCTTCCTCATATGCAGTTTGGCATTGGGAAGCACCAGAATACAAGATGCCATGAACCCCAAGGCTTGAAGGACTGTCCTTGCAGTCAGCCTGGACCGTAGAGACAATTGATGGAAGTAAAGTGTAAGTTCCTTTGCTTGTCCGGGGTCAAAAAAGCCATCTGGGAAGCTGTATTCAGTCTCACACCCAGAAAGCACATTTCCTGAGAGGGTATTAGACTGGACTTTGTTTCGTTCACAGAATACCCTAGGCACCTTAACACTGCCATAACATACTGTAGATGGTGAAGAAGCTTGTGCTGGTCTTGAGCAAGAATCAGGCAATCGTCCAAATAAGGATAAATTTGTATTCCTCAACCTTAAGAAGGCTATCACCGGAGCCAGAACCTTTGTGAACACCCTGGGCGCAGTAGATAAGCCAAAGGGCAATGCAGAGAACTGATAATGTAAAGTCCCAGCCCGAAAACGCAGGAATCTCCTGCAACTGGGCCTGATAGGAACATGAAGATAAGCCTCTTTGAGATCCAGAGTTACCATCCAGTGATCTTTGCCCAACAGAGGCAGAAGTTGTTGCAACGTCAACATTTTGAATTTTGGAATGTCCAGGTATGTGTTGAGGATAGATAAATCCAAAATCGGCCTCCAAGTGTTTCCTTTCTTTGGTACAAGAAACAGGCGAGAATAAAATCCTAGGCCCACTTCTGACAGAGGGACCTGCTGTATAGCCCCCATTTGAAGAAGTAAAGAAATCTGTTTGTGAGCCTCTACCCTTTGCTGAGGAGGAACGTCTGGCATGCCTTTGAAAGAAGGCAATGTGTGGAAATAAAACTTGTAGCCTCTGTCTATAATGTCCAACACCCATTTGTCCTGGGTGACTAAAAGCCAGTTTTGCTTGAAGAGTGCCAACTTTCCTCCCAAAGGAGCTGCCAGACAGGAAGGATCTGGCAGCTGAAGATGCAGGTCATTGGGCCTGTTTACGAAAGGACTGGCCCCTGCCCTCACCTGTAGATTGTGCAGGGGAACTCCACGTTCTAGGCCTGAAAGAACCCTGAGCTCTGCCCCTACCACGTCTAGATCTGCCCCTAGACTGTAAATCAGAAGAAGGGTAAGCCCATCCCTTAGTAGGCCAATTCCTGCTAAACTTAGGGGCTGCACCTGCAAAAAATCTTTAACAGTCTGCATAGACTTAGCCTTGTCTTCCATTTTCTTTAAGACAGACTCCACAGGAGAACCAAACAAAACTTCAGACTGTAAAGGAGCATCCAAAATTCTAGCTTTAACATGCTCTGACAAATTCTGATCCTTAAGCCAGGCGTGCCTGCGAATAACTGATCCAGTGGCAGCCACCCTGGAAGAAGCCTGTAAAGCATCGAAACCACACTGCAAAGAATGCTTACCCACCTGATCAGAGGCATGAACCAAATCCTGTAATTCCTTAAACTCTATGCCCTCTGCCAAAGCATCCACCTTAGATTTTAACTGAGTAAGGAGAAAATTCTGGTACTTCAACATATGAAACTGGCAATTCAAAGCCCTCATTGCTAAAGTGGAAGAGGTATACACTTTCTTACCCCACCTATCCAAAGCTCTAGAATCTTTATCCATAGGAACTGGATTCTTTACAACAGAAGCCCTGACACCCTTAGGTCCCTGGCTAATAGTTTCTGGGTCAGCCCTTGGGCTCTTATACAGATATTTATGAGCCTTAGGCACTCTGTAATACCTATCTGGTTTAACTGGCGCTGGAGGCAAAGAGTCTGGATTAAGGGAAGCCTCAGAGAAAACGTCCTGAACAACATCCAAAACAGGAGGTATAGCCAAGGGCCGATGTTGTGGTAAAAACAAAAATTCCCTAAGCCTCTTTCGGGAATCTGAGAAATCCTGACCTTCCCATTTAAAATGCTCCATCATAGAATGCAGGGTTTCTGAAAAAGAAAAATCCTCTGGAGGAGAAGCAGAAGGACTGCAATCCCTCTGCGTCTGAATCAGAATAAGGAGGAAAATCCTGAATGTCTTCAGCCAAAGACTCTGAGTAATCTGAAGCCTGTTCCAAACTTTCCACCTCTGGCTCCACCCTAGGCCTCTTACCTGGAGGGGGCATAGAACCCCTGATTAAGGAAATTAAATCTTCTGCCATTTTAAGCATGTGTTTTTTAGGCACAGAACCTGCAGAACTAGGACTGACACCTGTGGAAGGCAAACCAGGCCTGACCTTGGAAGGTACCTTAGAGACAGAAGGAGAAGGCCTAACCACCTTAGGCAAAGAAGGGAGTACAGCAACCTGAGAGGCCCCCCTCAGCCTGACCTGACTCCTGAGAGGCCACATCTTGCAAAATTAACGTCTCCCCCTGAGACTCAGCTGAAACCTCGGCTGGATCTACAGATTCCACCGTAGTTTCTAAAGAACCGGCGTCCGGAACGGACGACTCATCCTGCTTGGACCTTAACGATTTTTCTTTGCGCTTCTTAGCGGTAGCGGGCGTCGGAGGATCAGGCGACATATTGTAATTACACCGCTTAACGAAGACAAGCCTAGCGCAATCTAACCTACGTTTAATGGTGCGCTTATTAAATCTAGCACAAAAGCGACACCCGACTACGTCGTGCTCAGGCCCCAATCAAGGAATACAGAGAGTGGTAATCCCTATGCGGTATCTGTTTCCCACAAGAAATACAATTATTCACTTTTTCTGACATCCGGAATTAACTGAGGCAAGAAAAAACAAAAATATTCCCAACGGGTACTTAGCCCAACTTGGTTTCGGTCTGAAACTCAGAATACGAAAATTTCAGAACGCCGAACGGCACTTGCAAACGCTGCTTCTGCTTCGGACCATGCGGCAAAAAAGACTGAGGATATGACGTTGGTCATGCGCTTTAATACCATGGCGCACTGACGTCAGATCTGAGCGCCCATGACCGACGCCAGCCTAATACTTTGGTATTCGGGCCGACCGAGGACAGCGGACTACCCACAGGTTATGACTGCAGCAATGTGAGATGAAGAACATCCTCAGTTTCTATTTCTTTAACTTCTCCATTACTAACCTCCTTTTCTACTTTTTTGTCTTATTTTTTGCATTGTAAAGTCTTCCATGTCCAGATTTCCTTTGCCTCTATTTTTCTTCAAATATCTTTGATTCTGTTCTTTTTGTATTGATAAATTTTGCTTTCTCCTTTGCATAGATATTACACCATATCAAATATTTTTCCCATGTCCATATCTCTTTTTATACATTTCAAAAATCTCTAGGTTTTGTTTATATTTTCGCACTTCCTCAGATGCTTCTTTTTCCAAACAGATCAATGTTTCTTGGTCTATATACTGTTCTTTTACAAATATGTTGCATCAATGAACACAAATTTTTATTTGAAGTGTCTGACAGTTTTTTCTTGTGGAAGTATTTTTCTAATTTCTCTCAATCTGGAAATTCTGGGGGTTTTGCATAATACTAACAATACATCAACAGTCTACTCTATCGTCTTTATGGCTCTTCTTTGGCCTATCAGTTTTTGCGATTTTTGTGGACTGCCACTTCCCTTCTACAACGGGGGGGGGGGGGGTCATCCTCGACCCCACTGTAGGAATGTTTCCATATTTTGGGGATTCTACACACTCATTTTTTTCCAGTCCTGGCACCAGTGCGCCTACAAGGATTGGACACTTTTATCCTGGGTCTTTTACACTCAACTATCTAATTTTTGACCTACTTCTGTCCATGATACAAGCTATATATAGTCTATGCATCAGTACAGTCTTGGGGAGATTTTGTGAAAAACAGGGTCCACCTCGTGAAAGCACTCACCAAGACTTCAGGATTAATTCAATTTCAGCAATACTATTCTCCTTTGCTTGCGGATGTCTCTCTCCATTTGAACGCTCTGTCATCTCCCCATTCTACATAGGTTGTCTGATGATTCTCTAGTACTTTTTGATGATCCCAAACATTCCAACAGATAGTCGTCTCTAAAAGCCCTACATACCTGAATAAGATCTTCTCTGATCTATTAAGAGATACTGTACAATTTCAGATATTTTAGTCTTTCATAACTTAAATTTTCACATCCATGGATACCCCTTGGTATATTTCTGCTGTATTCTTCCCAGTTTAGTTAAGCTTGTTTTCTTATAAGATTTCCATATTATTATTCCATACTCAAGTTTGGGTAAAAAAACAAACAAAAAAAAAAAAACAATGACTTCATCATTTCAGATTTCCTAGACTATCTTTTTAAACATCCTATAGTTATATAACTATTAACCAACTGGTTAACTTGATTAGAAAAACTCAAAGACGGATCTATCCATATACCCACGTTCTTAAATGAATAGTACAATTGTGTACACTTACCATAAATGTAGATGTTAGAGTGTATTCACTGTTGCAGTCATCACACTTGGGTTATCTGCCTGCAGGTAGCCCTCAGTCGTCCCGAATACCAGAGTCTTAGGATTTCTGCATTGGATGCTGTCGCTTCTTCCCTGACATCAGGTCGTCAGGGGTATAAAACAGGCAGCCAATGCCATTACATCAGTTTTTCTTGCCCCAAATGTCAGGAGCCCAAAAAAAGGAAGATAGTATATGGTGGGGAACACAACCAATAAAAAGTAAATACCAATGCCATTAGGAATGGCCATAGAGAGGAGAGGTAGAAAAACAGAGAAAGCCAGGGGGGCTGGAAGGAGGGAAACCAGGACTACAACAGTGAATACACTCGAACATCTACATTTATGGTAAGTGTACACAACTATACTATGTTCATCGTGTTTCACTTTTGCAGTCATCACACTTGGGTTAATTCCCAAAGCTGAGGAAGGGTGGAGGCAGTCAAGAAGTGGTAGGACTGGCTAGTAGGCCTTGTAAGACTGCTGTAGCAAATCTAGCTCTGGATTTAGAAAAAAATGGTAAGTGGTAATGCTTGGTGAAGGTGTGTACAGAACTCCAGGTTGCAGCTTCCAGAATATCCCTGGTAGGGACTCCCCTGAGAAATGTTGTAAAGATGGAAGTAGCCCTAGTGGAATGTGGTCTGATCTCCTGTAGGGTAGGTTTTCCATGGTGCTTGTAGCAGAAATGGATGCAGTGTGCTATCCATTTGGAAATAGTTTGCTTTGAAATGGCCTTACCCTCTGCCCCTGTAGCAAAGCCGACTAGCAGCTGGTCAGATTTTTTGAAAGGTTTAGTCCTGTCAAGGTAGAACCTGAGCTGTCTGTGCATGTCCAAGGAGTGCAGGATCATTTCCCCTTTATTCTGAGGATTAGGGAAGAAGGTTGGCAAACGGATGGATTGGTTTAGAGCCACACCAGACACCACCTTAGGCATAAAGGATGGGTTAGTCCTGTGGGAAACCCTGTCAGGATGGAAGATAATGAAGGGTTCCACAGCCATTAGTGCCTGTAACTCAGACACTCTTCTTGCTGAAGTTATAGCTAAAAGCAGGGCTGTTTTCAAAGAGAGGAATTTTAACTCTGCTGAAGCTGCAGGTTCAAAAGGGGGAAGCGTGAGCTTTTCCAGTACAAAGTTAAGGTCCCAGGCAGGGGTGGGTGCTCTCCTAGGTTGTTAGCCCCTCTCAGGAACGATTTGATGAAAGAGTGAGAAAAAAGAGGTGGCTCAGCATTATAATCAGCTGAGATGGCAGAGGCATGAATCTTAATGGAAGAGAAGGATAGGCCTCTGTGGAGTAGCTCTGCTAGGTAGTCCAGGATTATAGGTAAGGAGGGCACTGCTGTGTCCTTCCCTCAAGACTGATTCCAAGAACAATATTTTTTCCACTTTTTAGCATCAGATTTCCTAGTACTGGGTCTTCTGGCAAATGACATCCAGCACCTGTTTGCTGAGGGCTGTTGGTGGTATATTCAAGGGATAAGCCAGGCTGCAAGGTTTAGGGATTGCAATTGTGGATGCAGAATCTGTCCCTCCTGCTGAGAAAGCAGGGTAGAAGTCTGGTGAAGGTGCGAGGGTGGCACTATTGTCAGACTGTGCAAGAGTGGGTACCAGTGCTGGTGTGGCCAGTCTGGGGCAATAAGAATTGCCCTTGGCCTGTCCTATTTTATCTTTAGTAGTACTTTTGAGAGGAGGAGGAAAGGCATAAATTGAGAGGTTTTCCCATTGAAAGGATAGGGCATCCGCCTTCCAGGCCCTGCTGTGAGAGTTCCTAGTGCAGAATTTGCTCAACTGGTGGTTCTCTGGGTAGGCAAATAGGTTCACCTCCGGTGTCCCCCACCTCTGGATCAGAAGGCTGAAGGTGTTTGGCTCCAGTTTCCACTCATGGGGGTTTCTGCTCAAGACGTCTGCCAGTGAATTTTGCTTGCCTGGCAGGAATTGAGCTTGTAGATGCACTTGGTTGCTCAAGGCTGTGTTCCACAGGGCCATGGCTAACCTGCAGAGTGGGTATGAATGGGTTCCCCACTGCCTGTTTATGTACCACATAACTGTGGTGGTGTCTGTTTTTATAAGCAGTTGTCATGGAAGGATTAGGTATTTGAAGGCTGTCAGAGCATTCTTTACAGCTAGCATCTCTTTTTGATTGATGTGCAGGATAATCAGGGCTGGGCTCCAGTGGCCCTAAATGCACTTGCCTGTCATGTGCACCCCCCCCCCCCATGCATAGTCTGATGTGTCTGTTGTCAGGGTTTGGCCGGTGAGGGGTAGAGTGAAAAGCAGTTCCTTGTTGTGGTTGCATTCTTCTGCTCTTAGACAAGGTATGACTGGAATGACTGTTTCCAGGTCCTGAGAATGCTGGCACCAAAGACTTTTTAAGAACCACTGAAGTCTCCTCATATGCAGTCTTGCATATGGAATTAGCAGAATACATGAGGCCATGAACCCTAGGACTTGCAGTATTTTCCTTGCAGAAAGCTGGGTTCTACTGGCCATTTGTTTTTGAAGTAGTTTGTCACAAAGACCTGTTTTTCTGAAGTGAGAACTGCCATCTGGGAAGTTGTGTCCAAGCTTGCTCCCAGGAATACAATCTTTTGACTGGGCATCAGTTGTGATTTCTTTTCGTTGATGGTGTACCCCAATGAAGTGAGAAGGCTTTTTACAAATGCCAGGTGCTGAAGTAGCAATTCCTGACTGTCCGCCTGAATCAGGCAGTCGTCTAAGTATGGGAAAATTTGGATATTTCTCTGCCTGCAGTACGGAATGGCTGGAACCAGGCACTTTGTGGAATACTCTGGGCGCAGTAGATAAGCCAAACGGAAGTGCAGAGAACTGATAGTGCATACAGCCCGCCCCGATGTGTAGATATTTTCTGCACGACTCCCTTATGAGGATGTACAGATGAGCTTCTTTTAAGTTTAGAGTGACTAACCAGGCATCCTTGGCTGGCATAGGAAGTAGCTGTTGCAGGGTAAGCATCTTGAATTTTGGGACCACCACAAAGGTGTTGAGAGTTGATAGATGCAGGAATTGGGTGCCAATAGCCCTCTTTTCTGGTCACCAGGAAAAGTCTGGAGTAGAAACCCTGCCCCCTTTGTTCTACTGGAACAGGTTGAATAGCTCTGATATTGAGCAGGGAAAGTACTTGCTTTTGAGCCTCTGCCCACAGGTTTGGAGGAAGGTCTGGAAACCCACTTGGGGTTGGCAGCATATGGAAGTAGAATCTATACCCTTGGGATACAATGTTTAAGAACCATCTGTCTTGAGTAATGGGCATCCAGCTTTTTGCATGAAGGGCAAGTTTTCCTCCTAGGGGCACAAGTACTTGGGCAGGGCTGGGGGGGATAATTGAAAAGTCATTGTGAACTTTTTCCAAAAGGAGGCGGCTTACGACTTCCTGTTTTTGTGGTGGGGGGCACTCCATTGTTTAGATCTCTGCATACGCTGAGACTGTAGTCTGGGTGGCCTGTTTCCCCTGGGTTTGATCTGAGAAGGCCTTGAAGGGGCTGGAAAGGACCAGTTTTTAGAAGGCCAATGACTACTGAATCTAGGTGGCTGCACCTTTAAGAATTATTTAAGAGTTTGCATAGATTTTGCTTTTTCTTCTATCTTTTTAAGAACCTCTTCCGCTTTGGTGCCAAATAAACTGTCCTTATTTAAAGGAGTGTCTAGTAATTCGGATTTGACATGATCTGGCAAGGTTTGTTCCTTCAGCCAAGCATGCCTTCTCAGTACAGACCCAGTGACTGCAGCCCTGCAAGGTGCTTCTAGGGCATTAAAGCCACACTCAAAGTATGCTTACTAACTTGGTTTGCAGAATACATTAGCTCTTGTAAGTCTTTATTTTCTGCACAATCTGGAAGCAACACCATTTTTTGTTTAATTAGTTCCATAACATGCTGCTGGTATTTCAACCTGGCAATTCAATGCCCTGATGGCAAGAGTTGCAGAGGTATATACTTTCTTACCCCATCTGTCTAAAGCTCTGGAATCCCTGTCTGAAGGGGTAGGAGTTTTGGCTGTAGTAGCCTTAATACCTTTAGGTCCCTGGGAAATGGTCTCTGGATCCGCAGTAGGATTCTTGAAAATAAATTTGTGGGAATCAGGAACTCTGTAGTACCTGTCAGGTTTCCTAGGGGCCGGGGGTAGAGTATCTGGAATAAGACTGGATTCCATAAAAACAATCTACAACATCCAGGACAGGGGTTATAGCTAAAGGCCTGTGCTGAGGCAACTCCAAAAATTCTCTGAGTCTCTTTTTGAACTGAGGGTAGTCTTGGCATTCCCAGCGGAAATGCTCTCTTAAAGTATGCAAGGTTTCACCAAAAGAAAAATCCTCCTTTGAGGAGGCAGAGGGAATGAATTCCTCTGCATCTGAATCCTCATAGGTTGATAAGGGCATGTCCTGATAATCAGAAGGGTCAGAGTCATCAGACTCCTAGTCTGTAGAATCAGAATGAAACTCTGTCTCTTGACAGGGGAAGGCTGGCTTCCCCCAGTTAGTGTAATAAGGTCTTCAGCCCTTCTAAGCATTTGTTTTTGTGGCATGGGAACTTCAGCATGTGGTTTGGTCGCTGGTTTTCTAGGCATAGTGCATACTTCTAGGGCTCAGAAACTTGGCAGTTTTAGTTAAAAATGAAGTCGTTGGTTAAATTCGAACATCGGTAGGTCAGAATACACCCTCAGAAGCCGGTGCCTGCACAGCGGCTTCGGAACCATCCAAGGTAGAGACATCTGCAGGTTCCATAGTCGAAGAAGCATCTTGCGGCATTACCAGACTCCGAATGGGTCTCAGCAGAGGCCTGTGAATCTGTAGAAGCGGGCATCAGGGGCTGCAAAGGCGCCTCACTGAATACCGGCAGACTGGCGACTAGCTTAATGGAAGCATCATCGGCAATTTTGGTCCTATGCAGTCTATCTTTACGTTTTTTTTTTCCGGAAGATCGGTAATTGGATGGCTTATCGAAGCCATTTCGGAATACAGAGAAAGTACAGTTTTGTACCTACCATAAATGTAGATGTCCGAACTGGATAGCATCTGCAGTCATAACAACTGGGTTGTCCTGTCGTCAGGCAGCCCTTCAGTCGGCCGGATTCCAAAGTCCGGGTCTGGCTTCGGCTGATGTCGCACTTCACCCGACGTCATCTCTGTTGGTCTTCGGGTATAAAGGCATCAGCCGACGCCATTTTCCTCAGTGTTTCTTGCCCCAGATGCCAGTAGCCCTCTTGAAGGCTAAAATTTGGATAAATGCCAATGTTTCCAAAAGATAGAGGTAAACACAAAAATAAGCATGTATGTACATATATACAAACAAATACACCATAAAGACTCCCCACCAGCTAGCTATTAGGAGGGTAAACACCCTAGGAGTACCACAGAGGGAAGGAGGGAGGGTAATCCTGACTGCAGATGCTATCCAGTTCGGACATCTACATTTATGGTAGGTACAAAACTGTACTATGTCCTTCATGGATGCATCTGCAGTCATAACAACTGGGTAGAATACCATAGCCAACTAGGGAGGAGGAAAAACTAGATTATGGTGTGTTTAGGATCCCTTGCAGTACAGCAGTGGCAAACCCTGCTCGGGATCTAGAATATAGAGGCAAATTATAATGCTTGGCAAATGTATGCACGGAGGTCCAAGTAGCCGCCTCAATAATGTCTTTGGTTGCCACTCCTCGTAAGAAGGCTGTGGTAGTGGCTGTTGCCCTTGTAGAATGAGGTCTTATGTTCTGTGGAATTGGTTTTCCATGGAAGGAGTAACAGAATCGTATGCAATTTCCTATCCATTTGGAGATTGTCTGTTTGGAAATAGCTTTTCCTTCCCTTCCTGTTGCATAGGCTACAAAAAGCTGGTCAGTTTTCCTGCTACTTTTTGTTCTGTCCAAGTAGTAGCGTAGCTGTCTATGTACATCCAAGGTATGCAGTATTCTTTCCCCTCTGTTTTGTGGGTTGGGAAAGAAGGTAGGTAGGTGGATTGCCTGGTTTAAAGACACTCTGGATACCACCTTAGGCATAAATGAAGGATTAGTCCTCATGGACACTCTATCTTGGTGGAAGATTAGGAAGGGTTGTACTGCCATTAGGGCCTGAAGTTCAGAAACCCTCCTGGCTGAGGTTATTGCCAGTAGGAAGGCCGTTTTCCACGATAGATGCTGTAGGTCTGCTGTTGCTGCTGGTTCAAAGGGTGATAGTGTCAACTTTTCTAGCACAAAGTTCAAGTCCCAAGCTGGCAATGGTGGTTTCCTTGGAGGTTTTACATTCTTGATTCCTCTGAGGAACTGCCTGAGTAAAGGGTGTGAAAAAACAGGTGGATCAAAGCTGTATTCTGCTGATATAGCTGATGCATGTATCTTGATGGAGGAGTAGGACAGGCCTGAATGTAGAAGTTCTGCCAGATACTCCAGAATGTTAGGCATATCTATGTTTGACACATCTTTTCCTCTTTCAGTACTCCAAATGACAAACCTTTTCCATTTTCCTGCATAGTTCCTTCTTGTTGAAGGTCTGCGGGCTTCAAGAATAATGTCTTTAACTCTTTGGGAAAGTTCTGGATTAGCTGCTGCTATGTGATGTTCCATGCAGTCAGTTGCAACGTTTTAGGTTTGGATGCATGATGCTGTAGTTGTTCTGAGTTAACATCAAAGGCATCAGGGGTATTGGCCACATATTGTTCCGAGACATGCTCCTCAGCAGTGGGTACCAGTGTTGTCTTGGCCAGTTTGGAGCTATCAGGATTATCCTTGGACGTTCTTCCTTGATTTTTAGTAATACCTTGTGTATCAAGGGAAGAGGTGGGAATGCATATGCTGTTAGGCCTTTCCAGCTGAAGGAGAGCGAATCCACTTTCCATGCTAGTGGGTGGAATGTCCTTGTGCAGAATTTTTTGAGCTGGTGATTGAGAGGGGAAGCGAATAGATCTATCTGAGGCATTCCCCATTTCTTTGAGATGGTCTTGAAGATGTCCGGGTGTAGCATCCATTCGTGGGCATCGGATGTGGTTCTGCTTAATATGTCTGCTAGAGTATTTTCTTTCCGGTACAAATATTGCCTGTAACTGGATGTTGTAGCTGAGTGCCAGGTTCCACAGCTCCAAAGTCATTCTGCATAGGGGTATGAATGAGTGCCTCCCTGTTTGTTGATGTACCACATGACTGTGGTGTTGTCTGTCCTTATCATCAACTGGCCCTCTTTGAGAAATGGTCTGAACTTTTGGATTGCCAGTTTTACTGCCAGCATTTCTTTTAGGTTGATGTGCAGGTGAAGTTGATCCTCGTCCACAATCCTTGCACGCATTTGTCCAGCATGTGGGCCCCCATCCTAGGTCTGAAGCGTCTGTTGTGATGGTCTGGCTTGCTTGACATCTGCGAAAGGGTAGCCCTGGGTTTGACTGGCATGCTTGAGCCCACCATAGGAACTCCTGTTTTAAGCATGGAATTAGTGGAATTTCTGTTTCTAGGCTGTGTCTGTGTTGGGACCATAAATTCTTTAGGTACCACTGTAGTTTTCTCATATGTAGTCTGGCAAGTGGGACCAAGATTATGCATGATGCCATGAAGCCCAAGGCCTGCAGTACTTTTCTTGCTGTTAACTTGTTCTGTTTTGTTAGTGCCAAGAAGTAAAGAGGGAGTTCTTTTGTTTTTCTGCAGTTAGGAATGCCATTTGTTTTACTGTGTCCAATTCCCCAAGAATGTCCTTGTTTGGGATGGTATCAGCCTTGATTTTTGTAAATTGACTGTGTATCCCAGTGCTTGTAGCAAGTAAATGACCCTTTGTAAATCTGTTGTCAGCTTGCTTTTGTTGTCCCCTTGTAGCAGGCAGTCGTCCAGGTATGGGTAAATTTGAATTCCTGTAGTCTGCAGTGGGCGATTACTGATGCCAGGCATTTTGTGAATACTCTGGGCGCAGTAGATAAGCCAAAGGGCAATGCTGAGAATTGATAATGCTCTGATCCTGCAAGAAATCTGAGGTATCTTCTGCAGATTGGTCGAATGGGGACGTGCAGGTATGCCTCCTTGAGATCTAGAGTTACCAGCCAACACTCCTTGCCCAGCATGGGAAGAAGTTGCTGTAGGGTCAGCATTTTGAATTTTGGGACAATGATGTATGTATTTAAGGTGGACAGGTCGAGAATAGGTCGCCAACTTTTTTCCTTTCTTGGAACTAGGAATAGTCTGGAGTAGAATCCCTTTCCTTGTTCTGTTGTTGGCACTCTTTCCACAGCTCTCATGTTTGCTAACTGCATTATCTGTTGTAGAGCCTCTGTTTTTTTATTTGGAGGTAGATTTGGCATTCCTCTTTTGACTGGTAAAGTGTGGAAGTGGAACCGGTAACCTTGATCTATGGTTTGTAAAATCCACTTGTCTTTTGTGATATAGTGCCAGTTCTTTGAAAATAAGGTTAATTTGCCGCCTAATGGAGCTGCTATTTGTTCCCTGGTAGGCGGATTTAGAGTTAAGTCACTGTGGTTGTGTTGTTGTAGTGGCAGTGGTTGTGTCTGTGCCTCTGTTGTTAACTTGCCACTGTCGTCCTCTGTAGGCACCTCCTCTGGATTGGTTTCTGCCTCTGGAACGTCTATTCCTGCCCCTTTGGGATCTTGTGGAGTCAGGAAAGGACCAATTTTGGCAGGCCAGTTCCTGCTAAACCTTGGGGTTGAACCTGCAAGAAATCTTTAACCGTTTGAACAGATTTTGCCTTTTCTTCCATTTTCTTCATTACCTGCTGGGCAGGTGTACCAAACAAGCTGGTCTTATCCATAGGAGCATCTAATAACTTAGCTTTAACATGATCCGGTAAAGCTTGTTCCTTTAGCCATGCATGCCTTCTTATCACTGTGCCAGTCATGGCTGATCTAAATGAAGCCTCCAGTGCATCATAGCCACATTTTAAGGAATGGTTACTAACCTGTTGTATGTTATTTACCATTTCTAATACATATTTCTTATCAATAGATTCATCAGAGGATAGCTTTTTTGTTAACTGATCAAGGATAAACTCTTGGTATTGTATCATGTGAAACTGACAGTTTAAAGCTCTAGCTGAGAGAGTAGCTGAGGTGTAGACCTTTTTGCCCCATCTGTCTAATGACCTGGCTTCCCTTTCAGAAGGAATAGGGTTTTTAGCTGAGGTCGCGGCTACTGCCCTAGGACCCTGGGATATAGTTTCGGGGTCTGCAAGTGGGGCCTTGTAAAGGTGGTGATGAGTGTCTGGTACCCTGTAAAATCTGTCTGGTTTGGCAGGGGCTGGAGGTAAAGAATCTGGTGCAGAGCAGACATCATTGAAGGCATCATCCACCACAGAGAGAACAGGAGGTATAGCTAAGGGCCTGTGCTGTGGAAGGTGCAGAAAGGTCCTAAGTCTTTTTCTGGAGTCTGAGAAATCCTGCTGCTGCCATTGGAACTGCTCTCATGGCATGTAAGGTTTCCCCAAAGGAGAATTCTTCTGGTGGGGAAGCAGCTGGAATGGATTCTTCAGCATCTGAGTCTTCAAAATTGGAGAAAGGAGCCTCTGGCTGGTCTGTTATGTCTGATTCATCGGCAGAATCATCAGAGGACACAGGCTCGGGGCTCTGCCCTAGGTCTCTTCTCTGGGGGCTGAGAGGCCCTGTCTGGGTGAGATTGAGATCCCTAATTAATGAAATTAAATCTTCTGCCAGAGTAAGCATTTGTGAACTAGAAGAGGCCCTGGTTGTAGGGGTTTAACAGGCACTGTTTTAGTAGTTTTGGCTGCTTTAGCCCTGGCAAAGGCCTTAATGGACATGGCTGCTGGAGGCCTAGCAGCACCACGTGCTGGGGTAGAGACATCCAAGGGAATGGTGTCTGATAAGTCAGTGGCAACCACCGTAGTGGATAAAATTTCTGAGGCCGATTCAAGAGAAGTAGCAGGGGCCTCAGTGGTAGTGATAGATTCAGCTGTACTTTGATCAGTTTTCTCGGTTTCAGCGAAACCGAGACACTCATGTTTGCTTAACCATGGTTTCGGCCGAAACCGCGGATCATGATGTCGGTCTTTATCTTTGCGTTTTTTAGCAGTTTGGGTAGTCGGAGGATCCGACGGCATAATATACGCAAAATCAGAACCGAAAAACTGTTCAGCAAACTCCGACCGACGCCTAAGCAGCGTTCGTCGGTTGAATGAAGCACAGGCCGAACAGGCTGCTACGTCGTGGGCTGGGCCTAAACAAGGCAGACAATAAGAGTGGAAATCTTTATGAGGTATTTGTTTCCCACAGGTTAAACAATTATTAACTTTTTCTGACATCGGCTGAGGCACGAAAGAATCCCCAACGGGGTACTTAGCTTTAGAAGTCTTCGAAGTAGTATTCGGTAGAAGTAATCTCTGGATCCGACCGACCGGCACTTGCGAACAGCTTCTGCTTTGGGCGCCACGCGGCAAGAAAGACTGAGGAAAATGGCGTCGGCTGATGACTTTATACCCGAAGACCAACAGAGATGACGTCGGGTGAAGTGCGACATCAGCCGAAGCCGGACCCGGACTTTGGAATCCGGCCGACTGAAGGGCTGCCTGACGACAGGACAACCCAGTTGTTATGACTGCAGATGCATCCATGAAGGACATCGAGATCGAAAGAATTTAGTGAAAAAGATGGCCAGACGAAGAATAGTTCGGGTGTTAAACAAGGCAAGAAACCGACAGCGAGGAACGTCGTGGTCTGGGCCTAGACAGGTGATGCAGTAAAAATGAAATCTCTGTGAGGCATTTGTTTTCCACAGGCAAGACAATTGTTAACTTTTTCTGACATCGGTTAGAGCAAGAAAAAAGGATCCCCAGTGGGGTACTTCGCTTTAGAAGACTTTAGGATTACAAACTCGAAAAATGAAAATTTCAGGTAGCGGCCAACCGGCACTTGCAAACTGTTTCTGCTTCGGGCTCCCGCTCGGCAAGAAAAGCTGATGCAATGGCGTTGGCTGCCTGTTTTATACCCCTGACGACCTGACGTCATGGAAGAAGCGACAGCATCCGACGCAGAATTCCTAATACTTTGGTATTCGGGCTGACTGAGGGCTACCTGCAGGCAGATAACCCAAGTGTGATGACTGCAACAGTGAAACGTGAAGAACATCTACAGTTTCAATCACTGTGTGCTGTATTAA
Organism: Protopterus annectens; assembly: GCF_019279795.1. NCBI lineage: Eukaryota > Metazoa > Chordata > Ceratodontiformes > Protopteridae > Protopterus > Protopterus annectens. The sequence goes on from NC_056743.1 coordinate 1,116,664,682, forward strand.
ATATTCACCTTTCAATTTATGTCTCCCAAATCTCATATGCTGAGTTTTTCATGTATTTATCAGCATATTTATTCTCCTGTCAATGGTCAATTTTGTCAATTTCTTTTGCAAACGTACCTTATCTCTAACACATGTAACCAGTTTACCCAATTTCAAGTCATCTGCATACAGACTGCAGAACACCTCAGATGAAAAAGTTAGGTCTGAAAGATATAATCTAAACAAGTAAGGGCCTAGGAGAGAGCCCTGTGGGACACCCTGACTGTAACCAAGAATTTTACTTGTCCAACTGCTGTACGATACTTGCTGTAAGCCATGCAGCTATCCATGTTATTTATTGATCAGTGATTTATGTAGGACCCTATACTAAAGTTAAATCTATATAAATTACATTGCAGCACAGTTTTTCATTCATAGCTATTATACTGTTATACTAGGGTTAGCAAAAATGTGCTTTAATAAAGGCTTTACACAGTCTAGAAGATGCCAAGAATGCAGAATTCTCACCAACATGAAAATGAGAAATGACAGCCAACTAAACTTAGACAGTAGACGGACTAGCTCCATGCTGGAAAATATCAGCTAGAAAATCAAGAATGGCGGAAAAAGAAGCCGTAAAAGGATCTAAACTCCTCTGAGAGGCCCATAAGCTAATCACCCTTAACATCCACATCCCACCCCCACCCCCAAGTAAAGAAACCACCATAAAAAACTTCTCCAAAGCCAGCTTCATGCTACTCAAGTCAGAAGCGACAAACTTCATGACACCCATGCAGATGGGAACTGAAAGTTCAACTGCTGAATCGTACACTAAGGCACTGTACGAGCACATCCACTCATGCATGAATCGTGCCATCCCAAATAGAACCAAAATGCTCTCATCCAAAAAAAGGAAGCCAATCTGGTGGTCCCCTGCCATAAAGAAACTTTATAACAAAATGAAGAAACTTTTGCAGAAAAGAGGAAAATCCCAGGATGCAAAAACTCCCTTACTAGCCTCAGTAAGAAACTGAGATGCCTCATAAAATCCTCCAAAGCTAGTTACGAAAATAAAATTGCCAAAGATTCCAAAGACAACCACAAAGCATTCTATAACTATGTCAAGAATCTAAATGGCAATGCTCAGATCTGCTCTGAGCTAAAACAGAATGGCACTAAATATACTGATCCGAAGGATATTGCCAATATCCTGGCAGATCGATTCAGTGCCAACTTCACCCCTCTCACCCCTAAATGGCCCATCTCAATACCGGAAGATTGCCAAATTCCAGTAATAACGGCCACACAGGTACAAAACGCACTCTCTAAAGCCAAGAATACAGCATCCATGGGACCAGATGACATCCCGGGCTGTGTACTACATGAACTACAATATGAACTGGCACCTCACCTAAGTGTCATGTTTAATCATAGCCTCACCTCAGGTTTCGTGCCCACTGAGTGGCGCAGAGCTACAGTAATCCCAATCCACAAGGGGGGGATCCACCTTGGATCCCGGAAACTACCTTCCCATCAGTCTGACAAGCCTTATCTGCAAGGCCATGGAGCGTATTATCATGGAACTTATAAACAAAGACATTGGCAACCTTCAAACACTGGACCCCACCCAGTCTGGGTTTGTGAAGGGCCGATCTTGTCTCCTGAACCTGATTGACTTCTTTGAATCAGTCTCCAGAGCCATGGACAAGGGTAAGGTGGTCCACACAGCCTATCTAGACCTTGCCAAGGCCTTTGACACCATCCCCCACTCTGGAATCATAGATAAACTTACTAAGTTGGGCATTAATCCCTATGTCACCCAATGGGTTGCTAAATGGCTTACTGATAGAACCCACACTGTAAAAGTAGCAGACTCCAAATCCAGCTCCAGACAAGTGGAGTACCTCAGGGTTCAGTCTTGGGGCCGCTCTTGTTTGGCATCTACTTCTCTGAAGTACAGGTCAACACTAAAGGACTCTGGCTAACAAAGTTTGCAGATGACTGCAAACTGGGAGCCATTATTGAATCCCCAAATGATATGGATACTCTACAAAAGGGCCTTACAGAAACAGATGCTTGGTGCCAGAGCCATGGGCTCAAGCTCAATGCCAAGAAATGTATTGTTATCCCCTTTGGGAAAAAACATGTATCCATGAATTACCATATAGGTGGCAGTACACTAAACACAGAAAGTGTGATAAGAGACTTAGGGACACAGGTGGACAGTGGTCTCACCTTCGATAACCACATCGCCACAACAGTCAGGAACTCCTATGTGGCACACCTCATCACAAAGGGCTTTTCATCCAGAAAAAAGGAGGTCATTGTCCCACTGTACTCATCCCTCATTAGACCCATTATAGAATACAACATCCCATTTGGTATGTACACCTCTCAAGACATCTGCAACAACTGGAAAGGCCTCAAATACCTCACTAAAAGAATCACAGACCTAAAGCAGATGCCCTACGCTGACCGCCTTAAAAAACTCCAGCTATACTCTGTCGCATATCGTCTACTCAGAGGCGATCTCTGCTTAACATACAAGGCCATGTCAAACCCAGAGCTGTTGGACATGCTACACTTAAAGAAATCCCAATCCCTCAGAGCTACACGCTCCAGGGAGCTAAACCTTGTCATCACAATAAACAAAACATGCTGGAGGGATAGGTTCCTGACCCAAAGACTCCCCAGACTCTGGAATAGATTGCCCATACATGTCAAGCAGAGTGCCTCTTTGGACCTCTTCAAGAGGAACCTTGACGATTGGATGGGAGAAAGGAAATTCACCCCAGGGATCATGTCAATTGCCCTGCTAGACAGGGGTCCAGGAAAGTAAATAATGTGGGAAGAAATAGCCAGGGAATTGTTATGGCTAGGCTTGTATAGGCCCTAGGGCTGATAGCCTAGTACCAACCTATGAACCTATTTGCTGCGATACACCTTTCTGGTGGAAGACTTATGAGCATCTACCAAAATAGATTTAACTAAGGAGGAAAGTCTGGGAGTCCTAACAATCACGAGAACTGAAGCAGCCAAGCCGTGAGCTTCAGGCTGTCCAGACTCGGATGAGGCACCCCCATTGGGTGTGAAAATCAGATCCTGAATGGGATCTAGGATCAAAGGTGGAGCCAGAAGGTGAGACCAAAGGAAGAGAGACCATACCTGGCGAGGCCAGAATGAGGCAATGAGGATATCACCTTGCTCCCCAGTCGACAAGCTTTCTGCAGAAACCTTGGGATGAGAGGAACTGGTGGTTAAGCATACAAAAGACCGGGAGGCCAAACGAACTACAGCATCTCTGGGGGACTCCCACAGTGGAAGGTTCAGAACAAAAAACCTGCTGCACTTCGTGTTGGAAGGAGATGCGAAGAGATCGCAGCAAGCTTGACCCCACTCGATGAAGATCTGTTCCGTTACTGATAGATTCAGAGACCACTGTTAAGGCATCAGAATGGTCAGACAGTCTGTTAGAATGCTGGACCGTCCCGGAATGTGCGTTGCGATGAGAAAGCAGTCGGTGGAGATCACCCATTCCCACACTCTCATGGTCTTGCGACAAAGGGGATAAGATATGGTCCCTTCCTGTTTGTTGATATACCAGAACGTGCCTCCTCAGGCTCCAGGGAGAACCTCTGAGACCGGAGCAGAGGGGAGTCACGGGTCCCATGCAGACTTACTCAGGGATGTGAGATCCGGGAACCTCTTCCTCTTTTCCTTAGTCTTCGACTCGCTCTCTACCTTTCCTCTGCTCCGCTACCACAGGCTTAGATGCAGGTGTTCCCAGCCTGGGAGGGAGGGGAAGCCAGCGGGAGAGGCAGCCAGCCACAGCAGCCGCTGTGATTGAAGCCGAAGATGAGGAAGGAGGATCAGTGGCAAGCAGAAGACCTTTGAGGGCCAACTTGGCCTTTCTATCCTTCAAAGCTTGGGGATTGAACCCCGCACAAATGGAGCACTCCACATTAAGGTGGGCCACACCTAAGCACAACACACACAGTGTGTGGCCGCTGGGGACAGCTTATGGCCACACTCTGTGCAGCGCTTAAAGACAAGCTTTTCAGCCATACTATCAAACAAGAAGCCTTAAAAAAAAAAAAAAAAAAAGAACATTCAGACCAAAAAGTTTCTTTCTTTCTTTAGACTAATAACACACCCACTCACCTCACTAGACCGACCTGGAGGGGGGGGGGGGTACCACAGACTAACTACTTTAAAACTAACTACAAACCTACACTCGACGCCAAAGCGATAGGAGGGAAGAAAGGGTACCTACACTCACCTGAAACAGCTAAAACAGAAAATGTATAAAAACTTAAAATCAGAATCATCCTGCTAGGTGGAGCTCTAGAGACACGATGTTTTACAAATTGTGGCAAACGAGATATGGGGGATGGAAGGCAGTGGAGGTGTATTATGGGTAAGGGGAGGATACTGGAGCTCGGAGCTGATACTAGTAATAATTTTGCCGGCTCCGATACGGATCCGTATCCCCACAGGTTGAAGACCAAATGAAGTAAACTACTTCAGATTGTATAGTTATCCCCTTTGGGGAAAAAACATGCACCCGTGAATTACCACATAGGTGGCAGTACACTAAACACCGAAAGTGTGATGAGACTTAGGGACAGTGGTCTCAACTTCGATAACCACATTGCCACAACAGTCAGGAAATCCTTCTATGTGGCACACCTCATCACTAAGGGCTTTCCATCCAGAAAAAAGGTCATTGTCCCACTGTACTCATCCCTCATTAGACCCATTATAGAATACAACACCCAGTTTGGTATGTACCTCTCAAGACATCTGCAACAACTAGAAAGGCCGCAGAAATACATCACTAAAAGAATCACAGGCCTGAAGCAGATGCCCTATGCTGACTATCTAAAAAGCTCCAGCTATATTCTGTCGCATATCATCTACTCAGAGGTGATCTCTGCTTAACATACAAGGCCATGTCAAAACCAGAGCTGTTGGACATGCCACACAAAGAAATCCCAATCCCTCAGAGCCATACGCTCCATGGATCTAAACCTAGTTATCACAATGAACAAAACATGCTGGAGGGATAGGTTCCTGACCCAGAGACTCCCCAGACTCTGGAATAGACTGCCCATACATGTCAAGCAGAGCGCCTCTTTGGTCCTCTTCAAAAGGAACCTTGACGATTGGATGGGAGATAGGAAATTCACCCCGGGGATCATGTCAGTCGCCCTGCTAAGCAAAGGTCCAGGGAAGTAAATATTGTGGAAAGAAATAGCCAGGGAATTGTTATGGCTAGGCTTATATAGGCCCTAGAGCCGACAGCCTAGTAACCAACCTATGAACTAGACACAATGTTAACTGAAGAGAAATGAGTAGGGTCAGAAAGGCAAAGCTCCACCCACCAAAACAGTGATCATTCCAAAGTATGACTCACTATTACAGCAAAATCAGCAACAGAAATGGTGAAGTAAAGCATGACTGTTGGAGAGATGATTACAGGGAAACAAACATTTGTGAAAAAAGGTATGGGAGAGTGGTTAAAGGTGGAAAAAAGCAAAAACTATGGAACTCAAAAGGTTTGAGCAATATAACATATGCTTAGAAAGAAAACACAGCAAGCGTAAAAGGCCAGTCTGGCTGCAGAAGTACAATCAGGCAACTCAAAGGCTAAGAACGGGCATAAAAGGCAAAAAAAAGGAGACGTGCATAGAACATACTAGAAGACAGGAAAGAGGGATGCAAGGTTTATCAGAGCCAAAGCAAGGTTAGAAAATTGGTCAGCACAATCACATGACTATCAGAAGTATGATGTCTGACATGGAGTTCCGACAGCTTGAAAACTAAAGTGCAAGAAAAAAGGCAGTTGTGAAATACACTCTTACAGCTTTAATGCATTTTTGCAGGAAAGCTCCTCCCGCCCATTAACTCAAAAATCACTATCCCACAGAGAACGAAATCATTCTCAAGATTCCTTAACACTTAACATTACCCCTCATTTTCATTTGCACTGCTGCAACAAAGGATCACAACTTCAATCTTCAATTTCAATAGGTATCCAGATCAAAGATTAATGGAAGGGAGAAGATCTGGTTAGGCATCCAAAAGAAAAAAAAATGCTGGTATCCAAATAAACTGAAAAGGGAAACAGTATAAAAAAAATCTAACAATTACTGAAAAAAATCTGTGTGTCAATGTTTAAAGAAATGGAGGAGGGATTGAATCCAGTAAAGGAAGAGAAAAGTACAGTTTTGTACCTACCATAAATGTAGATGTTCGAGGATCCACATTGCTGCAGTCCCTTTGTATTAGGTAGTCAGCTGTCCAATCGGCCGAATACAGAGTATATGGCTGCAGCGTCGGTCAGGCGCGTGGAGCCTCGTCGAGTACGCCAGGAGTACTATCGCATCGCATGACTCAGTCGCCCCTCTCCTCAGCAGATATCCAGAAAGACAAGAAAGACAAATAAGAAAACCAAAATACCAAATATATATACCAATATATATACAAAATATATAAAAAAATATCAACATATAACCACCTACACAGCCACCCAAGAGGGGAAGGGGAAGGAGGGGAGATTGTTGGACAAGCAATGTGGATCCTCCGACATTCTACATTTATACAAAACTGTACTGTACTAAACTGTTAAGTTGTCTCAGTTCTTGCTGCTGCAGAACTTAAAGAAGAGCAAAGGAAAGGGTAAGGAAGCTGGCAAATCATAAAAGAGCAAGGAGCTGACACATGCCCTTACAAAAATAGCTGTGGCAAAACCAGCCCTAGACTTAGAGTAGAGAGGAGGTGATAATGCTTAGAAAGTATTACTGAATTCCCGCTCCAAATATCCAAAAGAATATCATTGCCACCCCTTAGAAATGCTGTTGAAGTGGCCGTAGCCTAGTGGAATGAGGCCTAATCCCAGCTGGAATCTCCTTGCCATGGTGGGAATAATGAAATGAAAAACCAATCCACTTAGAAATAGAAATAGTTTGCTTAGACACAGGCTGCCTGCAAGAAACTCAAAAAAAAAAAAACAAACAACTGAACTGCCTGAAGAAGTCCTTAGTCCTGCTTAAATAATAACATAGCTGCCTATGTACATCTAAAGTGTGCAAAATCTTTTCCCCTTTATTTTGGGGATCTGCATAGAAAGTGGAGTGGGAAATGAAGTGTTTGGTTAAGCCACACCAGAGAAAACCAGGAGCATAAAGGAAGAATTGAATGCGTATTGATGGATCTCAACATGGAAAATCGCAGAAAGGGCTCTACTGCCTGGGCTCAAACAACTTCAGAAACCCTTCTTGCAGAAGTAATAGCCAACAAAGCAGTCTTCCATGACAAATCAACACATCAGCGAGGTACCCGCCAGCTCAAAAGGTTGTAGAGTAAGTTTTTCCAACACAAAATTGAGATCCCAAGCAGGAGTAGGGCTCTGCATTGGGGGGTCTTATATTTTGCCCCTCTGAGAGAAAACAGCAGAAAAAGGGATCTTGAAACAATGGAGGGTCACAATGAATTGCTTTGGCTGAAATTGCATCTTAATGGAGAATGGAAGAGAAGGACAAACCTTTAACCAATAAAAGAGAAGAGCATTGAAGAGGGCTCTCCAAAATTAGGCTCAGAATATCACTCCAAAAATAAAATCTCAAAATAATTTTCTGCGCATTTTTTCCTTGTACTAGGTCTTCTAGCTTTCCATAATCACATTTAAAAACTTGTAAAGGAAGTTGAGACAAGTTCAGACCCGGCTGTCTCAAAAACCATGCTGTGAAGAAAGCGGAGAGAAGCGAAGAGCAGGTGGCCTTCTCTGGGTACTCTCAACAGCAACAGGTCTTGTGGTAAGGCAGTGGAATGCAGAGTTTCTGAAAATAGAAATCCGAAGGAGGAGAAGCAGGAGGAGTGAACTATCCACATCAGAATCAGAATAAGGAGGAAAAGAATGGAGGAATTCCCCTGAAAATCTTCAGCTTGTTGACTGAACCTTCCTCCAACTTCCACTCTAGTAGAAATGGACAACCAGTGCTTTAGACTGGAGATAAGGGACAAGGAAATGCTAACACACAACCAGCGTTCAAGACAAGAACACAACAAATGTAAATACAAGCAATGGGAAAAACTCTAGGTTGGGATGCAATAACCACTGCAGGAATGTAAAAAGTTTGCAGAACATTACAAATGATTGCAACGCCCATGCACTGGCCCAGTAATCAAGGAGCCTCAATCCTCACCAATAACACCAGTGAAGGAAGTGCACATTGGGACGATGACAACTACATACACAGTAAAGTACAATTTCCCTTAAGAACACACAGGAATTACAGTTAGCCTGGGGCTGGTTTCTCCATCTCTCTCCAGATCCCCTATAAGACCCCCCCCAATGGTACAGCTATAGGGTTAAGATCTCAGTCGAGTGGTCAAGCCAAAACCTCCGGCACCCTCTCTGCTCCACCAGTGCTTCGTGTCCCTGCCTAAGTAAGGTGACACACACACTTGAGATTTGTTCTATATATAAACACACACACTCCTGCGGAAAGCTGACACAGGTTCACTAGCTATGCTCCCTTCTGCCCAGACTACAAGGTAGCAATCACTGCCACCAAACACTACTCAGTTATCAGCTACTTAAGGCCCTTCTCAAAGGGGGACCAATTCTATTGTGCAATGTTACTGTTATCCAAATGGTAAGTGTGACCAGAACTTTTAAGGCTATTTCAGAGTGGCCTGTATAGCATCACCAAATACATCTGCAAGTACTCCAAGAGCTTAAATATCTCTATACAAAACTAGCCACAATTAAAAGGTTTAAATATATTTAATAATAAAAGCACAGGACAATACTCATTAACTCAACACAGTGAGAGCAGAATTCAGAATCACAGGAAATATTTTAAAACACTGCAGAACAGTCTCACAAATACAGAAAACATCTAGACTACTCTTGCTATATTCCCATCTCTAAGAGATGATATGCCCTAAATGTATCAATTATAAAGACAGGCAGATATAGATGAGAAGTGCTGAAGAGATGTTTACAGGTCCAGAACAAAATACAAAATGTGCTGACTTTCTCTCGGAGGTAGTTCTTAAGTTACTAGCAAACATTTCTGCTGGGTTATCTCAGATTACTTAAATCTTGTCACCTCTTAGTTTCCAGGCTAACAGGAACTTAAAATTTAACATGCATCTGTGAAAAATACTCATCTCTCAGATGTACAGCCGCTAGTAAGCCACGGAATAATACACATACACTTTTTACATGTGAAACCTAGTAATTATCTGTCTCAAGATTAATTATCTGTCTCAAGACAACAAAAAATTCTAGCTGTAGACATTCTCTCTTAGCAGAGATATACTAGCTTTACAGCATTTCACAAAACTCTACTGTTTTCTTTTAAGAGTTTGCAACTTAACTCTGTATATTCCAGCCTTTACCATCAACACATACATTTGCATAGGCATGTAGTTTGTATACATTTCTGCTCTTTTCCAGCAGGGTGCACTGTGGTTACAATCAGTACAAAACATATAGGTTTTTTACATTTCTAAGGTAAGCATACAAATATTATTATTCACAAATAACAGAATTATTACAAAATTCTACCTGGCTGGCAGCCCTCACAGGTATATATATATATATATATATATATATATATATATATATGCCTTAATACAATTACTGAAGGAAATGTGCCCCAGTGATATGCAAGAAGGTAGTGATATCAGTCATACCCAAATACAGGAAAGACCTCTCAAATTCAAGGTCTTGCAGTTTGCTGCCATAAATCACAATTCTAAAGTATATACGTCTATCACAGCAAATGGAATAGCAAAAATGTTACCCAGGAAAAAAACAATGATCACCGTAATTTCGTAAAAGAAACATTTTACTTTTTAATGTAATATACCAGGATGCTGAAGTCACCAAAAACATGCTTATGATGGTGGGACTGGATGTGGGAAAGGTTCTTCGGCAATATCTCTGGGAGGTCTTATGGGCTTTCAATTTCCCTAGGAATTTAATCCAGCTGTTCAAAGAAATTCATAGGGACTCGTCATCAAGAATTAAAATCAATGGGAAAGTAACCAAGAAGTTCCAGATATGAAGTAGAATCAGACAATCATCTTTATTTGCCTTACATTTAGCACCACTGGAGATAAAATAAGATCAGCAGAAATTAAAGCCTGGAAAGCAGGAAACAGTATGAATTAGTCATCTTTACAGATGATGATATACTATTTTTAATAAAGCCACATAAATATCTTAACTATTCGATATATTGGGAAAATTTAAAGTTATGGGAAGGTATAAAGTAAATGAAGATACAACAAATGTCATTTGTGCCCACTACAACCCATCTCACTCACTTGTCCAGAAATACCCAAGTTTACGGGGGCATTACAAGATGAAATATTTGTGAGTTTTGTTCCTGGAGCTAAATGATGGATAAAATTAAGGGGGTGGGTAAACAGGTTGGAAATGCTGATAACAGATATGGACCAGAGTCCAAAGCCACCAAGAGGTTTACTCTGCCATTGATATATTTTGGTCAGACTTTTTTGCATCAACTGGAAAAATAGGCATGGACAACATTAACTAAATTACTTTCAAGGTATTTTTGGGAAGGAATGAAAGTAAAAAGTGGGATATATTGATAAGACTACACGAGGACTCGGGTATGGCAATCTCTAACTTGTCAGAATATCTGGTCTTTGCTCAGATAAGACTAGGTTTCCATCTTTTGGATAGAAACTATAGTAAACTGGAAGGGCTTGATACTGGAAGGAAAGGGAGTAAATGCAAACCAAAACAACTGGAATATAGGCTTTACCTGGACACACTAACAATAAAGGAGGTTAAAGAGCTAGTAAAAAATGTACTGGGAGATGACATTAGAAAGACAGTGAGCAGTAGATGTGACTTTGTACTAAAGCCAGTGGGAAAAATGGAATACCCCCCCCCCCCTGAATACAATCACCAAGGAGTGGGAGTTCAAAGACAGTAAACTAGTGTTCTGGGAACAATCAAAAAAAGGAGACGGATGAGTAGCCAGGGATGAGACAAGGGGAACATATGAGATGGACAGTAACAGCTGGGCTCCAAGTCTTTGGCCTTATGATGATATTAGAAACCTGACAAGGAAATGAAGGGAAAAACAAACAAATGAAGAGTAGTACAGCTTACGATAGAAGCTAGAACAGAAAGTGTGACAAAAGAATGGATTGAGAGTAAACTTTAAAATGCCCTGTAAGAGTGAGAGAGAATATGAGAAAAACATGAACAAACTCAGAAAAAACATTAGGGATTTCAGGTCTAAAAGAACACTGGCAAAAAATGTGAAATTCAAAAGGGCAGGACAATTCCAAATTTTTGGATGGCAATGTCTCCAGAAACACTTTTACAGTCTAAACAAACTTGTTTCCTGGGGTGAATGGCACCCGTGGGTGATGCCAACAATTTATGGGGCAAATGGATTTTTTTTTTTTTTGGAGAATGTAATAAATTGAAGTTTCATTCAGAGCTCAGTCAGTAAACCAAGAAGATAATACAAGTATGGCAATACTCAGAAAGAGACTAGTTAAAATATATAAAGGGTTATGAAAGCCAGTCAGGCAAAAATGGGAGTTGGTGCCAGTGTCGTTGATTTCTTAGATACCAACCATATCAATCACTAAAAATGGAAGCCTGTAGTGGCTCCAAACATTCAGCAACTGTTAGACCTGAATGATGAAAGAACTTAGGAAGCAGATAAAATGAGTCAATAAAAGAAAAGTGATGCAAATGCCATACAAGAAAATGGCAATTCTGGGAAGTGTCAGTGTCAGACTGAGAGGTTATGTCACAGGTAGAAAATTAACCAAGGGCACAAAAGATAATACGGTGAACCTCCGTTTACAAACAAGAGGTAAAATGAATTATGAATGATGCGATAAACTTTCTTCTGATACTTAAAGTTTGTAAAGGGTAGTTTTAATTTTTAAAAACCTCAGAAATTTCTCTGTCAGTTCTAGGGGAAAAAATGTACCGAAATGAACTACCCACCAATTATTCTTACACTCAACTGTATTTGTTGTGACATGATGAAAACAAAAAGCAGCTTAACAAAAGAAGGGACAAGGAAACAGGGCTGAAAGGGCAACCTCAAAGAGCAATTAAAATCTGTTGGGCTTGTGAATCTCTTCACAACCAGTTCAACAGAACCTGGAAATAAGAAGTGGTAGCAAATAAGAGCATTTCAGTGCTGTTGCTACATAAAAGAAGACAAAACCAGTCCTGTGAAACAGATCACTCAGCCTGCTCTCACAAGTGTGAAGGTCACAGAAAAGATTCTAAGCAAGCAGAATGAAAAACATCTTGGAGAACAACGTTAAAACAGCACTCTTTATGGATGTATGGTCAATAAAATTCCATCAAGCTACCATAATTTCATTTTACGTCACTGTGGAAAAGTGGATGGGAAATCAGAATGACACAACAAACTTTTATTTCAGATCAACAGTGGACTTTATCCCACATAGTGTATTGGAAACCACTGGAAGGATCCAGCCAAACTGAACTAGAGGGTGGAGATCTGGCTAAAATGCAAAATATAATGATGGTGACAGGAGAGCTAAGGAAAATATTGCTGTTATTGTACCACAACAGCTTATCCTAAAATGTGTTCTCTTTAAAGCATGCATGATAGACAAAATAACGTGTGTGGTAAACAAAATTAACCTACTTGCAGATTTAACCAAAGAAGGGGGGGGGGTTGTAGGGATGGGGAAGCCAGCCCTACAAAGGAGTTTAATGAAGCAAGCAATCGGGGTTTGCTGGGCTGACAGGTAAATCAGCCATAGCTCTCAACCTCTTAGCACAAAAAAATCTGGATATAACCAAAAATAATTTTGTGTGTGTGTGTGTGTGTGGGGGGGGGGGGGGGGGGGATATGAAGTTTGAAACACAAATGCTTGTCATTTAGTGAATTCATTTTTCACTGACTTGCCACAAAATGTAGAAAAACACAAATCTTATGAGGAACAGACCAAAAATATGAGGCAAAAATCTGGACAGATGAGAGGTATGTCAGCTGAGATTTAATTCCAACAAATGTTAAGTGCTCCATCTTAGAATCAACAATCCTGAAATGAGGTAAAACCTGGAGGGGACAAAAGTGAAATCGCAAGAAAAGGGACCCGGATTACATTTCCATTGATGTGCTAACAGAAATAAAGTGGAACTGTCAAGAACAAGAGAATTCTAGACTGCACAGCAAGACAGACAGATTCAGACGACACAGACATGATCTCCTATCTTTAGGATGCAGCTACAAGACTGCATGAGAATATGATGTGCAGACCTGAAAAGTATAAAGACAGAAGACTCAAGTTGTTAGAGAGGTATGAACAGAGATCACTAGCATAGTCAAACGAAGAAAGAATGATGTACAAAGGCAGGCTACACAGAAAGTGCGAACATGAGTCCAGGAGTACTACCATCAATGGGATATGTAAGGGATCACAGCTGAAGCATAAAAGAAGGAAAGTGCAACCCAAAAACTGTGAAGACTCACTTTCCTTGAAGTTAAACACAAGCAATCCTTAATGGAGAGGGGTTTGAATCACATTCGATGACTCGCTGGTGCAGGGTGAAACCAGGGCATGAGGCAGGTATAAAGGGAGAGAGAGGCAAAATGGTGGCTGACAATTGTACTCCGCCAGCACCAATAACCAACTGGACTAGATAGACGACCAGCCTTTTTTATCAGCCAAATTCATGTCTGAACATTCAATTCAACACACAAGGATTAAGTGGCACAGGGAAAGAATTTGCCACTAATCTATTCTGCAATGGACAGGGTAAAAAAAGAATTATGCAGCATGGGACATTCACTCCCTATGGACATCAACTGTAAAAGGAAAAAAGACCTACTACTGTCAGTGTTAAATGCTGATGCTAGCTAGCAACCTCTTAATTACTAATTGCAGACACTGTTGTCTACTCAGGTGTGTCTGTGAGAGTCAAGACTAAAAAATAAAAATGAAACACTGAACAGCTACTGCTGAAATAAGCAGAAAGCTCCACTCGATGGTAGCATGCATTTGCTCCATCTTGCTGCAGACCACATACGAATACTGCGTGATTCTGACACTTTCAACAATAACCCATTACTGAAAAGCTGTAACATGCACTTTCAACAGCTTTCTACAGACATTTAAAAGTGAATTCAAAAGATAACCTTCAACATGAAATTAAAAAAAATACGAAATGCACACAAAATGTAAAGGATGCTACCAAAGTTTTATTACAGGAGCCCAATTACATCTAAGAAAAATGAATACAACACAGCTGAATCCATTTTGCTTTGCTGGCATGCTTAAACTGTAAAAAAACAGTGCAACGTAACATAAGAGACCATGTGCTAGTTTCTCAAGACAAAAAAAAAACATGAAATCATTCTGTGGCATACCTTTAAAAAAACTTAATACATTCACACAATACTGTTTGATTATAAAATGACAATTATTAAAAATTAAAAGTACAATAAATGAAAACAGTTTACTACAAAATACAATATACTTTCATTGAGAGACATGAAATAAACAAGAAGTTTCTCAAAAAATCAGCAGAAAGCTTCAACTGTTGCCAAGAATGGGGTAAGGATTAGAATGCCACTGTATCCTTCATTAAAGCTGCACTGCAAGATATTCAGCAGGTTACGCCTTCCAATTTATTTCCCTTTTAATTTTTCTCTATTTGAAGATCTACACCATTTAAGTTTGATCTATAAACGGTGTGAAGTTTTTGTTGCAGTAGTCTACGTCCAAACTATTTCGAGATTTAGAGATGACAAATGTAGTTCAAAAATCACCAGCAAAGCAGTATTATGAAATACTAATGGGCTATCAGGAAAGCTCAAACTACAGCAAAAAATCTAAGTGCCAAAAATCTGACATTTCTTTTAGCTACCATGAGAGTGGCAATCACTCTGATGAAGGCATTAAGAATTTAGCAGTAACATTACCCTTGCTTTATTTTACATGGTTACAGTAAACTTATCCTTGTTTTATTTTACATGGTTATCTACTTTAGGTTCAGTTTTGTCTTCTATCACTCTAATGCACAACAGAAAAATATGACTGGTCACCAAACGTGTAAATGCAACCACAGTCTATGTATAACCACAACAGATATTAAAACAATACTGCCATCTCTTTTTGTGCAGAAACAATCTGCAGTATCCAAGTTACTGCTAAGTCATTTAAAGTGGTAATATACATTATATAAACGTTTATACACTCAAAAATGATGCAACAGGAATAAAAGCTAACAAACCCAAATGAACGAAGTGCCGATTCAGACTTTCTTCAAATACAGCTTTAGTCTTTTTCAATTCCTAATAATTAACAGAGGAAGGAACAGGTCAGCAATTACATACCTTCTCATTAAAACTAACTCCACAAATAGAATTCACGAGAGTGAAAAAAAGTAACTTGTATAAATGCTGTAACAGAATCAAAATTATTTTAAATCAATAACATACAAGACCAATAAAATCCATAAGCATTAGTTCTCACCATTTAATGCTGTCAATGTTTAGCCAAAATTCTTTACAGCAGGCACAGAAAGGAAGTATCTGCTTTACTATTGCAATCCCCACCACCCAAGAACAGAAAACAGGGTTCTACTGACCTTTCCCCTACCACAAAATCATTTGCCTAGAAACTGAAAAATGTTGTCTCTTTCGGCTTTTTCCCGGTTAGGGGTCGCCACAGCGGAACTCCGGTCCACTAATGATTGGCAGTAGATTTTTATGTAACGAGTTGCCAGCTCTGACACACAACCTTCAACGAATGTACGCCCATTCACGCACGTCTCCACACAGAAGACGCTCTGAGAATAGAACCGAACGTCTTACTGTGAGGCGACAACGCTACCGCAGCACCACCACCGCAGTTACAGGATATGCAAAAATGCATGTCGTAAATGTACTAATGTAGAAATTAAAATGTAGTATTATGGTGAATATTCATACATAATGGTGAAACCTTGCATCAGATACATCAACAAAGGTAGAGTATCACAGTAGCACACTACCTGTAGAAAAAAAAAACAAAGCAAATGCTATGAGAAATAACGAAAAGTTATGTACTCGCCATAACTAGGCATCTTTGTTGTCCATTTTCATTCTTGCTCAACAAATGGGTTACAGATCTGACTCAGCCCCCATACTTTAGACTCTGTATCTAACTCTTGAGCTCTTCCCTCTACCCATAATGCCCTTGTCCAACCTCAACACTTCAGAGTTTGCTGCCAAAAAGTCCCTGGCACTGAGATAAAGAAAAGGGACAGATCAAAGAATACGTCTCAAACCCAGAACTAAGTTCTGATAAGTAATCCAACAGGTTTCTACAGAAGAGTTTAGGAAAGGGGATGGACTGGGGGGGGTTGAGGAAGAATGAAAATGGACAACACAGATGCCTAGCTATGGTGAATACATTAACTTAAATCTGATGTCCTTTTTATTCTTCCTCAATGAATGGGACAGAGTCCCCAGCTACGTTAATCTTGGGTGGACCTCATGGAAGGATATTCCAAAGAATTGCTGAGCCAAAGGCAGCTCTGCTTCTGGAAATTGCATCTAATTTGTAATGAGTAACAAAAATATTAGCACTGGAGCATGTGGCTGCTACGCAAACGTCACTAACAGAAGTTCTTGACCAAAAGGCAGATAAAGTAGTCACACCTCTAGCTGAATGAGCTTTAGGCGAATTTGGTAAGGAAATGCCTGGCTGAAAATAGATCCAATAACTGCAATCAGTTATCCAGTTAGCCAATTTAACTTTAGAAACTGGCTAACCCAGTCTACTGGGTGAAAAGGATACAAATAGCTGATATGATTTTCTAATTTGTTTTATTCTGTGTAAATAAAACCATAACTGCCTCTGCATATCCAAGAGGTATAGTATGTATTCTCATTTGAAAATGTTGGGGAAAAAAACACTAAATGAATAGATTAATGTTAGATTCAGAAGCCACTAAGTAAAAAAGAAAGATTTGTTTGTAAAGTTACTCTGTCTTTATGAAAAATAATGTATGATGTCATTGATAAAACAGCCTGGAATTCAGAAATCCTTTTTGAGGAAGTGATAGCCACTTCAACTGGATTCTTTCCGAAGGAATTTGGGAATCAAATGAAGTGGGGGATAAAGGAGGGTAGATGGCCAAACGTGAACTAGAGCATCTCTTGCCGACTCTCCCTGAGGGAGAGTCACAGCTAAGTACCTACTGCACTGTACGTGTGTGTGTGGGGTGGGGGTGCAAAGAAGTTGCAGCAAAGTTGGCCTCAACAGAAAACTTCCTCTGCCACCGATTGAGAGACCACTCATGAGGCATCAGAATGGACCTGCTTAGTTTGCCCGCTAGTACGCTGGGTTTGCTTGGAATGTGCGTTGTAAATAGAAAGCAGTTAGAGATTGCCGGTTCCCCCTTGTTTGTTGATGCACCAGAATACAGACATGTTGTCGGTCTGAATCAGAATAGTCCCTAGAGGAAGAGCATCTTAAAATGTCCACAAAGCTAATAGGACTGCTCTCATCACGAGGACTTTGATATGGGAACTGGTCTCTTAGGGGGACCACGTGTTTTGGACAATCACAAGTAATGCCCCCCACCCAATTGGGAGGAGTCCACAGTCACTGTGGCCACTGGGGACATTAATATAAAGGGTCAACCTCGATAAATGTCATCCAACATGTTCCACCATTGGATGTGGTTTTTGCAAGTCAGTGTAAGGTTGACTGGAAACTATACGGGCCGTCTAAGAACAGACCACCGAACAGCTAGTATCCACTTAAGAACAAGTGTATAGTAATGTGCTAAAGGAAGTAGGACTGCTGCTGCTGCCATAGACCCCCAGCATTTGAAGAATGAATCTGTCTGGACGAGATGGATGGGAAAGAATCTGAGAAACCCGAGATTGGAGTGCGTCTATGTGATGAGTTGGTAAAGATGCAATCTATGTTGCTGTATTCAGATGTACACCAATAAACTCCAGGCTCTGTACTGGTGCCAGGTTTGACATAGCGCAATTGATTATCCCCAGTGAATGACAAATCTGGAGCAAACAGTCTCTGAACTGTTGAAGGAGATGCATAGAGGTTAGAGGGGGGGTGGTAAGGAGCAGTCTATATATGGAAACACTCTGAATCCTTTTAGTCTCAAGTGAGCTGCCACCACTGCCATACATTCAGTCAACACCCTGGGGCTGTGGTGAATCCAAATGGCAGGGCTCTGAACTGGTAATGAATGGCTCCCAACCAAAAGCATAAATATCTTCGTCAGCAACTGTTTATTTTGATGTGACAACATGCGACTTGAAGAGCTACAGAGCACATCCAATTGTCCTTACAAAGAAATGGCAGAATGGACTGGACCATGACCATTTGCAATGCTGACTTTCTCATGTACTAATTCAGTCTACTTTGATCCAAAATCAATCTTATGTGGCCTTGTCTTTTTAGGAACTAAAAAGAAATGCAAGTTCCAAATCCTATATGGTCTGGTGGGACCTGCTGGATGACTCTTGTCTAGTAGTTTTTGAATTTCTTGGGCTGCTGTCTTCCTCTGACTGGGTGGAACATCGAGAAGCTTTTGTCTTTTGTAGCTTGGGTATTGGGAAAATGGTATGAAGTAATCTCTGGATATTATTTTTAGCACTCATGTGCCTTCTGTTATAGCAGCACAGTTCTGGGGGCAAGAACAATTGTACCCCAACTGTGTTTAGAGGTGGGCAGTTAGGCATTAGGCAGCACTTCAGGGTCTATCCTGAAGAGAATCATGGAAACCCTGATTTTGTGAGCCTCCTTTGCCTATAGGGTTTTATCTACAGTTAGAACTACCAAAGGACACAGAGATTTGTGAAACCACACTTTACCATCTCTGATTTCTAGAAAATGATTGTTGTGGAGTAGAAAACTTGATTCCCATGACAGACAGGGTCTTTCCTGCTTGTTCGCTGAAGGCAAGCACTTCTTCTACAGACGGACCAAATAAAGATGTTCCATCAAAGGAAGCATTGATGAAAGATGTCTTGAAAGGCTCAGCAAAGTTGCACAGTCACATCCAGGTATGTCTCCCAACAGCAATGCCTGACCTGGACTCCCATAAGGCACCATCAGCTGTGTGAGATCACCCTCATACATGCGCAGGAAATTGATAAGACAGTCCCCAGCTGAGAAGATGATCTTTTGAAATACTCTGCATATATGGACCCCAGAGACAGTTCTTTAGTCAAATCTCTCTGCGGCCTTGTAAAATGTGGCAAACAGTTAAGGGACCTCAAGGCGAATGTCGCTAAAGCAAAGACTCACTTTTCGAATTAGTCCAGTGGCCCAGACTTTGCTTGGCGGGTGGAGAGACTAGCTCTGTTCAGCTAGCTCTTTAGTGGGCTCTGCCGCCACCACAGAATCTATTCGGACTCTTTTGCTCCACTGAGGTCGATCTTTGGGGGAGCTAGGAATTTGTCAGGTTGGCATGGTATAGGCTAAATACAATCAAGTCTACTTGCATGCCTGGTGACAGACTAAATTAATGAGCTTATCTGCTGGGGATGTCACCCAAGACATAGATGGACAAGAACCAAATGCTTCCAGAAATACTGATTCCTCTGGAGAAGGATCATCAGAAGACCAGCCACCTTTCTAAGGATGTTAAATACGTCTCTGAAAGAGATATCAGGTTGTGGTCTGGGGGACCCTTCTTTTTCCTTGAACTCAGCATCTTCAGTGAGATATTCCAAGGGGGAAATCTATGTACCTACTCTTGCACATCCTCTTCCGATGAACCTTCTTGGTATGATGTTCAGGGAAGGTATCAGAACAGAGGGGGATTTCCTCTATGGGGAGTGAATGGAAGCTAGCTGGAACTGGCTGTCCCTGTGGAACAGGCCTGACAGACTCAGAGCTCGGAAACAAACAGGGAAAATGAAGTGGATCCAAGGGAGGAGTGGAAAAGCCCTTTCCACAACTATGAAGGCAGATGAACACAGAGAAGCTGTGGCCACCTGCACCAGAGCAGACACTTCCAGTGTGGGTAGGTCATGACTCTGACAGGATCCATGCCTGGAGGAAGGGATCAGGCTGGAGCTGTCCAGTGCTGAGGCTCCAAGGGGCAGGGATGGATCGGATAACATTGAAGTAGATTCCTGCCCAGACTCTGAACCTCTAGGAGTTGTAGGATCCTGGGGTTCCAAAACTGATGGACAGATCAGAGAAGGAGAAAGTATCGTGTGAGTGGTGGCCTGAAGGGGATGAAGCCAAAATGATCCCCATCTAGATCTGAGGAATTTTAGCATCATCCTATCCATATCCACTTCAGAAAGACTTCTGGAGAATATGGTAGGCTGGGGCCTACAGTAATTTTTGGCAGTTTGCATAAAGAGTGAATGGAGCCTAAGGGAGACTGATCCAAAATGAACTCGATGGAAAGAGGTTTTGGAGTATGATGTGCTAGGTTTCAGATTCAAGGACTTGAGAATATAAAAGAGGAAGACTTTTTTTCGAAAGAAAAAATTACCAGCAATGGTAATACCAAATTACCCTGTAACTGAGGGAAGAAGACAGAAGAGTATAAAAGGATTACCAACTATGGCAAAAAAAAAAAAAAAAAAAAAAAAAAAAAGAATATGCTATAGTAAAACATAGTAAAAGACCCGAAAGCAGAGAGGAATTTAAGAGAATAAAATTAACTTCACTTACGAAGAAACTTGACCAAAATGCTTGAGAGAAGGACCCTACATCTGATCGCGATGGCAGTAAACAAGATCTGAGGTACTGAGGTTGGACTATGGCATTATGGGTAGAGGGAGGCAATCGAGAGTTGGATCCAAAGTTTAAAGTAGGAGGCCAAATCGGATCCAAGGATCAGATCCATAACCCATTCACTGAGGAAGAATGAAATGGACAACATCAAATCTACAGATACATTGACAAAGTATCACCTTTACTGGGATAGGAGGAAAGGCAATGATAAAGTAGTTAAGGGGAAACTATCTTACAACCAAGACTGTAAAGGAAAGGTAACAGCACTCTACAATTCCAAACTTGAAAACTGGTAAAGTTACACTAAACTTAAAAGAGAAAATCTAGGGGGGAAAAAGACCTTTCTGACACAAAGAGGCTCAAGCCAAGAATTCAGTAGAGCCCATACTAAAGAAGACACACAGTTTTCAAATCAAAGATCTCTTCATCCAAACAACAACAAAGATCTCAAACGTTTTAAACAAGCTATGCACATATCAAAATTACAAACCCAAGTCAGGTACCTTGCTAAATATTATAGAGATGGACAGAATTTGAGAGTTGAGATAGCCAAAACATTCAACATCACAAAAATGGAGATCGGTCACACTCAAAAGAATGCGTTAGGTCTTGGTATTACAAAATAAAAAGCAGCAGACTTCCTACCAGGGAATGGAACATGTCAGAAGTGTATCAGCAGAGTTCCTAATTTTTTTTTTTAAATAAAACTAGAAGTTTAATGCTACTACATTGAAACTGGTAATTATGGATTCATCTCTGGGGCTTTTGTAGTGTTGTGGTTTGTTAATTCTAATCAAAAAAAGAAAGCAAAACAAAAAAAGGTGATCAGTAGTTTGGACATAAAGCCAAGATGAATCCAGAGCAACAAAATATGGGAGAGAGATTTGAGTTAGTAATGAAGGAACTGTACAAGATTAATTAATTTATATTAATATTAACGTACTGGACTATATCAAAAGGTCAAACAGGCTAGACGTAGAAGCAAGTAAAGTTGTGCAAGTAAACATACCATAATAGTAGGTGCTCGATTGTCCGCTGGTGCAGAAGCCTTAGTTGTGTGCGTTATATCCTGCACAGGATTTAACAGCAGGCAGCTTCCAAGGCTTCGGGGCATCTTTCATTAATCCGAACTGTTAAATCAGCTTCAGCTAAGCTGACTTAAAAGACCGGTTTAAGTACCAAGCCCTTCATAGCTTTTGTGCCAGTTGAGAGGGAGGCCAAGCCCTAACAGGACATTGCTAGGAACAACAAATGTCAACACTCTGGCATAAAAAAAGCATCCACCCTAACAAAACAAGGGGAGTGGAGGGAAGGAGGGGCTACTGCAGAAGTTATCATTAAAACATCTACTGTTATGACAAGTATACTACTTACACAGCTGTACTATGTTCTTCATATAGATCACTGCTGTAGCAACCTACACTACATGGCTACATGACCATAAACAACTGGAATGTGGAAGAAGGTGGGTACAGGAGCCCCTGGAGAATGGCCCTAACAAAGTCTGACCTAGACCTTGAGAAGGAATCTAGCTTGTAGTGCTTTGTACAGAGGACCAAGTTGCTATTTCTAGAATACTTTAAGTCTAACCCTTTCTAAAAAGC
Source organism: Protopterus annectens (assembly GCF_019279795.1). Lineage (NCBI taxonomy): Eukaryota > Metazoa > Chordata > Ceratodontiformes > Protopteridae > Protopterus > Protopterus annectens. Next base: position 1,116,687,043 of record NC_056743.1, read on the forward strand.
CATAGATAAAGCCAAGGCCCTGGCAGAATGTGATTTGACCCTGCCTGGAATAGTTTTGTTGTGGTGGGGATAACAAAAGATAATATCCTAAGGCAACCATTTGGAAACACAGTGTTTTGACACAGGTTGACACTTTAACCTTCACGTGAAATGAACAACTGATCAGAAGTTCTGAAAGATTTTTGTTCTGTCAAGATAGTTACTAGAGCTGTCTGTGGGCATCCAAGGTATGAAGTGTCCTCTCTTCCTCACATTGGGCTTCTAGCAAGACTACAGGAAGATGGACAGTTTGCCTTAAAATAAACACAAATACCACTTAAAAAGATTAGTTTTCAAGGAAAGCCCATCTCTATCAAAAATGAGATAAGGCTGCCCCACTATAAGAGCTTACTGCTCAGATACTCTTCTTGCAGGGGTCAGATCAAACAGTAAAACTGTCTTCCTTGTTAAGAACCTCAAGTCAGCCAGATGAACTTATTTAAATGGAGCAAGTGTTAGATTTTCAAACACAAAAAAGAACCTAAAGAGAGGTCACCTGTTTTCTACGAGATCTCTTATGCAATAACCCTTTCAAAAACATTTGACATGAGAATACCTTGAAAGAGGATGATCCATGGGCAGATGTGCTGAAATGGCAGACAAATTAACCTGGACAGAGAAGTACGAAAAGCCATAAGAAAAGTAACTCATGCAAATGTAAAATCAGAGAAACATTAGCCCTAAATGGGTGCTGGACATCCTGTTGGTCATCAACTAGTAAACCGTTACCATTTGTTAATATATAATTTTCTAGTAGCAGGCAATGGCACCTGCTGCACATCCTCAGTAAATAGATGCCTAAAAGGTATTAACACCCTATCGTCATGGCAGTCACTTGAAGCTGTTTGGGGTTGGGACACATCAAACACCTCTGTTTTGTGTGAATAGATCCAGTTTGTGAAGAAGCCTAAGGTAATTGTCCTTATCCAATTCCAAAAGAAGGAAGAACCACTGTTGCCTGGACCAGATGTGAGTCACCACAATGATCTTGATGGAATCCTGAGTCTTCAGAAGTACCCTGGATATCAGTGAAAAGGGTGGAAGGCACACAAGAAAATTCCTGTCAAAGGAAGAAAAAGACATCTGTCTTCCTGGTCTTATTCCATGAATTCCTGGAGCAGAATTTTGACAGTTGAATGCTCAGTGAAGAAACAAAATGGTCTACTTGGTGGAACTCCCCCCACAGATAGATCAAATCTTGGAAGGTTCCCCGATTTAGTTTCCATTCGTGAGGGTCTGTGTTTATCATGCTTAACATGAGTGTCAGAGAACTATGGTCTGATGGAAGGCAGGAAGCCTGTAGAGTAAGACTGTGCTGTAAAGTTATATCCCATGCTGGCATAGCTAGTCTGCATGGGGGTGGGATGCAACACCTGTTTTTTCCCCTGTGTATGGAGGTGTTTAGGTGAAATGGCAGTGGAGTTTTTAACTAGATTGTTTAATGAAATTTTGGAAAGTGAGAGGATACCTGAGGAATGGAGAAAAAGTGTTTTGGTACCGATTTTTAAGAATAAGGGTGATGTGCAGAGCTGTAGTAACTACAGAGGGATTAAAACGATCAGTCACAGCATGAAGTTATGGGAAAGAGTAGTGGAAGCTAGGTTAAGAAGGGAGGTGATGATTAATGATCAGCAGTATGGTTTCATGCCAAGAAAGAGCACTACAGATGCGATGTTTGCTCTGAGTGTGTTGATGCAGAAGTACAGAGAAGGTCAGAAGGAGTTGCATTGTGTCTTTGTGGATTTAGAGAAAGCATATGACAGGGTGCCTAGAGAAGAGTTGTGGTATTGTATGAGGAAGTCGGGAGTGTCAGAGAAGTATGTAAGAGTGGTACAAGATATGTACGAGGGTAGTGTGACAGCGGTGAGGTCTGCGGTGGGAGTGACGGATGCATTTAAGGTGGAGGTGGGATTACATCAAGGGTCAGCTCTGAGCCCTTTCTTATTTGCAATGGTGATGGACAGGAGTCCCTGTGGACTATGATGCTTGCAGATGACATTGTGATCTGTAGTGAGAGCAGGGAAGAGGTGGAGATATGCTCTAGAGAGAAGAGGAATGAAGGTCAGCAGGACTAAGACAGAATATATGTGTGTGAATGAGAGGAAGGATAGAGGAATGGTGAGGATGCAGGGAGTAGAGGTGGCGAAGGTGAATGAGTTTAAGTACTTGGGATCAATAGTTCAGAGTAATGGTGAGTGTGGAAGAGAGGTGAAGAAGAGAGTACAGGCAGGATGGAGTGGGTGGAGAAGAGTGTCAGGAGTGATTTGTGACAGACGAGTACCAGTAAGAGTGAAAGGGAAGGTCTACAAGAGGGTAGTGAGACCAGCTATGTTATACGGGTTGAAGACAGTGGCATTGACAAAAAGGCAGGAGTTAGAGCTTGACGTGGCAGGGTTGAAGATGTTAAGATTTGCACTGGGTGTGACGAGGATGGACAGTATTTGGAATAAGTATATTAGAGGATCAGCCCAGGTTGGAAGGTTTGGAGACAAAGCCAGAGAGGCAAGATTACATTGGTTTGGACATGCGCTGAGGAGGGATGCAGAGTATATTGGGAAAAAGATGCTAAGGATTAAGCTGCCAGGTAACAGGAAAAGAGGAAGGCCTAAGATAAGGTTTATGATGTGGTGAGAGAGGATATGCAGGTGGTTGGTGGGACAGAGCAAGATGCAGAGGACAGGAGGAAATGGAAACAGTTGATCTGCTGTGGCGACCCCTAACGGGAGCAGCCGAAAGAAGAAGATTGTCTGTAACAACTTGAAGTGGTCCTAAGGACCAACGGTGATTCAGACAGATAAGTGTCTTGATAATGACAAGCATCTCTTTTATATTTATGTGATACTGTTGGTCTGTCTTGTCTCAAACACCTTTCACTTTTATCCCTCTTGAAACTGCTCCCCAAGTAAACTCTGATGCATCTGTGGTGACTGCTCTGGAGCCGGAGAGGAGAAAAGAAGACCTGGATTTAAGGATATTTGATGCTTCCACTGACTGACGTCTCAGAAATCACAAGACTGGAATCTAAAAAAGATAATGGGTATTGGGATCCCACTGTATCTTTCTCATGTGGAGTCTTAGCAGAGGTATCATGATAACTTTTAGTTATGTACTTACCATAACGCTAGATGTATGTGATCCATCTCGCCTACATTCATTACTGACGGGCTCGGAGCAGAGAGTCGGCTCTGACTCGGCCACTATAACTAGCACGAAGTCTCTCATTGGCTGGGTTAACCCTGTATCCCAAGATGCATCACGCCCAAACCCCCAGATCTTGTTTGCCCCAATATTATCTTCCCACATACACCACACTACAAGGATATATATGTAAGAGGAGAGAAAAAATAATATCCTCAGAGGAATCAGAATACAGGTTTCCTCAAATACCAACAGGTAGGGGGAAGGAGGGCGGGTACGTAAGAATGTAGGCGAGATGGATCACATACATCTATCGTTATGTTAAGTACATAACTAAAAGATGTAATGTGATCCTATCTCGCCTACATTCATTACTGACGGGACAGCGTCCCCAGCACCTAAATCCCAGGAGGCTCACTGGAAAACACTCCTGAGCACTGTGGAACCAAAGGAAGCCCGACCTCTAGAGGCCACGTCCAGTTTGTAATGAGAAATAAAGGTATGTGGAGAAGTCCAAGTAGCCTCTGCACATATCTCATCTATGGATAGTCTAGCATGAAAGGCCACTAAAGTTAACATAGCCCTGGTAGAAGGCGTCTTAACTGGAAAGGGAAGATCCTTACCCGCTAATGCATAAATAAATGAGATGCAGTCTCTAATCCACTTAGCTATGGTGTCCTTAGTTACAGATCTGCCAATTCTATTGTCCGAAAAGGACACAAAGAACTGATCTGATTTCCTCTCCTGTTGTGTCCTATTTAAATAAAACCTCAGTTGTCTATGCACATCCAACTGGTGAAATTTGTATTCCGCTTTGTTGGAAAACCGTGGAAAAAAGACCAGAAGCTCAATAGACTGGTGGAGAAAAAGGGCAGAAGAGACCTTAGGGAGAAAAGAAGGATTAAGTCTCAGAGATACTCTGTCCTTATGAAAAATTAAAAAAGGAGGGTTAACAGAAAGGGCTTGAAGCTCCGATACCCTTCTGGCTGAAGTTATGGCTACCAAAAAGACAGTCTTCCATGACAAAAATTTCAATTCGCAGGAGGCTGCCGGCTCAAAGGGAGAAGACGTTAAAGCTCTGAGCACCACATCTAAATCCCATGGCAAGACGGGTTGCGAAACCGGAGGGCAAAGCAACCAAGCTCCTTTCAGTACGGCTTTACACAGCTTATGACCCATGAGGGAAGGCTCATGTGCAACATGATAATTGGAGATTGCTGCCAACAGAACCTTTATAGTGGAGGCAGCAGAGCCCTGTCTAAAGAGTGTTGCTAAGAAATCTAACACCGCCGACACAGGGGCTGTAAGGGGATCAAGATCACGTTGCTGAGCCCAAATTGCAAATCTCTTCCATTTACTAGAGTATATTTTCCTAGTAGAAGACTTGTGGGAGGAAGACAGAATATGTACTACTTCCGGGGTAAAGATATGCTGTCTGACTAAGGTCAGAAGTGGAGAAGCCAGGCAGCGAGCTTGAGAGTTCGTAGGGATGGATGGAGCTGTCTTGACTGATGAGTCAATAGCCCTGGAGCTGGGTCCACCGCATACTTCCGAAGGAAGGGGAACCAAACTTGATGGGGCCAGTGTGGTGCAATCAAAATCATCTTGCTTCCCAAGCAGGTAGCCTTCTGAATCACTCTTGGTAGAAGAGGGACCGGCGGGAAGGCGTAGAGCAGACCGGAGGGCCAATTGTGGACTAGAGCATCCCTGGGTGACTCCCCCTGTGGGGGGATCAGAGTGAAAAAATTGCTGCTCTTCGCATTCAGGGGGCTGGCAAAGAGGTCGCAGCAGGGAAGGCCCCACCTGGAGAAGCTCTGAGCAGCCACTCGGTCGTTCAGGGACCACTCGTGAGGCATCAGAATAGCTCTGCTCAGCCTGTCAGCTATCACATTGGACTTCCCCGGAATGTGCGTTGCCACTAGAAAGTGCTGGGAAGCGATCGCCCAATTCCACACTCTCATGGCCTCCCTGCAAATGGGGTAGGACTTGGTTCCTCCCTGCTTGTTCAGATACCAGACAACAGACATATTGTTGGAAAGAATCGCAACAGTTCCCCCGGGAAGAGAGCTGTGAAGTGCCTGCAATGCTAGAAGCACCGCTCTCATCTCCAGAACATTGATATGCAAGTGAACCTCGTGGTCTTGTCACGTACCTTGGACCATCTCACCCAGATAATACCCCCCCCCCCCCAATCTGGAAGGCGTCCGTGGTTACTGTGGCAATAGGGGACGGGGGGGCTCAAGGGTCTCCCTTGATTCAGGTTGGACGAGAGAAGCCACCAACACAGATCCTGCCGGCATCTCTCCGTGATGAGAATCGGATGGGACAAGGAACATTCCTGATATGACCACTGGGCCGAAAGGAGCCACTGAAGTATTCGCATGTGTAACCTGGCTAGCGGAACTAGGAGAATGGTAGCCGCCAGTGATCCCAACTGAAGAACCATCCTGGCTTGGACTTTTTCCCGGGGTAGTAAAGCCAGGACTTGGGCCTGTAACACTTTTATTCTCTCTGTCGGTAGGAAAGCTCGCATCTCTACAGAGTCTAGCTCTGCGCCGATACAGGCAACACACTGTGATGGCAGCAATACAGATTTTGCCCAGTTGAATGAAATCCCTAGAAGATGGCCCAATTTGACAGTAGCTCTCGTGGCTTGAACATGTAGATGCCTGGTGGGGACGGTGAGGAGCCAATCGTCTAGATAAGGAAACACCTGGAATCCTAGACGTCTCAGGTGAGCTGTCACCACTGCCAGACACTTGGTGAACACCCTGGGGGCTGTGGTGAGACCAAAGGGCAGGGCCCGGAATTGAAAATGAATGGCTCCCAGCTGGAAGCGTAAATGATTCCTGGAAGCCTTGTTTATCTTGATATGATAATAGGCATCCTTGAGATCGAGGGAGCACATCCATACTCCTTTTTCCAGCAATGGGAAAATGGATTGCAAAGTGACCATTCGGAACTTGGACTTCTTTACAAAGCGGTTTAGACGGCTGAGATCCAGAACGGGTCTCAGTCCCCTGTTCTTTTTGGCACCAAAAATAACCTTGAGTAAATTCCTAATCCGATCTGGTCTGCGGGGACTGGTTGGATGACTCCTTTTTCTAGTAGCTTTGAGACCTCTATTGCTGCCTGATCCCGTTGACTGGGTGGAACGTCCAGGATTTTCCTTGATGATGGGGACGGACGAATAAAGGGAATGGTGTAACCTCCGCTGATGATACGAAGCACCCATCGATCCTGAGTGATGGACTCCCAGGCCCGAAGATGCTCCGAAAAACAACCCCCGACTGGCTCCAGAGACGCACAGTCGGGTAATCCCTCAGGGATGTTGGTAGGAGGAACCATGAAAGGACTCGCAATCTCCTGTATTGCAGGGGCCTCCACCGCCTCTAGGGCGACGCCTTCCATTAAAATTCCCCCCTCCTCTGCCCCTGGAGGGGGGGGTGGTCACATTGATGGGCAGGGGAAGACTTTTGAGACTTTCTGAACCACATTTTCCCTCCCCTCTGAGCCTTGGGATAAGGTCTAGAAGGAAGCGAAAAACGGGCCCCAACGGCAGACAAAGTCTTACCCTCCTGCTCACATCTAGTGAGGGTGTCTTTCACTTTGGGTCAAAAAAGGGAGGACCCGTCGAAAGGGGCGTCCGTGAAAGAAGACTTGAAAGCCTCCGCAAAATGAAACAAGTGCATCCAAGCTTGCCTCCTGAGGGCTACGCCTGAACTCTGTGCTCTACCCGCCCCCTCGGCTGCATAAGATATGAGCCTCATGGACGAGTTGACGATGGAAGAAAGGGTAGACAGCTGGGCGTTAACAGACTGGGCCAACGCCTCAGGCAAGTTACCCGACAGGGTATCTCCCAGCTCCTTTATGAGATCCCTTTGGAGCCACGTAAAATGACACAAGTAAGTCAGCGACCGCATGGAAAAGGTCGCTGAAGACAGGATACGCTTCCCATACCTATCCATACTCCTAGACTCCTAGAGGATGGATGGAAGTAGAATCCTCTGCCACCACCATAGCATCCACAGGTACTCCCTTGGTCAAAAATTCATTTCCAGGAGGCACAGATAAGAACTTATTGGGGCGGCTAGGAACTGGCTCCACAGAGTCAGGGTGTTCCCACACCCTTCGACAAATAAGATCCAATAATTCATCGAAGGGTGGAGACACCCAGGAGGCGGAAGACTGGGCTCCGAAGGCCTTGAGGAAGACAGACTCCTCCTCAGAAGGGTTTTTGGATGGCCAGTCGCCCCGCTGTCTCAAGATCTCCAGGATATCGGAGAATGAAACATCATCAGAGGACGACTTTGGGGACCCTTCTGCATCATCGAGGTTGGTGTCCGAGGTGACAGACTCATATGGGGAGTCTATGTGCTTCCTCTTACACAACTTCTTCCTGGGAGGCTCTTCAGGCACAGACTCTGAAGGGCCCTCAGAAAGTAGGGGACCACACATGGAGGTATGCTCAGGCCTAGGAGCCCCACTGTCCAGAGATAGGGGGGCACCAAAAGCTCTAGTCGCAGCGTCTGAGAGTTGCTGATTCAGGTGAAGTCACTATGGACTTGGCCAGCGCGCTCCTCATAGCCTCGAAGGCAGGCCCACCAGAATCGGACGAAAAACCCGCCTCCGAGACCATGACCGAAGTCGGGGTACCTCTAGCCGAAGCACCAAGGGGGAGACTTGGAGCCGCAGCCTGAAGTCCCGATGTATCCCCCTCGGGTTCGACTGAGGACACTCGAGTACCAAAACCTGTAGAAGGAATGGAAAAGGTTGGAGCCAAGGTCGGATCTGAAAGACTAGCAGGAGGTTTCGGAGCCGACCCAGGGACTTCACTCATTCGGCAGACTCCGGCTCCGACAACACCGAGGTTGTCGGAGTAGGAAGAAATAGAACCAATATAGTAGCTGGCTCCGGAGCCGACTGGGCTGGAGTCGAAAATAATTTAGTTAACACTGGCGACTGGAGGAGCCTCTGGACCACCCTATCGACATCCGAATCAGAGAGCCTGGAGGACTTGGAGGAAACAGAAGGGGGTCGAGAAAACTTCTCTGTTGGAACAGAGACAAGACTGGGGGAACGGCTCCTAAATCGGCTCCAAAAGGATCGGAGCCAAAGACCGTGGAGTCAAAGCCGACCCCGCAACACACAAGATCAGTGGAGCCGAGGAAGGAGACATAGCCTTGGACAGTACCTCCTGCGGCTCCGAGACCAGTGGAGCCAAGGAAGGAGATATAGTTTTTGGCCTTTTCTCCGGAGGCTCCGATGAACTAGTCGGAGCCAGAGACTTCATTTTAGTCTTAGACCTGGATTTCTCAGAGGGAGGAGAAGACGCCAAAGTTTCCTCAAAGGAGGGTTTAATCAAACCCTTAAGGATAAGTTTATTTTTTCTCTCCTGTAAAACCCTGGCAGAGAAGGCATGACACACACTGCAGGATTCCTGCAAGTGTATGGCACCAAGACAATATACACAGATGGCGTGGCCATCAGTCAGCGACATCTTATACGCACCTTTGGCGCATTTTTTAAAGCCAGATGGCTTATGTTCTTTTGGTTCCTTGCCCGACATAAGGAACACAACCCACAAGTAGAGCAACAAAAATTCGATTTAAACTATAAATCAACACGAAGCACACTCAGCAACACAAGGTAGGGAGGGAGGAAAGGGCTCTAACTTAAACGCCCGAACACTAACGACACAAGATAGGGTAAAGGCCCTCTAACTTAAACGGGCCTAGCCCGACAAACAGAAGGATTAACTAACAACAAATGCAATCAGTAAAAAAAATGGATACAACAGACAACGTAGCTATTAGAATAGCTTTTTTGGTATAATAACTCTAGCAACAGCTATAAGTTCAAAAAAAAAAGAAAGGGTACTTAGCCACAGCCAAGTCGATACCACGTCGTTACTCTAGGAGCGGCAAACGAGATCTGGGGGTTTCGGCGTGATGCATCCTGGGATACAGGGTTAGCCCAGCCAATGAGAGACTTCGTGCTAGTTATAGTGGCCGAGTCGGAGCCAACTCTCGGCTCCGAGCCCGTCAGTAATGAATGTAGGCGAGATAGGATCACATTTCATCCATAGATACCATGAGACCCAGAAACCTGAGGTACTCCCTCCAAATGACCAAAGTCAAGAGTGGAAAACCCCTGGAATAGATCTAAATATACCCCGGAAACAGAATCCTGTGTGATGGAGTCAAAAAAGACTTTTGAATGTTCTTCTGGAATCCCAGGCTGTACAGGAGATCTTTCACACAACTGAGAGATTCCCAACACTTAAAGACTGCAAAGATAAGCAAGAAGTGTAAACAAGGAAAATGTGGATACCTTACAGCCTATATAAAAAAAAGTTACGCACTTACCGTAACTTGGAATCTGTACTATCCAGTGTCAATCATCATGGCTGGGTCTTGGATCCTACCTCGGATCAGAGTCAACAGATGGACAGATCCAGAGCTCAAGCTCCTCCCCTTCCCATAATCCCCTGCTGACCTGTAACCCTCAGATCAAGTTTGCTAGCTAAAAAAAAGGACAGCACTGTCTGTCCCAGAGACGTACTATTCCCAAAGGGAAACATCCCTCCAATATCCCCAGGTCTACAGAAGGAAAGGGGAAAAAGGGCATTATTCATCACGGATGGGTCAGAGTCCCCAGCTACTATGGACCCTGGGAGGTTTCAGGGAAGTATATGCCGCAACATTGAGGAACCAAAGGAACCCCTGTTCCTAGACACCAAATCCAACTTATAGTGAGGTAAGAGACACAGGTGTGAGGGCTTGACCAAGTAGTGGCAGCACAAATCTAATCCAGAGAAATCTTAGCTATGAAGGTCGAAGACAGCCACAGACCTAGTAGAATGGGCTTTAACTGGCTTGGGAAGCTCCATATGCCTACTAATCATAAATGTAGGAAATGTACTTCCGCAGTGGTGCAGCGGTAGCATTGTTGCCTCACAGCAAGAGGTTCTCCCGTTTGATTCTTGGCTGGAGTGCGGGGAATGCCTGTGTGGAGTCTGCATGTCCTCCCCGCGGTTGGGTGGGCGTTCGAAAGGCATGCGTAAATGGGCGTGCCTTCGTTGAAGGTTGAACGCCGAGCTGGCACCTCGGCTTTTGTGAAAAATCTACTGCCAATTATTAGCGGACCGGAGTTCCGCTGTGGCGACCCCTAACCGGGAAAAGCCGAAAGACAACAACAACAACTAATAATCCACCTGGAAATAGTTACCTTAGAAACAAGAATGCCTCCTCTGGCCTGAAGGAAACCCTACTCTTGTGGAAGATCATGAACGGGGGAGGTGGGGGTGGGTGTGTTTAATACTGAAAGCTTACAACTCGGAGACTCTTTTGGCAGAGATAATAGCTACCAGGAAAGCAGTCTTCCAAGACAGAAATTTAATATCACATGATGCAGCCGGTTCAAAGGGCGTGTGTGTGAAAGACTGCAACACCAGAGTTAAACCCCATGGTGGAGAACAATCTTCGACAGGAGGTCTAACAAATATCCCATTGAGAAAGACTTTGCAAAATTTTGAAGAAAATGTAGGACCTTCATTCAAATGGAAATTAGAGATGGATGCCAACTGCAGTTTAATCGTGGAGAAACTAGCATTCTCCTGACAGAAGTCAAGAACACTAAAATCAGAAATTGGGGCTGAAAAGGGATCTAAATTGTGTTGTTTGGCCCAAACAGAAAATCTTGTCCATTTACTGGAATACACTTTTTGTAGATGGCTTCTGAGACGTCAAGATATGTCTGACCAGAGAGGGAAGCCTGGTAATTTGGTCTCTATGAGGGACTACATGCAGTGAACCATCCTTCCCTGAAAATGCCCCCACCCACACCACAGCAGGGAGGCTTCCATGGTCACTGTGATCTTCGGTGGGGGAAGACAAAAGGGCCTGCCGAGAAATAGATCCTGAGACTGAAACCACAAAACAAGGCGACTTTTGCATACCTGAGTCATCCTTATGGATGTGGACATGGGATGAACATGAGCAGACCACTGCACAGCTAGAGCCAACTGCAAAACTTGCATACGATATCTGGCAAGTGGGACTAATTGGATGGAAGCTGCCATTGACCTTAATGCCTGCTGAATTAGGTGAGCTGCTGGATGCTCTAGAGTCAGCATGTGAGATATTTGATCCCGAAGGAGTTGAACTCTGTGCGGGGATAGTGTTGCAGTCTCTGACACCACATCCAGTTGAACTCCGATAAACTCCAGATTCTGCACGGAGAAAGATAGGATTTGGGTAGACAATGTGATTCCAAGATACTGAAAAAGGTTGAGGGTATAGCTGGTGGCCATTGAAAGCTGATGCCTCGTGGGGGCCATGAGAAGCCAATCGTCCAGGTACAGAAAGAACTGGAAGCCTTGCAACCCGAGATGAGCTGTCACCACTGCCATACATTTGGAAAACACCCGGGGGAGGGGAACTGTGTTGAGTCCAAAGGGCAGGGCCCCCAACAGAAAGTGCAGGTGTCTCCTGCAGCATTTGTCGATCTTGATATGATGGTACGCATCTTTGAGATCCACTGAGTACATTCATTCATCACGGCGCAAGATAGGCAGAATAGGCTGAACAATTACCATCCGGAACTTGGCCTTCAGAACTGACAGATTTAGTGTGCAGAGGTTCAAAACTGGATGCAGGTCCCTGGTCTTTTTTGGCAATAAAAAGAAGAGAGTAAGTTCTGGATCCTTTTTGTCCTGTTGGGACCTCTTGGATGGATGGCACTTTTGAATAAAGTCTAGGACCTGGAGTTAGGCCAACTCCCATTGTTGGGGTGGAACATCTGGGAGAAATTTTGACATGGATAGAGGCTAGTGGGTGAAGGGAAAGTTACCCCCCCCCCCCCGACTGCCCCTGGGCAGGACAGCGCTTCAGGAGCACTGGGAGGACTTCTCGGGAGCCCTGACTCAACAGATCCCCTTTGCCTCTGAGACAGCATCTACCACTGAATCCCCTAACCCCACCTGTGGAAGAGGATTCTAAGGGAGCAGCTGGAAAGGAAGACGGTGTTCAGTGGAAACAAAGCTTCTTATTACCTTTTTCAGTCTTAGAAAAAGATCGAGGAGAGGAAGAAAACTTGATTCTGACAGAGAACACAGTCTCTCCCCTCCTGCTCACTGCAGGTTAATATTTCCGAACCATCAAAACGAACATTGGTAAAAGACACCTTGAAGGGTTCAAGCAAACCCGCAAAGGCGAACTCAGGTATGCCATCTAATGGCAATTCCTGTGCTCGGCACTCGAGAGGTGGCCTCTGCCATGCTGGAGATCAACCTCATTGAAGCATTAGACAGGGAAGTCAGAGTGGCTAGGTTAGGAGAGACTAGCTTGAGACTCTCTTGGGGGCAGTAAGTCTGTTGGGAGGTGGTGAGCTCCAATACCAATTCCTTCTAAAGCCAGGTGAAATGTGCCATGTAGTTGGTTGTCCTGAGTCGAAACACAGCTGAGGCAAACATATGCTTTCCAAAACAGTCAACCACCTGAGACTCTCTATTTGGGGGATGGACCGAGGAGCTCTACTCAGCTAGCTCCTTCTCTGTAGCAGCAGTCAACACGATGGCACCAATGGGAATACCCTTACTCCAAAAAGCTTTATCTTTGGGAAGACTGCGGAATTTGTCCACCTTCTTAGGTACTGGTTTCACGGTCTCCAGCGCCTTCCAAGCCCGGCAGGTGATGAGTTCCATAAGCTAGTCAGCAGGTGGGGATACCCAGGTAGAAGATGGGCCTGTCCCAAAGGTGTTCAGGAACACAGATTCCTCCAAAGACTGGGTGTCCCAAAGGACTCTTCCTCAACAGAAGTCTGGGGGACCCATCTTCCTTGTTCAAAATCTATGTCCTCAGTGAGGGACTCTCAAGGGGAGTCCAGCTGCCACCTCTTGCATGTTATCTTCTGAGGGGGGGTTCCTTCATGGTGGGCTCGAGGGGGGACTCAGAAGAAACCGGGACCCCGAGTGGGGTGGTGCCTACCAGAAGGTGCTCACTGGAGGGTTGACCCTGGACGAATGATGAGGCTTCACCTCCCAAAGCCGAGAAGGGCTGGGAAGGACCCAGAGATGAAGGAGAGGGGACAGCCAAGCTGGAAAAGGTCCTGGAAGGCTGACGGACTGGACAAGGCCCCCTGTCCTTGCCCACGTCCACAGCCGCCCTGCAGGGAAGTAGGGAACATGACGCAGTACAGAGGCCCCCAGACTATACTGGCCCCAAGGTGTCTAGTGCTGAAGCCCCCAGGGGAAGGAACGGTCTGAAAACTCCAGGCCAGGATATGTTGACCAAGGGCTCTGGATACAGTTCCTGACCCCCTTTCTCCATGGTAAAGCTGTAACTGCCATTTCTAAATTGTCTGATATTGACTGCTCAAATTATAATGCAGTAAAAAATTGTTTATTACTGTATTTTAACTTAACACCTGAAGCTCATAGAAAAAAGTTTTGTGAGCACAGACGCAAGGCAAATGAAAGTGTGTGTGAATATATTGCTGAACTAAGCACTTCTTTTTATAGGAGGGTGAATGGGTGTCAGATCACCACTTCTGAAGGGCTGGCAGACCTTTTGGTGAGGGAATAAGCCCTTCACAATTTGCCAGAGGACATGAGAATCTGGTTGGCTGATTGGGAATGCAATACCACAGATGAGTTCAGGAAAAAGGGAGACCTATACCGAAGCAAGCAGGGCATCACTGTACAGAAAAGGGATACCCAGTGCTGCACATGGGTCTAAGGGAACCCATGGTGGTCAGCCTAAACCACCCCAACTGAGTCTGCCAATAACAGGGGAAGCCACTAGTTCAGGTACACAGTCCGGATCAAGGGTTAAATGTTTTAAATGCAACCAGAGGGGCCATGTAGCATATAGATGTCCATGGAGACAAGGTGGAGAACAAAAGGTAGGGGAGCCAGCAAGTGGGAATGACAGAATGCCAGTGGTATGTTGCATGGAGACAAGGGTACCAAACTACTACAAGCAGTTATATCCTATTTTAGTACATAGAAAACAGGCCTATGCTAAGACAGACAGCTTCTGATCTAACCACTGTGAAGCCTGCAATGGTTAAAGAGAAGCACTACTTGCTTGGGCAATCTAATCCAGTCACAGCTTTAGGAGGGACCCCATTCCAAATACCTTTGGCTAGCGTTCACCTTGACTGGGAGGAAGGAAAAGGAAGCAAGTAGGTGTGTTTGAGCATATACCTGCAAATGTCCTGATAGGGAATGATTTTGATAATGCAGTACCTTGCGTGCATGCAGTTACACGCAGCCAGGCTTTGAGACCAGCATGCAGGTCTGGTAGCCTTGGGGGGGGGGGGGGGCGCGCACACAGACTGCACACTTAAAGCCAGGACTGGTGATGTGGTTACTTCAGAGAGGGAGCTACCCTGCAGCAGAGAGACTGAAAGTGAGCCACAGCTGCCGGTGGGTACTGATGTTCCCTTGAACAGAGTGACTGCAAGGACAGAGGTGAGTAGCAGTACTCAGGCGGACAGTGAGGCACCGCTGTCAGAGAATACCAGATTTCCTGTGGAAGGGGAGGTGGGAAGTCTTACAAAGACAGATGAGACAGGCTCAGCACTCACACCCTACATTACAAGGCTTGAGGGAGGTAGGCAGGGAGGTACCAGATTCTCAAGGAAAAGAGGAATCTGTATACTGGGACAAAGGTTTACTGTATAAAGACTGGACACCTGAGGGAGGGGGGGCTAGAGGGTGAGAGAATACAGCAGTTGGTTGTACCTAGAGCCTACCATCTGGGTCTTCTAGCCACAGCCCATGACATTCCCTTTGCAAGTCATATGGGCATAAAGCGTACCAAGAGACATATTATGACGACCTTTTATTGGCCTGGGACGTCTAGGGATGTAACAGGGGTACTACAGGACCTGTGAGTAGTGCAAAAAATAAGTAGGGCGGGAGACAAGGTCAAAGCTCCTTTGATGACTTAGCCTGTGACTGAGGAGCCATTTCAGAGGGCAGATATGGATACTTTGGGGCCTCTGAGTAACCCCAAGTTTAACAGTGAGAAGTACATCCTAGTGGTAGTAGACTATGCTACCAGATACCCTGAGGCAGTGGCTCTGTCCTCCATAGAGGCAGAAAAGGTGGCAAATGCTTTGTTAGAGATTTTCAGCAGGGTAGGATTCCCAAAAGAAATACTGAAAGAGGTGCCAATTTCATTTCAGACTTGCTGCCTTGTCTGTGGGAGCATTGTGGGGTGATGAACCTAAAGACCACCCCTACCATCTTCAGACTAATGGTCTTGTGAAGAGGTTAAACTCTACACTAAAGACCATGCTACAGGCATTTGCAGATGAATTTTTAAGAGGGAGTGGGACAAATATTTGCCCTATTTGCTTACAGAGAGATGCCCCAGGAATCCACAGGGTTCTCACCTTCCGAGTTGCTGCATGGGCATAGGGTAAAGGAACCTCTACATATGATTCATAACGAGTGGGAGGATGTGTGAATCCTGCAAGGAATCTGTTATGGCATATGTCTTAAACCTCAGGACAAGGCTCAGGGAAATTCATGGCTTGGCCCAGGAGAACCTGACACAAGCCTAACAGAAAAAGGTCTGGAATGACAGGAATGCTCGAGCCAAAGAGTATGTTGTGAGGTAGCAGGTTATGGTTCTTATTCTTATCAGACAATACGCTGCAGGCTGCTTGGGAGAGACCCAAGTGATAAGGAAGGTCAGTGATGTTAACTACATGGTAGAACTGCTAGGCAGGAGGAAGGGGCACAAATTGTATCATGTTAAAACAATGAAACCTTACCATGATATGGAGGCTCTGGTGAAAGTAAGAAGGCAGGAGTAGTTTGAGGGGGATCTATGGCTACAAGGAGCCAGCCAGCAAAATCCAAGTTACTATGGTGGAGCCTAGGGATGCAGGCATATGATATGCAATACTGTTAACGGGGTCAGCAATGCAAAGGCAGCTGGAATCTCAAGACAGGGAATGGGGTAACATTCCCAGACAGGCTCATTCATCTCAAGCAATGTTTCAAAAGGGTCACTTGAAAAGCTAGCTTGAGTATTCAAAAAGGTGGGAAGAAATGTGACGAAAGGAGACACTGCCAAGACAGCTGGCTGGAACTTTGTAAATAACTGCGTCACTGGTGGCCATCAAAATGATTTATATAACATGCTTGTGTTAAAATTGTATTAGAACTGTATGTCATGTGTATATCAGACTGCTCTGTACAGGTGTTTGTGTTGAAAAGGAATTTTGTACAGTGCTTGAAAGTATCCACAGTGTCCCCTGCTGGAAGAGAACAGAAATATACATGCACTATTATAACTGTTTGAATGTATATGTTAACATAGAAAACTGGTGGGTTGACTTCAGTCCAGCAAACTTCTGAAAGATAACATTAACAGATAAAATTAAATTACTTTATGACTAAGCCATAAAAGATGCTATCTTTCAGTTTTGAATGCAGGAAGAGACCATGTCTGTACTATGGAACTTTCTGTATTGTGTTTAGGATGCACTAATTACTAGTCTTGAAATGTGGAGGAATGTTATTGTTTTATGACTTAAAGCATCTGTCAAAGATCTGAGCAGAAACCTTTGTCTATATATTTTTAGAGGTAGATTCTAAATGCTGCCAGCTTCTTCGGGCAATGGGGGTTTTACCTGGGAACTGTAGGCCAGATGACCAGAGATGATATTCTGCAAGCTACCCAGCAGCAATGTGAGATATTAATTTGACAAGTCTCTTGGTGACACAGAGCATTCTGTACTGGACCTGACAAGGAGACCCAGTCACCACATCTGCCTTACTCTATTAGTAAGTTCTTAGGTTATCCAAACTCTCTTAGATACAGTCAGAAATGTAGTGAAGCTTAGTTCAGATATTTTTCTTTGAGACTGTCCTGCAATGCTGTTTTAAGTATTTCCTGTGGTTTTGAACTCCGATGTCACTGTGAATATATATTTAGTATAGTCTTGTTCTTTTATTATTTATTATTAAATATATTTAAACCTTTCATTGTGGTTGACCTGTGTAGAGATATTTAAATTTTGAGAGCACTTGTGCATTTGGTGACACTGTGTGGGCCACTCCTAATAGCCTTGCTCTTGGTCAAACTACCATTTGTATTAGGATTAATATTACACAGTAAGACTGGACACCCTTTAAGGGCTCTAAAGTAGATGACAGAGTGACTGGTGGCAGTAATGACTACCTTATAGTCTGCGCAGAAAGTGGCATAGCTAGAAAACCAGTGTCAGCCTTTCTCGTGTGTGTGGGCGAGAATGTGTGCATGTGAATGTGTGCGTGTGGCGTGGGTGCGAGTGTGGTGTGAGTGTGCGCGTGCACGTGTGCAAATCAAACCTCAGAGCGTGTCAGCTACTTGGGCAGGGACACGAAGCACTGGTTGGACAGAGGGTGCTGGAGGTCTTGGCTTGTCACTTAGCTGAGATCTCAACTCTATAGCCATGCCAGTGAGGAGTCTTACTGGGGATCTGGAGGAAGAGGGAGAAACTAGCCCCAGACTGAGTATAGTCTCTGTGTGCTCTTAAGGGAAACTGCACTTGATGCAGAGAGCTGCATCAGGAAATACAATGTGTGTAATTGTCATCCTCCCAGTGTATGCCCACCACTGGCTCCAGTGGTGAGGATTGAGGCTCCTTGATCCCTGGTTGGGAGTGTGGGTCATCACAAGAGGCATGAAGGAGGTAAAAAGTGGAATAAACACTTTGGAAGCAACACTGGAGGTTTTGGATGCTAAAATTGTGGATACAGAAGATGGAAGCAAGTGCAAAAACAAACTTCAAATGCATTTTTGAGAAGGACGGGGTGGGTGAACTGTGTACAGCTCATGAAAGATATGTTGGTGGAATGGACTGGTCTGCTGAGAGAAGAGAAAGTAACAGAGTACATACAGAGTTCTTCCTTACATTCTCACTCCTGGTAAAGTTTTGTAGACCCCTCTTGGATCACTTCCATATCTATGAACCTAAAGAAAGCATCTTGTCAAAATTCTGAACTTCCATAAATGATATAAAGGTAGAAAAACAATGGTAGTATAAACACAATCACTCATCCGAAAAGCAACTTTGCATAATGCAATCACGCTGTGCCTGAGAGGATTTTAAATGAAAAATTATGCATATTGCCTGCTTCAGGTTTAGCTTTCTTTGGAGATCAGTCATATCCTGAAGCCGCAAGCTCTGTCCACTGTTACAGGGAGGAGGCAGAGATGGTTCATTACACTCCGCAATAAGTGCAGATAAAGACACACTTTCGTTATTTTCCCTGAGATGGCAAAGGGATGCTCTCCTGGTCTTTAAAAGAAGAATGGTAGAAAGGCAGAAAGCAACAAATCAGAAATGATTCTATACAGTTAAGTTCCATAAAATATTGCATGATTGTCAGTGAAGGCTTATCCAAGACACTGTACTCCTGAATGGTTTTTGGATAGCTGGACACAGTATTGCATTTTATATGAACTGGATGTAGGTACACTTTCTTCCATCAAAACTGTGTGCTGGAACTTAAAAGAATAGGATATGCAAGCTACTGTGGACTCACTGATTTGAAAATATATTTTATTTCTACACAAAGTTGTGTGCATGATTTGTGTATACTTGCTTCAACACCTCTGATAACCAATAGGAATATTCTGTAAGAAGGAAAATGTTGTTTTCACCTGGCCTGTCTGAGTAGGCAGATGAATTGCCTAGTTCAGTGAACTGAGGAAACATTTAAAGGAACATTACAGGCCTAAAGTGATAAGTTGCAAAGTTAGCCAAACACAATCTGCTCAGTACGAGCATCTTTCTGTGCAGCTGTTGAGTGCAAAAGACAAATGTGGAACGCAAAATGAGATGTGTACAGAAAAATGGTGTGCGTGTGTTTTCTTTTAAGTTATCTCATATTGAAGGGAAAACAATTCTGCCATACTGAAATCAATTATTTGGGCTCAGCATTTAACAACGGGCGAGATAATGTAAAAGGTAAGTCAAAAGTCAAAGTAAACTGTCATTCAGAAATCACACAAGTGCAAAAACTGAACAAAATTCCATGTCTCCGGACTCAATGTGCAGACAACATATAGACTATTTTCACAGACATTTACACATGTAACACCTAGCTATTACATCACGGACATGCAGGTAGACAGACTAATATTGCACATAATTAGAAACATATTTTAACACTTTTCGAACTGAACACTTACTTGCAGGAGACTTTAGTATTGCACAAGTACTTGGGTTAGCTGCAGATATGCAGTATAAACTAAGGATACTTGTTAAAATTGACAGGTTTTGTATTAGCATGCATATTATGAAGGATATGAAGTATGAATCTCAAAACTAAGTCATTCTAGAGTAACTTCAATCCTCAAAGATTTGACAGAATTAAAAATGGTATGAGGAACACACCAAAAATATGAGGTAAAAATCTTGATATTCTGCAAAATTCTATGGGCAACTGGCACATATGCAAGGAAGTTCTGTAGATGAGAAAATATCAGTAGCAGCAGGTAACTTTCAAAGGAAGGAGGCAGCTGGATGTGAGAGGCTATTATGGCATATCAATGCAGGGGTGGCCTTAGCTGAGATGGCGCCCTAGGCAAAGAAGTGATTCAGTGCCCCTTACGTCCCACCCACACCAAACTCCTGAAACATCCCTATTTAAGCCATACCCACAGGTAGGTCAATCCCCATGACAGCCACACAAAGTTATTTCCTTCAATTATTTTAATGCATGAAAAAATCAGCTAACCGTTTCATACTAAGAAAAAAAGAAACCTTGTGATGTAGTTGAACTGCAAGTGAAGGTGGAATTTTCAGTGCTGAGACGCAGGTAGGGAAACAAACTATCCCCATCGTTATTTAAATGATGGCTTCTCTGGTTGGCTTTTGCCTCTCTGCTGGAGATGTCCAGCAGGGGAAGAATGAGCAAGCTTAAGAGCACTAAGGGAATGTTTGAATGTTGACAGACACTGAGTTGAACACTGAGAAAAAAAAATGTACTTTTAAAATTTCAAAAGAATATTAAGACGGTAGGCTGGGCTGGCACTGGGCTGTAGCAGTGTTGGCATGGGGCTGGCACTGGTTGGGACATGACAAGCTGGCATAAAATGGTTAAATCAGCTAAAACCCCAAATCTCCATACCACAGCTCTGCCTAAGCAGACTTATTTTGGTCTGTGTTCATACATATATCACTGACTGGATCACAATTACCACTGGCAAACGAGGTTTAAAAAACTGAAGCTCCCCTGAAATGGAGTTGTATATAATTTCATGCTTGGTATGGAACCCCTAATGCTAGCGAAGTACATGCATACATGTGTACATACATAAACACATGTAGATTTATGCATGTTTACCAAAAAGAAGTTATGCCTTACCATAACGTTCCATCTGTATTGTTGATCCTCATTCAGTCATTACGCATGGGTATCGGTTCAGACCTCGATACCGTGCTGGCCATTTTCCAAGCTCACGTCAGCTTCAAACTCTCGAGCTAAACTCTTACCCATAATCCCCCTCTCCCGGTAACCTCAGATTGAGTTAGCAAGTCAAAAGAAGGTAGAGGCTACCTCTGGTCAAATAACCTAAGAGAACTGGATGATGAGATCCACTAGAAGCCACAGGAGGGGGAAGGAGGAAGGGTCGTAATGACTGAATGAGGATCAACAGTACAGATGGAACGTTATGGTAAGACATAACTTCTTTATCTGATATTGTTAATCCTCGTTCATTCCTCATACATGGGACAGAGTCCCCAGCTACCTCTATTCCTGGGGGGCTCGCATGGAAGGACATTCCTGAGCACCACAGAACCGAAAGATGCTCTTACCCTGTAGGCCAAATCCAATTTGTAATGATTGATGAAGGTATGAGGTGTAGCCCAAGTTGCAGCTGCACAGATGTCATGTAAAGAAGCTCTGGCATGGAAGGCAACAGAAGTTGCCACCGACCATGTTGAGTGAGCTTTCATGGTAGTAGGCAACGAGATATTACATTGTGTATAAATGAAGGTCACACAGTTCTTCAACCATCTAGCTCATGTGACCTTAGCAACAGCAGATCCTAATCTAGGTCCAGAAAAGGCCAAAAATAACTTGTCAGATTTATGAAAAGACCTAGTCCTGTTTAAGTAAAAACGGATTTCCCTGTGGATATCTAGGGTATGTAGACAATACTCTCCTCTGTTTGAATGATTGGGAAAGAAAACTGGCAATTCAATGGTTTGATTAATGGACATTTCAGAGATCACTTTTGGCAGAAATTCTGGATTAGTTCTCAGAGACACTATCTCTATGAAAAATCAAGTATGGACTCTTGATACATAAAACTTGAAGCTCAGAAATACGTCTGGCAGAAGTAATGGTGACCAAAAACAAGGTTTTCCATGACAAATGCTTGAGGTCGCAAGAAGTTGGTTCGAAGGGTGGCATTGTCAGAGCTTGCAGAATGAGAAGTTATGTACTTACCATAACGGTCCATGTTAGTTGTCTTCTTCTCGCCTTCTTTCTTGCTGGATGGGTTCGGAGCCGAACCTCGGCTCCAACTCGGCCTATTACTAAAGCTCGAGAGCTATTTTTACCGGCTCGAGGCTATCCTATGTCCCATAATGCTAGGCGTCATATACCCAGATCTCGTTTGATAGCTAACACTATGGACATACATGTCCCCACCATGACAGAGAATATATATATATATATATATATATATATATATGTATATATATATATATATATATATATATATATATATATATATATATATATATATATATATATATATATATATATATATATATATATATATATATATATATGTATATATATATGTATATATACTCTATATATATATATATATATATATATATATATATATATATATATATATATATATATGTATATATATATATATATATATATATATGTATATATGTATATATATATATATATATATGTATATATATATATATATATATATGTGTATATATGTATATATATGTATATATGTATATATATATATATATATGTATATGTGTATATATATATATATATGTATATGTATATATATATATATATATGTATATATATATATATATATATATATATATGTATATATATATGTATATATATATATATATATATATATATATATATATATATATATATGTATATGTATATATATATATATATATATGTATATATATATGTATATATATGTATGTATATATATATGTATATGTATATGTATATATCTACCTCTATATATCTAAGCTCTTGTGTATGTATATATATATATATATATATATATATATATATATATATATATATATATATATATATATACACACACACATACACACACACACACACACACACACACAAAACTCTTAGAAGAGTTACCAAGAAAAGGAAGAGAGGTAGCTAGGGAGATAACTCTCATGATAACACATCTCAGAAGATACTCTCGGTCTTGCCAGGCTAGGGGGATGAAGGGCGGGACGCAAGAAAGGCGGCGAGAAGAAGACAACTAACATGGAACGTTATGGCAAGTACATAACTTCTCAATGTTAAGTTGTCAATCTCGCCTTCATTCTTGCTGGATGGGACAGCGTCCCTAGCACCTTAGTCCTGGGTGGCTCAA
This sequence comes from Protopterus annectens, assembly GCF_019279795.1. Lineage (NCBI taxonomy): Eukaryota > Metazoa > Chordata > Ceratodontiformes > Protopteridae > Protopterus > Protopterus annectens. The sequence goes on from NC_056743.1 coordinate 1,116,709,860, forward strand.
TAGAACAGACTCTTGAGTACAGTGGAACCAAAATCAGCCCGACTTCTAGAGGTCATGCCCAGCTTGTAATGAGAAATGAAGGTATGAGGAGAGGCCCATGTGGCCGTTGTACAAATGGAATCCATTGGCAATCTTGCCTGAAAGGCTACTGAAGAAGCTAATGCTCTGGTTGAATGAGCTCTGGGCTTAATAGGGAGCTCTTTATGCCTATATTGGTAAATCAACATAACACAGGTCAACCACCTGGACAAGGTTACTTTGGAAACTGGCAGGCCTTGCTTCCCTTCCGCGTAAGACAGAAGAGCTGTTCTGATTTCCTCGTCTGCTTGGTTCTATCCAGGTAGAAGCGTAATTGACTGTGAACGTCCAGACAATGTAACTTCCGTTCAGACCTATTGGTATAAAGTGGGAAGAAGACAGGAAGATCGATGGTCTGATTCAGATTTTTTTCAGAGAGTACTTAGGACTAATCTGTCCTTTTTACCCAAAGTGACACACTATCTTTGTGAAAAACAAGGTAAGGAGGGCGAACACAAAGGGCTTGCAGTTCCGATACCCTTCTCGCTGAACTGATGGCTACTAAGAACAGAGTTTTCCAAGAGAGCAACTTTAACGAACAGGAAGCCGCAGGCTCAAAGGGAGGGAGAATTAAAGACGACAGCACCAAATTTAGGTCCCATGGTGGGGGAGGATCTTTTACCGGTGGCCGAAGTAAGAGGGTTCCTTTTAGAAAGGCTTTACAAAGTTTGTGTGACATAATGCTGGTCTCTGACAATCCAACATGAAAATTTGCAATAGCTGCTAGCTGAACTCTGATGGTGGCTGAAGAAGAACCTATTTGAAAAAGTTCTGCCAAAAACTCTAAACATGAGCTGTAAAAGGATCAACTTGTTTCTCCCCTGCCCAAACAGAGAAACGCTTCCATTTGCTAGCATAAGTCTTTCTGGTAGTAGACTTGTGCGAAGCGAGGATGATGTCACGAACTGAATGAGAGATTGAGGGAAGCCTGGCTAGGGTTGGAAGTGGAGCAACCAAACTGTGAGGTTGAGAGATTGAAGAGAATGATGCAGCCCGCCCGACTGATGTGTCAGAAGATCTGGTGCTGGGTCCAGATGCCAGGGCTGATCTAATAGATGACGTTGCAGGAACAGAAAAGTTCAGTTGTGTACACCTACCATAAATGTAGATGTTCGAGTGTCTTCACTGTTGCAGTCATGACTGTAGGGCTCTCCCTTTCAGGCAGGCAGCCCTCGGTCGGCCAGAATCCCAAAGTCTGGGTCCGGCGTCGGCTGTTCAACCATGCTCCCTGACGTCAGAGCACCAGGAGTACAAAGCTGACAGCCGACGCCATCTTCTCCAGTCTTTCTTGCCCCAGATGTCTGGAGTCCCAAAATGAAAAAGGTCCCATAACCTTTGCAAATACACCTCAGAAGAATGGTGAAAAAAGGAAATACACAAAAGTAAAAATAAGAGGGGACAGGAGGGAGGGAAACCCAGACTGCAACAGTGAAGACACTCGAACATCTACATTTATGGTAGGTGTACACAACTGTACTATGTTCATCGTGTTTCACTGTTGCAGTCATGACTGTAGGGTAGAATCCCAAAGCTGAAAGAAAGGGAGGTGGTCATAAAGAGGAAGGGGCGGCTAAAAGGCCCTGCAAGACTGCAGAGGCAAATCCTGCCCTAGACTTAGAGTAGAGAGGTAGATTTGTAGTGCTTAGAAAAAGCATGACCTGAACTCCAAGTTGCAGCTTCCAAAATTTCCTTGGTAGGAACTCCCCTGAGGAAGGCCGCAGAAATGGCAGCAGCTCTGGTGGAATGAGTCCGTATACTCCCTGGGATTTGCTTTCCATGGTGAGAATAACAAAATCTGATTCCATGAGCAATCCATTTAGAAATGGTCTGTTTTGAAATGGCTTTACATCTTGGGAACTTGAAGCATAAGAAACAAACAATTGTTCTGATTTTCTGATGTCCTTGGTTCTGTTCAGGTAAAAACGTAGTTGTCTGTGTACATCCAAGGAATGTAAGATCCTTTCCCCTTTATTTTGAGGAGTGGGGAAAAAGGTTGGCAAGTGGATAGTTTGATTTAAAGCCACTTTGGAAACCACCTTAGGCATGAAGGTAGGATTAGTCCTCAAAGATACCCTGTCTTGATGAAAAATAATATAAGGTTCCACAGCCATAAGAGCTTGCAACTCTGAAACTCTCCTGGCAGAGGTTAGGGCTAACAGGATAGCTGTCTTCCAAGATAAAAACTTGATGTCAGAAGAGGCAAAAGGCTCAAAAGGAGGCAAGGTTAGTTTTTCCAAAACATAGTTGAGATCCCAAGCAGGAATGGGAGGAGATCTAGGAGGTCTTAAGTTCTTAGCTCCTCTGAGAAACTGTCTCATGAGCTGGTGTGAAAAGATGGGAGGGTCTGTATTATAATGAGCAGAAATAGCAGAGGCATGTATGTTAATGGAAGAGAAAGAGAGACCGTTATGTAAGAGATCTGTCAAGTAAAGTAAAATTAAAGTAATGTTAGGAAGAAGAGGATCAGAATCCTGAGCCTGCAACCTGGAACAAGATCTTTTCCATTTTCCTGCATAACATTTTCTAGTGCTAGGACGTCTGGCTTCTAAAATGACATCCATAACCTGCTTGGGCAGTAAAGAAGAAATCAAAGGCCCTGGATTAACCAGGCCGCCAGGCTGAGAGTTCTGACATGAGAGTGTAGAACCTGACCCTGATGCTGGGACAGAAGGTTCAGAGACGGAGGTAAAACCCAAGGGGGCTCCAGGCATAGGTTTTTTTTAGAGTTGGATACCAAAACTGCCGAGGCCAATTTGGAGCCAGCAAGATTATCATCTTGGGCTTGTCTTGTTTTATCTTCAATAAAACCTGTGGAAGAAGAGGAAGAGGCGGAAAGGCATATCCTGAGAGGTTCCTCCAACTGAATGACAGGGCATCCACTTTCCAAGCTTCTCTGTGGAATGTCCTGGTGCAAAAATTCTGTAGTTGATGATTGAGATGGGATGCAAAGAGGTCTATGTGAGGACATCGCCAGACTGCTGTTATTATCCTGAATATTTTGGTGTCCAGCATCCACTCGTGTGGATCCGAAAGGTTTCTGCTCAGACTGTCTGCCAGGAAGTTTTGTTTCCCTGGTAGAAACTGAGCTTGAAGATCCAGATTGCAAGCTAGAGCTGTGTTCCATAGATCCATGGCTAGTCTGCAAAGGGGGTAGGAATGAGATCCCCCTTGCTTGTTTATGTACCACATAACTGTGGTGTTGTCTGTCCGTATTAGTAGTTGTCCTGGTTGTAAAAGATTCCTGAAGGCCAATAGGGCTTTCTGAACGGCTAACATTTCCTTTAAGTTGACATGCAGGTGCTTCTGATCCTCTGTCCAAAGGCCCTGCAGACAACTGCCCTGAAAATGGGCTCCCCAAACATAATCCGAGGCGTCCGTGGTTAGAATCTGAGTGGCAGGAGGCAGACGGAAGGGTTTCCCTTTGTTTAGAGCACATGCCCTGGACCACCAAAGAAATTCCTTTTGAAGGCAAGGAAGGACGGATATCAGTATGTCTAAACTGTGGCAATGCTGAGACCATACACTTTTTAGGTACCACTGTATTTTCCTCATGTGTAGTCTTGCATATGGTACGAGAAGGATGCAGGAGGCCATGTAACCCACAGCCTGCAGGAATTTCCTTGCAGATAGTTGAGTTAGAGTTGCCAAGGTTTTGAAAGTTGAAGCCAGCTGTAATTGTTTTTCGGATGTCAGAAATGCCATCTGGGTTGTGGTGTTTGGAAGTGCACCAAGAAAAGTTATCTGTTGTGATGGTGTCAAATTTGACTTTTTTATGTTTACAGAGAATCCCAGCAACATGAGGAGGTTCTGTACAAATTCTAGATGCTGGAGTAAGACATCCTTGCTGTCTGCCTGAATTAGAAAATCGTCCAGATAAGGGTAAATTTGAATTCCCTTGAGTCTGCAGTAAGCTACTACTGGAGCCAGGCATTTGGAGAAGACGCTGGGCGCAGTAAACAATCCAAAGGGCGGCGCAGAGAATTGAAAGTGCCTCGATCCGGCCTTGAACCTGAGGTATTTTCTGCGATCCTGCCTGATGGGAATGTGTAAATATGCCTCCTTTAAATCCAAAGTTACCATCCATGCATCTTTGGACAGCATTGGAAGTAGCTGCTGTAGAGTAAGCATCTTGAATTTTGGAATCTCTAGAAAGGTGTTTAAGACCGACAGATCCAGAATGGGTCTCCATGAGTTTTGCTTCCTTGGGACTAGAAAGAGCCTTGAGTAAAAACCTTATCCCATCTCTGAAAGAGGAACCAGTTCTATGGCATTCATAGCTAAAAGAGCTTCCACCTGGTTTAAGGCCTCCGTCCATTGATGTTTTGGAAGGTCTGGCCATCCGCTTGGCCTTGGCAAGGTATGAAAATGGAATTTGTAACCTCTTAAAACCACATCCAAAACCCATTTGTCTTGGGTTATTTGAGTCCAATTTTGATAAAGAGAGAGTTTTCCTCCGAGAGGGGCTTCCAGGCAAGAAGTTCCTGCAGCCCAACAGAGGGAGTCAACTGAGTTGGTTTCCTTTGAGATTGTGACCTGTCCTCACCTCCCCTAGGGGTGGAAGCAGTCCACTGTCTTGGTCTATAAGCAGCTTGTGTTTGAGGCCTCCCTCTGGAGCGTCTCTATCTACCCCTCTGAGGCCTGTCTGAAGTGGGAAAGGACCAATTTTTTGAAGGCCAAATTCCTGCTAAATCTAGGTGGCTGTACTTGTAAGAAATCTTTAACTGTTTGCATGGATTTCGCCTTATCCTCCATCTTTTTAATCACCTCTTCAGCTTTTGATCCAAACAAAACATTATGCTGAACAGGAGCATCCAATAATTTAGCCTTTACTTGTTCAGGTAAATTTTGCTCCTTTAGCCATGCATGCCTTCTAATGACTGTGCCAGAGGCCGCAGCCCTACAAGAAGCCTCCAAGGCAAATCCACAGTGTAAACCATGCTTCCCAACCTGTTCAGTGGCATGCAATAAGTCATGTAATTCCTTATCATCTGCACAGGCAGAGATGGAAGTAAGCTTTTGTTTTAAGACAGACAAGAGAAATTGCTGGTATTTAAGCATATGAAACTGACAGTTTAAAGCCCTAATGGACAAAGTAACAGAAGTGTACACCTTTTTGCCCCATCTTTCTAAGGATCGAGAATCCTTTTCAGTAGGAATGGGATTTTTGGCAGAAGCGGCCTTAACTCCCTTAGGGCCCTGAGAAATGGTTTCAGGGTTAGCAGCAGGGTTCTTGTATAAAAACTGATGGGAATCAGGAACCCTGTAATATCTATCAGGCTTAACAGGAGCAGGAGGAAGAGTCGGGGGTTAAGTTAGCCTCCGAAAAGGCATCATCCACAATATCCAAAACAGGAGGAATAGCCAGGGGTCTATGTTGGGGAAGAAGAAGAAAATCCCTCAGTCTTTTCTTGGATTCCGAATACTCCTGTCCTTCCCAGTGGAAATGTTCCCTCATTTCATGCAAAGTTTCCCCAAAAGAGAAATCCTCAGGGGGAGAAGCTGAAGGAATGGATTCTTCAGCATCAGAATTCTCATAAGGAGGGAAAGAATATTCCTGATCAGAAGAAGAAACTGAGGAAACAGAAGACTGATCAGAGGAATCATAATAAACATCCTGACTTGGCCTTTTGTCTGGAGGGGGATGTGAACCCCTAATCATAGTAAGTAAATCCTCCGCCATCTTGAGTAACTGTTTCTGTGACTTGGGAGCCGGTTCAGAAGAGGCCTGTGTTGAAGTCTTTGATTTAGAAGGAGTCTCTGCCTTTGTCTTTGGCTTTGCCTTTACTAGTAGCTGAGTAGGCCTGAAAACCCCTTCGGAAGCCGGTACCTGCACAGCGGCTCCGGACCCATCCGAAGGAGCATTGTCCGAAGGTCCTGCAACAGAAATATTTAAAGGCCTGGTTGGCTCCTCATGAGAGTCCGTTTTGGCCGTCGGTTCTGAAATGGCCGACGACAGGGGCTGCAAAAGCGACTCACTGACGATGGCCGAACCTGAAGCTGGCTCCGCTTGTGCGCTATCATCAGATTTGGACCTCGGAGGCCTGTCTTTATCCTTGCGACGTTTGTGAACTCCGGTAGCCGGGACTGTATCAGACGACATTTTGTAGTTAAAGCGCCTACCGAAGTAATGAAAAGCAAAATCGTACCTTCGCTTAATTGTACGTTGATTGAATCTAGCACAAAACCGACAACTAGCTACGTCATGGTCAGGGCCTAAGCAAGGAATACAGTAAGAATGAAAATCCTTATGAGGTATTTGCTTCCCACATGAAATACAATTATTAACTTTTTCTGACATTGGAGTGGAGCAAGAAAAAAGTTTCCCCAACAGGGTACTTAGCTTTGAGTGGAGAAGAAAGTCTTCGGACCGAAGTATATAGAAAAATTCGTCAGGAGTCAGCCGACCGGCACTTGCGAACTGCTATCACCGCACGGCAAGAAAGACTGGAGAAGATGGCGTCGGCTGTCAGCTTTGTACTCCTGGCGCTCTGACGTCAGGGAGCATGGTTGAACAGCCGACGCCGGACCCAGACTTTGGGATTCTGGCCGACCGAGGGCTGCCTGCCGGCAGGGGAGAACCCTACAGTCATGACTGCAACAGTGAAACACCATGAACATCCAAATTTATCGAGGCCAGTAAGGGGCAACAAGGATCATCTTGGATCTCAAAGCAGTTGCTTTCTGGATTAACTGAGTAATTAAGGGAAAGGGGGGAAAAGCATACAGAAGTCCCTGGGGCCAATCGTGGACTAGAGCGTCTCTGGGGGGAAGACCTGGGAGAGGGAAGAGGGTGAAGAAGTCTTGGCACTTGCTGTTTTGAGGGGTTGCAAAAAAGATCGCAGCAAGGCTGACCCCACCTTCCAAAATTTTTTTCCGCTACTAGCTGGTTGAGAGACCACTCGTGGGGCATGAGAATGGCTCTGCTCAGCCTGTCCACTATGATGTTGGACTTCCCGGGGATATGCGTTGCTACCAGAAACCGTTGAGAAGAGATCGCCCACTGCCAAAGTCTGAGTGCTTCCCGACATAGCAGGTGGGACCTGGTTCTGCCCTGCTTGTTGATGTACCACACTACAGAAATATTGTCTGCCTGAATTGCAATAGTCCCGGTGGGTAGAGAGTCTTGAAGGGCCTGCAATGCTAAAAGTACCACTTTCATTTCCAAGACATTTATGTGCAGGTGGCCTTTGAAAGGTTTCCATGTGCCCTGGACTGTCCTGCCCTGAAAATGCCCCTCCTCACCCAATCAGGGAGGCATCCGTTGTCACAGTAGCAACAGGAGGAGGAAGGACAAAAGGTCTGCCCTGAAAAACCTGAGGGGAGACCATCCACCACGAAAGGTGCCTTTTCCATGACTGAGTGATTAGAATGCTGTGTGACATTAGAAGCTGTTGAAAGGACCACTGGGAAAACAGCATCCACTGCAGGATCCGCATGTGAAAGCGAGCTAGGAGGAGTAATGTGATGGCTGCTGCCATGAGACCTAGGGTTTTTAGTACGAATCTGGCCTGGATTCTGCTCTCTTGTAGTAGGATTTGAACATGATCGCGTATGTCTGAAATCCTTTGTACAGGCAGTTTTGCTGACAGTTCCACAGTATTTAAAATGGCGCCTATGAAGGTACTATATTGACAAGGCGACAAGGCAGACTTTTCGGAGTTTATAGAGATACCTAGCTCGTTGCAAATTTGGAGGGTATAATCTCGAATGGAGTAGCTGACGCTTGGTGGTGGCAGTAAGGAGCCAGTCGTCTAAGTATGGAAACACCTGGAATCCTTGTAGTCTCAGGTGAGCCGCAACCACTGTCATGCATTTGGTAAACACCCTGGGGGCTGTGGTGAGGCCAAAGGGCAGGGCTCTGAATTGGTAGTAACTGGCTCCCAGCCAGAAGCGGAGAAACCTCCTGGAGCGCCTGTTCATTTTGATATGATAGTACGCATCCTGAAGGTCTATAGAGCACATCCAATTTTCCTGACCCAGAAAGGGTAGAATGAACTGAAGCGTGACCATCCGGAATTTCGTTCTTTGAACAGACTTGTTCAGCCTGCTGAGATCCAAAATGGGTCTCCAGTCCCGTGTCTTTTTTGGTACCAAAAAGAACTTGGAGTAGACTCCGGATCCTTGCTGGTCGGCTGGGACTGGCTGGATGGCTCTTTTTTCTAGCAGCTTTGAAATTTCTAGTACTGCTTGATCCCTCAGATCGGGTGGAACGTCTGGAAGGGGCCCTTTTGGCTGTTGTGGGGTGTGAATAAAGGGAATTTTGTAACCCTCAGATATGATCGACTGTACCCATTTGTCTTGTGTGAGGGAATGCCAGGCTTCTGGGTACAGCGATAGTCCTCCTCCGACTGCCTCTGAAGGTGGACAGTCGGGCAGCTCCTCAGGGGTGCTGGAAGGGTTTGTCAGAGAAGGGTTCTCTGCTACCCTGATTCTGCGGACCCCCCCTGCCCCTCGGGCGGCGTCTATTATTGTTCCCTCCTCTGCCTCTGGAGGGAAGCTCACCACGTGCGTCAGGCAGTACTCCCTGAGGTTTGCGGAACCACATTTTCCCACTCTTCTGACCCTTAGTGTATGGTCTAGAAGGGGTAGAAAAACGGACTCCCACAGCAGAGAGAGTCTTGCCTTCCTGCTCTCACCTGGTCAATGTATCCTTCACTTGAGGTCCAAACAAGGCAGAACCATCAAAGGTATTGTTAGTGAAGGACGCCTTGAAGGTGTCAGCAAAATTGCAAAGCCGCATCCAGGCGTGTCTCCTTAGAGCAACGCCCGTGCCTGCAGCCCTACTCGCTCCATCGGCTGCATAGGAAATGAGCCGCACGGAGGAGTTGACAATAGAGTTCAGGGTCCCCCAGCTGGGAGTTGATCTTTTCCTGAGACCCCATAGCTGATAGGTCCTAACACCCAGTTCTTTGAGAAGGCCTCTCTGGAGACGGGTGAAATGGCACAAATAATTCAGCAACCGCATAGCAAAGGTCGCTGAAGAAAACATCCGCTTGCCATACCTGTCCATAGTCCTAGATTCCTTATTAGGAGGATGGACAGGTACTGAAGGGTCAGCCAACTCCTTTTTAGTGACCACCGCCCACCACCATGGCATCAACAGGGACGCACTTAGAAACTGCTTGTCAGAAGGGGCTGTAATAAATTTTGTAGGCCTCTGGGGAGTTGGTTCCATAGTATTCAGAGCCGTCCACGCCTTTCGAGCCACCACATCCATGAGTGGGTTGAAAGGCGGAGACACCCAGGAGGTGGAAGGGCGAGAACCGAATGCATCGAGGTACACCGACTCGACCTCGGAAGGGATAAGGGCAGACCAGTTCCCCCTCTGCTTAAGAATCTCCAGGATGTCAGAAAAGGAGACATCCTCAGAGGGGGACCTTGGGGACCCTTCTGACTCATCCAAGTCGGTGTCAGACGTGACTGACTCAGGAGAGTCTACATGCTTCCTCTTGCATTTTCTCTTTCGAGGGGGCTCCCCTGAAGGATCAGGGGAGGCCTCGGAAGAGGAGGATACACCCAATGGGGCTACCTGTAGCGTCGGTTCCCCACGCTCGGGATCGGAAGGGCGGATAGAGACTGAAGCAGGCACCATAGAGGGAGGTGCCGAAGGAGCAGACCGTGGAGCAGGCACAGGGGCCAGCACACTCCTCATGACCTCAAAGGTGCCCCTATCAGGCAGGGAAGGGGGTCCCCGCTCCGAAGAGACAAGGACTCCTCCCGGCACCGAGAGGGACGGCACAGAGCCTGATGTCAGGGCCGAACTCACCTGCGCCGAGGCTCCGAGAGGGAGAACAGGGTTGGACAAGGGTCCGATGCCACTCGCCCCCTCGGAAAAGACGAGGGAGTCTCGGCGCCCGGATCCCTCCAAGGATGGAACCAAGGAAGAGATCGGAGCCGATAAGGGAGCCGAAAGGAGTGGTATCGGCTCCGATGTTCCGACTGCCCCGACCCCTACGATCTCCGGCTCCGAACTCAAAGGAAGAGTCGGAGGAGGAATCGAAGAGGGAGTAGTGATGGCCACTGCCTGATGAGGAGGGCTATGCAACATTTGGGCCAGTGCCTGCGACTTAAGTAGTCTGCTAACCACCCTCTCGAGGTCATGATACGACAGCCTGGAAGACCAAGAGGAATGGGACCTGTGACTCCGCTCTGATAACAAGGGAGACTTCGGAGCCGAATGGACAGATTCCAGGGAATGAGACCTGGAACGCTTTTTGCTCAAAGACGGCTCCGACAGCAGAGTCGGAGCCGACTGAGGCCTCGAATCATTGGTTCCGGCCGGAACTGATGCAGAGGTAGTAGTAGTAGCGCCGCTCGGCGACGGCTCCGAGCATGGAGCCGACGGTTTGGCGGGCTTGGAAGGTTTACCAGACAAAGGCTTAGCCGGGGAACCTTCAGGCTTCAACAAGCCTCTCAAAATAAGTTTGTTTCTGTGTTCCTGCAGGACTCTTGGGCTGAATGCATGGCAGACAGAACAAGAGTCCTGCAGGTGCAGAGGGCCCAAGCAATATACACAAGAAGTGTGACCGTCTGTCAGAGACATCTTCTGACAGCACGAGTCACACTTCTTGAAGGCCGACACCTTGGTGTCTTTCGACATACTGAAACAAGGATGACGGGCAGAAAAAGACAATCCTAAGCGGTCTAGTCACAATCAGCCAACACACACACACACACACACACACACACACACACACACACACACACACACACACACACAAAGAGCTTGTAACAGACCAAGAAAAACAAAAAACCCAACACTTAACACAGTTTAACTATAGGCGCACACATACAAGAAAAAAATCCAAAGGGATTTACTGCTACAGAAACTGTAATAGAAGTTTAGCCAAAGGCCTAACTATTTAGTGTGGGGAAAACTGAAGAAAAAAACTAACTAAGAGGGGATTCTAAACGGGGATCTATAGGGTAGGAACTAGGAATAACTATCGCTAAGGTTAGAACCAAAAAACTGACTAAATACAAGAAAAAGATTAATACAACCTGGAGCCAGCAAAAAGACGCAACCTCATAGCTGAAGTGGCAAACGAGATCTGGGTATATGACACCTAGCATTATGGGACATAGGATAGCCTCAAGTCGGTAAAAATAGCTCTCGAGCTTTAGAAATAGGCAGAGTTGGAGCCGAGGTTCAGCTCCGAACCCATCCAGCAAGAATGAAGGTGAGATTGACAACTTAACATCTAATGATAAATCCCATGGTTGAATAGGTTCTTTAAAAGGTGGCTTCAGATGATTCACACCTTTTATGAAGTTCTTGCACAATTTGTGGGACATGAGAGGAATCTTGGACACCCTCATGGAAATTAGAAATTGCAGCCAAATGAACTCTAATGGTAGAGGCCGATAGACGCGACTGGAAAAGGTCGGCCAGATAGTCTAGTATTATCGACACTGGTGCTGAGAAGGGATCTACTTGTTTATCTTTGAGCCAACAGGTAAATCTTTTCCACTTGCTCAGATAAGTAATTCTAGTGAAGACTTATGGGATGCAATGAGAATGTCATGTACTGGTAAAGAAAGATCAATCTGCCTGGCAATCAAGGGAATTGGAGTAGCCAAGCTGTGAGCTTCAGGCCGTTCAAGTTGGGATGAATCAGGTTCTGTGGATGTGAGATCAACTCCGGGGTTGGATGGAGAATCCATAGTCGATCTAGTAGGTGAGGCCAAAGGAAGGGGAACCAAATCTGTCAAGGCCAATATGGTGCTATGAGGATTACCTTGCTCTTCAACCGACGGGCTTTCTTCAGAAACTGGGGAATGAGGGGAAAGGGTGGGAATGCCTAAAGAAGACCCGAGGGCCAATCATGGACTACAGCGACCCTGGATGACTGTCCCGGAGGGGGAATCAGGGCGAAGTGGTTGCTGCATTTGTAGTTGGTCAGGGATGCAAAGAGGTCACAGCAAGGACGGCCCCAGTGGTGGAAGATCTCGACCGCTATCAAGGGATTCAGGGACTACTCGTGAGGTTGAAGAATGCACCTGCTGAGTCTGTCTGCTATCACGTTGGAACTCCCGGGAATGTGCGTTGCTAGAACAAACTGGTTGGTAGCCATTGCCCATTGCCATATCCTCATGGCCCCTCAACAAAGGGGGTAAGATTTGGTTCCACCTTGCTTGTTGATGTACCAGACCACAGCCATGTTGTCTGATTGAATCACAATCATCCCAGACGGCAGCAGGGGATGGAATGCTTGCAACACCAGAAGCACCGCCTTCAGCTCTAGAACATTTATATGCAGATGGGCCTCCAGTTCAGACCAAATGCCTTGGACTGTCTGTCCCTGACATAGCCCACCCCCCCACCCCATCAAGGGGGCATCCGCGGTCACTGTGGCCTTGGGTTGCTGGGGGGAGAAGGGCCGAGACCATTGTGACAGATTGTGTCTCATCCACCAATTTAAATCCTGTTTGCACCTGTGGGTTACTCGAATCATGTCTGAAAGAGGATGCTGAAAGGGATACCACTGGGTGAGCAGTAGCCATTGTAGAAGCCTCATATGAAACCTGGCCAGGGGGACAATGGTGATGGAGGCTGCCATGGAACCCAACAGCTGTAGAACGGAGTAAGCCGTAGATTTCTCCTTTGCAAGGATTGGAATCAGCTGTTGCTTTATCCTTAAAATTCTGTGCTCTGGAATGGCAGCTCTGCAGTTCTGTGTGTCCAAGATAACCCCTATGAATTTTGTTGACTGAGATAGTGAGATTGGATTTTTGCCAGTTTATGGTTATGCCTGGCCTTTGCGCAGCGAGGAGAGAGTATGCCAGGGCTTCTTCCAGTAGATGTCTGGTGGGGGTGGAAATGAGCCAAGTCGTCTAGGTATGGAAACACCTGGAATCCTTGAAGTCACAAGTGAGCTGTGACGACTGCCATGCACTTTGTGAACACTCTGGGGGCTGTAGAGAGTCCGAAGTGCAGTACTCTGAACTGGTAGTGACTGGCTCCCGCACGGAAGCGCAGAAATCTTCTTGATAGCTTGTCCACTTTTACGTGGTAGTATGCACCTTGAAGATCTATCTAGCACATCCAATAGTCTTTTTCCATAAGCGGAAGGATAGACTGTATTGTGACCACCCGGAATGTTTGTACTCTCACAAACTTGTTCAATACACTGAGATCCAAAATTGGTCTCCAGTCCCCGGTTTTCTTTGGCACCAAAAATAGTCGAGTAGAATCCGGATCCTATCTGGTCTGGAGGGACTATTTGGATGACTCTCTTTCTTAGCAGCTTTTCTAGCTCTAGTGCTGCTTCTTCCCTTTGACTGGGTGGAACGTCGGGAAGGTATGAAGGGACAGGAGAAATATCGAAGGGGATATGATGACCTCTGGTTATAATCCTTTGTACCCAAGAATCAGTGGTGATGGTTAGCTAGGCAGAAGGGTACAAGGAGAAACGACCCCAACCACCTCCAGAGGAAAGGAGTTGGGCCGCTCATCAGGAGCACTGGTAGGGTTGGTCAGGGAAAGAGTCCCTGGAACCCTGGTTACGCGGACCCCTCTCTGCCCCGAAAGGAGTCTCTTCCTTGTGAGTGTCCCCCTCTGCCTCTAAGGGAGAACTCGGCCTGCATGTCACAGAAAGGACCCTGAGATTTCTTGAACCATATCTTCTCAATCTTTTGGTTTCGGGAGAAAGCACGTTGAGGGGAAGAATAACTGACACCTACGGCAGAAAGGGTCTTACCGTCCTGTTCACATCTGGCCAGTGGGCTTTTAACTTTGGGTCCAAACAACAAAGAGGCCTCAATGGGAGCGTTAAGAAAGGAAGCCTTAAAGGGTTCCGCGAAATTGTACAAGCGCATCCAGGCGTGTCTCAATACCATAGCTGAACCTGCTGCTCTAGCTGCTGCTCCGGATGCGTGAGATATCAGTCGCATAGAGGAGTTACAGATAGACTCAATGGTGGCCAGCTGAGAGGCCACTTTGTCACGGACCTCATCAGACACGGCACCAGCCAAGGTTTCAGAGAGCTCAGAATGGTAAAGTGTGCCATATAATTCAGGGACCTGATAGTAAAGGTCGCTGATGCAAAGGTGCGCTTCCCTATCCTGTCCAGGGCCTGGGACTCTCTGTTAGGTGGATGGACAATCTGGCTTTCTTCTTCTGCCAGATCCTTTTTGGTTGTGGCCGCCACCACCAAAGCATCCACAGGAAGACCTTTTGACCAATGGGGATCCGTAGCAGGAGGGGACAAAATCTTATCTGGCCTCCGGGGAATAGCGTAGACGGTGTCAGGAGCCTTCCAAGCACGCTGCATGATAAGCCGGACAAGTTCATCAGCAGGTGGAGTAACCCAGGAGGTAGGGGGCCGGGTGCGAAAAGCCTGCAGGAACACAGATTACTCAAAGGTCGGATTAAAGGACTTCCAGTCACCTCTCTGTTTCAGGATTTCGAGGATATCACCAAAGAATACCTCAGAGGGTGACAGAGGGGATCCTTCCCCCTCATCAAAATCTGTCTCTTCAGTGAGGGACTCCTCTGTGGAGTCCATGTGCTTCCTCTTACACAAACTTTACTGGTGGACTTCCTCTGCGGGAGAAGCTGGGGAAGACAACAGAAAAGGTGTTTCCTGTGGGAGTATGTCCTGAGGCCCTTACACCCGGTGTCCACTCGGTGCGACTTGTGAAACCAGTGTACCAGAGGAGGGTGGAGGGACAGACAGTCCAGTATCACCAGCAGCAGCGAAAGCCTTCTCCATCAGTTGGAAGGCTGGTCCACCTGAAGAGGAGTGAATGTCCAGGACAGGGGTCACTCGTCCCCTAAGTGGCACAGCCTGCTGACCCGGAGCCCCCGGATGGCTGTGGAGCAGCAAATTACATGTGTCAAAACTCACATCATGGGTCGTAGCAAAACTTTCCTGCCATGAAGGCAACTGCGGTTCCTTAGTGAGATCCATAAAGGGAACCGCAGAAGGGGAAGACCACTATATCCATGGACTTCAAAGGCAATGATGGAGGAGAATAAGAAGAGGTCTTTGGAGATGGGTGATCACCTTCCAAGGAAGGATAGTTCCTGGGGGGTGGGATACCTCTGGCCAAGAGCACCTGATCCACAAGACTCAACACATCATGTTACGGCTTCTAGTGGACATTACGGAGACTGAGGGAGAAATAGGCCTGTCCACAGAATAGGCAACCTCGGTGCCCATCTCACCAGTCCGCACCGAGAACAATGGTGCCGAGAGAGACTGGACTATGGGTGTCTGCACCGAAGAAGTCATCAGTGGTAGTAGATACCGAAGCTGGAACTGACAAAACTTGAGTCAACAATAGAGGTGTCTGTTCCAAGTAAGATTTCGGAGTCGACGTGGTCAAGGTCTGCGCCAACTGAGCGGTCGATGCCGATACAGTAGTAATAGTCTGAACTGAGGAGCCCCTCGGTGCCGATATAGTGAAGGCTGCAGGAGAAGATGGAGTCGAGATCACTAATGGAGCAGAAGGCTTTGATGCCGAGGGTCTAGCTGACTGAGTGAGCTCTGGAGCCGAAACTTTAGCCTTTTTAAGTTTTGGTTGGCGGGAGTCCCCAGCCGGGGATGAAGGCAAAGATTTAGCCTTGGTAGGGACATCCAAAATTTTCTTATGGGCTCTAGGAGGGGTTGAGGCCGCTGACCCAGAAATAGTCTCTGAAGAGGGAGATTTAAGAAGTCCCTTCAGCAACAACTTGTTTCTCCTTTCTAACAAGGTTCTATTAGAAAGATTTTCACAGATAGTACAGGGCGGGTCAACAGATAAGTGGGACGCCCCCAAACAATAAAAGCACAAAGAATGTGCATCAGATGTAGGTAATTTGTGTCCACAATCCGAACACCGTTTAAACCCCGGACTACCTTTCTTATCTGCCATGATAGAAAAGGTAGATAGTAGAAAGGGTGCCAGCAATGGTACAAAAGAATACCCGAAGGTATATAAAAAAAAAGGGGGGGGAAGATTACCAACGATGGTAAGGGGAGAAATGTAAAAAAGTAGAGAAAAGAGAAGAAAAACTCAAGAAAATATGGTCGCTAGATGGGATAGGGTAAGAGACAACGAAATAGAAACTTTTTTGACAAAAAAGTAATATAAAAGACTATTTTGACAACAAATAACTATACCTAGCTCAAGAGAAGCAGCTTGACACGACCGAATGGCAATGCAGCAAAAAAAATCTGAGGCAACAGGGAGAGGGGGGTTATGGGTAAGAGTTTAGCTCGAGAGTTTGAAGCTGACGCGAGCTTGGAAAATGGCCGGCTCAATTCCGAGGTCGGAACCAATACCCATTCGTAAGGAATGAACGAGGATTAACAATATCTGATCAAATGTACAAAGACATTAGAAGATAACATACTCATATCCTCCATATCCTTATAGCTCATATTTGCTATGAGAATCACTTTTAATGTATCTGTTCCTTAACTGGGTAAGTGAACTGGGGCCATGGCTCTAGTATACAGCTAGAGGCTGTATGGAAGTAGCATAATCACCAGTTACACTAAGAAAGACAGCAGTGCTGTTTCCGAGGTAAAATACAAAGCGTGTGCATTGTAGGCAGGCAATTCATTTTTGAGGGTTAGGGATGGAAATTTTGGATTAAGGAGTTTTGGTCAGGTTCTGGAATGGAATTTTCAGGGTCAGGGATTCCTTGTAGAAGAAAAGAGATGGGCGTTAGATATTATTTAAATGTCCAAAAATACAGCATTTTTGCACAAGTCTAGAAACGGAGTCATATTAAAGCAGGCTTTCACATATCATACAGTTTCAGTAAATAAAATAACCTTCAAATCAAAAATACTTATAAGAACAGAATGTGCAGTACTTTGAAAACAAACAGATCTTACAAGGCTTGGAAACCATGGCTAAAGATGTGTAGTACATTAAGGGTTTTGGTATTAAATACTTCAGACACAGTCAGTTTTGTCCATTCATTTGGGCTGATGAGCAGAAACTCTTTGCAGTGCAGACACTCGGGCCTCCGTACTGAAGTCAGGTCAAATACCCAGCACTCCATAC